>NC_047515.1:24519453-24861397 GCF_902827115.2 Pseudochaenichthys georgianus
TGTGACCGGAGCTCACTGAATAACAACTGAAGGATCCTGAAAATAACTGTCAAACTTCAAACTAATTGACATACATTCCATTACCAAACAACATTCTGACACTCACTTTTTTGTAAAGGTATATTTACATGAA
The DNA here is from genome assembly GCF_902827115.2 of Pseudochaenichthys georgianus. Classification (NCBI taxonomy): domain Eukaryota; kingdom Metazoa; phylum Chordata; class Actinopteri; order Perciformes; family Channichthyidae; genus Pseudochaenichthys; species Pseudochaenichthys georgianus. The sequence goes on from NC_047515.1 coordinate 24,519,587, forward strand.
AAACATTAACAACAATCTGCATGTATTCACGTATTGTACTTATGTGGTACTTAAAGTGAACTTGAGTGTTTCATATTCTACTCTTACATATTCTTTTATATTCCATTTATCTCACAGCAGTAGATACTAATTACTTTACAGCTATTATAAATTAACTGACTTAAAACCTGCCCTATAAAAACTATGCATAAGTGATATTTTATAGATGTATTTTTTATTTGTATTTAATTGTTTTACTTCAGTGAAATGTATGTTTAACTGCAAAGGGGTCATTTTAAATTGAAGTTTTTGTTTTCTTTGACCCAAGTTAAGTATCTCAATACTTCTCAACCTTCTCAAACTTCTCAACATGGAAAAAAAATGATCACAATCCAACTTAACAAAATGTAATAATATTCTTAATTGAACCCAGATTTCTTTATGCATAAGTAAAACATCTGGCGTTCACATTGTGACACATTCATCTCGACAGCCCGTGTGAGGACATTTGTCACTGTTTAAATGAAAAGATGAATCACAGAAGAGTGACGGCAGTACCTCCACACGTCGCTGCTCTTGGAGAAGAGCGAGAGTTTGATGACCTCGGGGGCCATCCAGGCGTACGTCCCCGCCGCGCTCATCTTGGTGGTCTGGTGCCACTCTCTGGCCAGCCCGAAGTCCGTGATCTTCAGGGTCCTCCCCCCCAAGTCTTCTCGCTCCGCAGGCTCCTGGATGAGGACTGAGGAGGAGGAGCAGACAAAGATGTTAGTTCAAAGCTGGCATTACTCTAAACACAGAGTAGTATCATACAACAACAGACAAATAAAAACGCTTTCTGAGACGATCAAGTAAAAGCTCTCTGAGAAAAGATCAAAGAGGCAGACATTTTCAGCTGAATACTTAAGTCAAATGTAATGTTAGAAGTCCTTTGATCTCAATAATCAATAGTTTTCTGACTACTTTGATTATAGTAACTGTAATATACTGTATTGGGTGTTGGACTGTTAGTCAAACAAAACTTGCAGTTTGAAGATCTAGGCTTGCTATTTGAGAAAATAGTGATTTTCCGTATTTTTCCCATAATTTTGGAAATGTATGAACCAATCATCGATTTTATAGGAAATGTAATCCGAGGGTAAGATTGTTAAACAAAACCTGTATAAGGAATACTAACTTTTAACCACAAAGTCTTACTGTTTTAAATTACATTTAAGTTGTTCAGACTGGCAAGTTCTGAGAGCGAAAAACCCTGAAAAAAAACAATCATGGAAATAACTTTAATACTCCAAATATCCAAAACTTTGCAACATTAAAAACTCAATGTCAATGGTGTGTTTGTTAAATAACACAGTCATGTTTACAGTGCAGGTGTGTGGTGTCAGGTTACTATAGAGGGCACTACTTTCCCTTAGGGTCCAGTACTGTACCGATACGTTAGTGTCTATTTTCCGTACAGTGATCAGTCATTTTGATGTATCCTTATTAATATTAGCATTAAACTAATCTCCCTGTCCCTTTTCTCTTTCTTCCATGTACAACTTCCTCCTTTATTTCCACATGAGAGCTGGCTATGGAAATATTTGGAGTGTACACAGTTCACAGACTCTGAGTCAGGTCCGAGTTTCTCTCTCTCTCTTATCTACAGGCCTATGCAAAGGGTGGTGGAGAGAGACCACACACACACACACACACACACACACACACACACACACACACACACACACACACACACACACACACACACACACACACACACACACACACACACACACACACACACACACACACACACACACACACACACACACACACACACACACACACACACACACACACACACACACACACACACACACACACACACACACACACACACACACACACACACACACACACACACACACACACACACACACACACACACACACACACAGTTTCACGTGATAAAGGTGTGCCTCTGCTCTGTCCACAAGCTCCCTGGGAGACGAGTTTCAGTGATAATGAACTGATCTCAGAGCAGTCTGTAGTACGTATTTCCATAGGCAGAGAGAAGTATTCACAGACTGTATCACGCTGTAAGATACTCCAGGAAAAGTACTATCCAGATCAATTGATATCGAAAATAGTTGGTAAAGCAACAGAGCACTGATCCGCAATCATTTCAGTTGAAATTGTGAATATTTCCTGCTTTTTTATTGTTCTATTAACTTATTCTTTATTGGTTAGGTAAATAACACCTCAAGCTTAATATTTGTATAAAATCCTCACATTTTGTGCATGTTACATTTTTTCATCGTCACCTTTCCAGCTAAACTAAAACTAAAAGTATAAAGTAGCAATAAATGAGGAGAAGTATTTCTCTAATAGCAGTGGTGGAATGTAATAAAGTACATTTGCTCAAGTACTGCACTTAAGTACAATGTCGAGGTACTTTTCCTCAGTATTTCAAATGTAACCTACTTTATACTTTATTACCTTTTGGAAGCCGACATTGTGCATTTATCTGAAAGTGTCAGTTACTAGTTGATTTATAGATTCAGATTATAAGGTGATAAAATAAAAAACAACTTGAAAACAAACTTTGACATATAAGTATAGGTAAAGACATCCAGTAGCAGTTTGTAAAATAATTGTTCAAAAAATAAGCTCCACCTTAACCAGCTAGACACGAATGCATAGATAATCATAACCTAGTCATTAAATATATGCTTCTTAAATAAAGTACTTTGGTAATTTAAGTATATTTTGTTGCCAATATTTTTGACTTTTACTTGTAACAGAGTATTTTTACAATTAAGTATTTCTCCTTTTACTTGAGTAAAAGATCTAGTACTTCCTCCACCACTGTGAAATAGTCTCCAGCCATCTTTTCTATTCTGATGCCGACGTCTCTGAGGGACAGCTGTCTCCTCGGGGCTAACTCTCTCTCTGTGTCTCTAAAAACAGAAGATGGAGTGGAGACAGACGCAGAAAGAGCTAGAGGACAGGATCTGTTTGCATGCTTAGATGGGTGTGTCAACCTTTACTAGTTTGCTTTGTGTGTGAACATGGAGCACATCCATAAAGGGAAAAGGACATCATGGCATGTGGATTGAGGGCGGGGTGGGGAGGAGAGAAGACAGACGAGGGAATATAGAAACTGAACAGAGGCCTGTTTACAGAAACTGAGAGCGAAGCAGCACTTCCACCTGCTCCCACTCTCTTTCTGATTTAATTATAACATCATTGCGTTACTCTCACACCTCGTGGTTCATCTTGGTGCAGCTTCTTCACACCATTCATTCATTCTTCGTGCCACAGCTTTTCCCTGCTCCTGTCATGTCAAACACTAAAGATCACAGTGTGCGTGCCAGCTGGCAGCGCAGGAAGTGCAGCGAAACGCAGACAGCACATTTCATAACAGTGAAGGGAAACAAAGTCCTCAAGGTGAGAGTGGCTTTTACACAATACAATGCTGCTGGAAATGTTATTTTAAAATAAAGTAGTTTGTTACGGATGAGAATAAATACAGCTGACAAGCTCCCTGGTTACTACAAAGTCCTCCATAGCAACAAGCATTACGAGAACGATCACAGGCATCATCACACAATCAGTTGACTATTTCTCAACTAGAAAAACTGCTGCTGCTCTTTAATGTCATGATCAAATGATGCACATTCACTGTTTCAGTACAGCACAAAGAAGATGACCCATTTATTTTTACATGCAGCGTTGATATCAATAACCTGTGTTTGAAACTAGGTGTGCACTATATTGTTTTTTTCTGATATATTCCAAATAATTTTGACAGATTGCTGATATAAAGACATGTTTTCCACCTAATCGAAGAGAACATCCTCTGTATCTTTTCTGTCCATCCTGCACTACATAAATATGCCGACTCTTATCTACCTACTGGTAGATATAGTAGACATAAATAACATTATCTTAAATGTCACTCTGCAAAAAAGGAAACTCCTCAACTTAGGTTACATAAAAACATGTATTTGTATGTAACATATCGGCCTGTCTAATCAGAGAAAATGTTATTTTTCTGTATAAAAGCCTTTATCTGCTGATATCGATAACATGGTGACATTACCGTGCATAGATATTTGTAACCTACAGAGAGGTGCTGAATAAATGTGCCATGGCTGATGACTTTAACACCAGTCTGCAGCCGCGCTAGCAGCTCTGTGAGGCTGTGAAAAACAAACAGCACGATAAAACATGAGGTCCAAAATCTGTTTGTGCATACATGTGCATGTACACAGGGCCGGCCCTAGACATTTTGGTGCCCTAGGCTCTCTCTCTCGCTCTCTCTCGCTCGCTCTCTCTCTCGCTCTCTCTCGCTCGCTCTCTCTCTCTCGCTCGCTCTCTCTCGCTCTCTCTCGCTCGCTCTCTCTCTCGCTCGCTCTCTCTCTCGCTCTCTCTCTCGCTCTCTCTCGCTCTCTCTCTCTCTCGCTCTCTCTCGCTCTCTCTCGCTCTCTCTCTCTCTCGCTCTCTCTCGCTCTCTCTCTCTCTCTCTCGCTCTCTCTCTCGCTCGCACTTTGGCTGTGAGCTGCGGGCTCCTGCTAAGTCAACATCCCCCACTTCATCACTTACAGCGCAAATTGTACAGGGCAAATGCAAAATGTTGCCGGTCCAGAATGCAAAGGGTGTTTACTTTATTCAATTATTAACGTAAATGTATTACATCAAGGGCAGAACATTTCTACCGTTCCTGCATGTACACCATCCTAATTAAGTGTTTTGACATTCCTATAAGTTACTAACTCTTCGCTTCATTGTTAACTCCCTTAATCCCAAGAAGATTGGTGATGCAGCCGTCGTTATGCCCCAAAGCTTTGGAACAAAATACCTGTAGATATCAGGGGAGCCTGCTAGGTGTAAGTCTTTAAATAAACAAAAGCTAAAAACATATTTGTACAACTTAGCCTTTTAGGAAGCTAACTCCTGATTTTGTTTTGTATTTGCACTATCCTCCGTTTAACCGTACCTATTTTTTATGTGTATTCTTTGCTATTTTATGTTTGTTTTTATGTATTTTACTGGTATCTGTATTCTATTTGACATCAGTTTTTTTCTGTGCGCATATATTAACTGCTATGAAGCATTTTCTACTGATATTATCGTAGGAAAGGTGCTATACAAATAAAGCGTATTATTATTTAGGTATATGAATGTCAAACAACTTCAATATAAAGATCAAGTTTATTAATAAAAAGTATTGTCAAGTATTCCTATTCTTGCTGTTGATTCATTGATGACATTCCTTTCAGCAGGATATCCAGATAATATAGAGACAAGGCTCCAGGTCTTTGTTATGTATTGTTGTTGTATATCTCTAAACCCATTCCGCACTGGCTCACTGTGGGAATGCACCAGCTGAGTGCAGCCTCAGAGGACTACAGGGTTTACATTATAAAACATTCAAAGAAGTTGCAGTCTAACAACAACAGTAGCCACGTTTTATTGATCAGCTGTCAGAAACACATGCTCATTGTCACACAGAGTGGCAGTTTGCTGCCTGTGTGACGAAGTGTAAACTTAAACCTCTAAAGTCTCTCTTTCCTCCGCCCTTGGACCCTGACCCCGGCTAAGTGTTGAGAAATGCCGCCGAGCTACTGTTCAAACACTGAAGCAGCTAGCAGCCTTTCACCTGAACAATGATCTCCAGCCTGGTTAGTAAGTGCTGTGAGAACAGGTCACACATTCGCCAGCTCAGATACTTCACCACACAGGAATGCAATCAGACGTCTTCTGAGTGAAGGTATTTTTGCCATACATCAAAGTTTATTACGCCATAAACAAACATGTATGAGCTAATCTGGAAACTCCCTGCAGAGGAGAGCCAGGGCAATGAGGAAATTATTCAGTTCATAAGTTCTGGAAGTATTTCATGCAGGATTTGGGGTTTTCAGGGTTGGTAAATGTTATTTCCTCCTTTAGTGACATCAGCATTGTGGACTATCTGGAGGTGGTGAAGCTGATGGTGGAGAATAAGACTAACATTTAGTCATCTTGATTTCTATTAAATATAATTGAATGCTACTTTTAGGCAATTGGATTTTGATCTCGTAAAAAAAGACAGGAAACAGAAATGCACAGACACACAGTTACAAGCAAAGGAGCGGCAATTGTGTAAACAATAAATAAAAAGGTTTCTCCTCATTTTGACAATAAAAACGAAATAACAAATGTTAAAACTTGACTTTGATATATTGTCAAAATACCAAATCAAATACCGCTACAATCACACATTAAGACAATCCTGCACTTTGATCTGGATATAAGACACATCATAAAGACTTAAAGAAGACATGAACTTCTGAGTCAGTCTTTAGAGAAACCCTGAGAGTGAAGGACACACGGCGCTCGCCTGGTTAGTCCTTATTGTTTTGTGTTATTTTAGCTCAGTCAGTCTGCTGTGTCATTAACTTGTTGTTATGGTAACAAGGGCAGAGGTCACAGCCCGGCCCTGACGCTGGGAGAAAAGAGGAGAAACCCTCATGCCCGTATGAGGATGCTTTGTTTCTCTTTTTTTTTCTTTTTACCTCTTGCTTGATTTTTGGTTGAAAGCTGCACTAAACAGATTTTACATGTTATTTAGGTGAATTTGATTTTAAATGTTTGCTTTTAAAGCTCGAAACAGTTTGGCCACAATCTATATTTCTAACCTTTACCTCCCTTTGTGCTGTTAGGGGCCCTAGATGCTGCGTCCTTGGTGTTTCCTAAATCCAGACTAAAAAGCTACGGTCAGAGAGCAAACTATAAGAGCCTATACCAGTTTTATCTTTTCATAAATCAAACTTTTATTTTCTAACCTTCCTGTTATTTTACCGACTAGCACCAGTTGTTTCATGGTTTTCATTATAATGATATTTTATTGCTCCGTTTAATGTCTGATTGCTTCATGTCTTTTGTTTTATTCACAGTGCTATCGTCCTTTATTGTTTTTATGAATAATACTTTCATGGTTCTGTTGTTTTGACCCTGTAAAGCACTGTGTATCCCTTCTTCTGGAAGGTGCAATATTCATAACGTTTATTGTTATGCTCTCAGTGAAAAGCAGAACGTAAAGTTTTCTGCAGACATTTCCCGTTTCCTCTTTCTAACCCATCCTTCTTCCCTCATCAGTCCTTCCCCCCCTCCCTCCTCTCTTTTGCAGAACAGGTGTAGCCTGCAGGGTTGAACAGCTGTTGCCGTGGCGCCAAGTCAGCGAATCGGGTCCCTACAAACTCCCCACAGAGTGTGTGATACCTCCTCTGACTCCAGTCCTCACCGCCCTGAATGCCACAAGCTGCTGGTTTTTTAGGCACAACACCTCCTCAGTGCTGGTCCCAGCCGTCTGTCTGGGGGGGGGGCGATGTGTAACTTGACTGTCATGGCAACGAGCCGACACAGATGAGATTTGGGCCCGCGGGATGCTGAGCAGCGAGCCCCCAGCCCCCCAGGCCCGACGTCTCTGTTTCTGTTCAGCAAAGATCAAAACCTTGCTATCAATAAAAGTAAGCCCCCTCTCCAACCCTACCGCCTTACCATGCCTCTTCATCTTCGTACCCCCTCTTCTCCCCCATAGTCATCCCCACCTCCCTCTGCCGGTGCCCACTGTCTGCAGCTGTCGCCAGCCTGGCTACCATCACAACACACCAGGGAGCAGACGTGGAAGAAGAGACGCAGGAAAAGCAAAAGGGTTCAGGGAGTTATAAAATACAGTAACTGAGAGGTAGATTGTGTGTACAAAATGTGTTTGAGGTGGTGGTGAGATTTGGGGGGGGTTAAAGCTGAAGAGGCAGAGCGGGTGGTGGTTTGAAGATGATGAATGGGGGAGGGGAGACAGTGGAGGAAGGAGGCAATAAAGAGACAAAAATGACAAGAGGGAAGAGCTGCAGAAATGAGGGCAAGAGAGGAGAATGAAATATGGGGAAGAAGCAGCTGAAAGGGGAGAGGACTCAAGAAACAGAGAGTGGGATGGGGGAGAAAAGGAACAAGCCCTACAAGAAAGAGGGTAGTAATGATGAGTGGGTGAAAAGATGTCGGCATAGAGGTAAAGAGAGATGACTGGAGGGAGAGCTTTTGTCATTTTCCTGGCTGCACATGCCTTTGTGTCTCAATTGGTCTCTCCATTTTCCCTTCGCTTCCACACATCTCGACCCTCGAGAGATTTCAAGCAGAGGAACCAAATCTCTTCAAACAGGCACGAAAAATGTAAATTCAAGTCCATTTTGTTCAAATACAGTGTGAGGAATTCAAATACAAGGAGTAGATGTATAACTTGCGCAAAATCATTATGTTATCTCAAATTTAGAAAATGTAGATGTGTGGTGAACTTCACACTGCAGACAGGATTTTTAGAGCATTTCAGCACACAACTTAATTAAGATTAAAAACGTATGAACACCAAGTGAGATGTGCAGCGAGTCACAAGGTCTCCAAGCTTTGATACGGAGGTTGTAGTGAGTATGCTCCCATGTCATTGATACCCTGGCCCGGCTCCACTCGGACCACCACAGGCCATCGGGGCTCTAATCCTGAGCAGTGGCACAGTTTCACCCCGCAGCCATTCACTTTGTCTCCATACAAACAGCTGCCAGATTCGTGTGACCAGGCAGCCTCTCTCAGAAGAGATGGAGGTATTAAATGAGGCGGCTTTCTTTCGGGCTCCTATTGCGTGTGTGGTATGTAGAAAAGGAGAACTTCAAGTGTGGGAATTTTGAGTTTCTTCATTTTAACTTGTGAACATCTGTAATTTTTTTGTGGTCTACAACTGAAAAACATTGTGCTGAATGTTAAAATAGACATACAAACTAATGTGTTCTTCAAATTCAAGGCAGAATCAAAGAGTCTCCCATCCTTGCAGAGGAAAAAGAGGAAACAGGGGTGCTTCACTTTCACTGAAAAAAATACAAGCTTGTTTCCCCTAATAACATCAGGGACAAACTTGGAATGAAAAAGCATCATAATCACTTCCTGTCCTGATCACTTTGGTGACTTTTGCTGCAGCAATGTCCCCTCTGTGGGACGAATAAAGGTATTCTGATTCTGACTTATAATTGACAAAACGCTACAAATACCACCAATGAAAAAATCAAGACACCTTTTTTTACTCGTCGACTGTTTCTACCATCTATTTTAGGAAAACAAACTCATCCAAGTGTGTTTCTATTCTTCTTATTAATTATGCAAAACGTTACCCACCAACAGACACAAATCTATTTCCCCCAACAAGAGTCCTTTATTGCATGAATATATCTGACTTCATAACATCTCTAATGTCTAATTGATGAGCACCATAACGCTAAAATAACACACTGGTGAAACTGAGCCAATTGCAAACAATTTCAATTGATTTAAGAAGTTATGGACGGACCTGAGCTCTCATTAGGTTTTCACAGGAATCAACTCAAGCGAACGACACGTCAACGTCCTGGTCAACATGTATTCATGTCAGATCTCTTGTGCACACAGACGTTGAATAAAACATTCAATTCTAGTATTGACTCCAAACATGTCTGTTGTCTGACTGAAGTGTCCTCTACTTGACTCCACTATGTAAGTGGGTGAAGGACTTTGGATTCGGGGACACCCAGCGCCCTCTCTGCTTGGCCCGGCCCCCCACTCTCCGTGCCAGGCTGCTGGCAAACAACAATGACCCTCTAACAGCGAGTCAACAGCCAGCGAACATACAACCGTACAGGAGGTCAATGTAAGCGTGAGTGTGTGACTTTACTGTGTCTATCGCTTTGTCTGCTGAAATGTATGGCCTTCCCCTTGTGTAGTGGTGGAAAACACAGTGATATTGTGCATATATTCAGGAGTGTTACTCCACTCGGACTTAAGGGACACAATTGGGATTAGGAGCTAAAGTAGATTTCATAAAACAACACAAAGTACTGTTTTGCAATGTGTTTTCCGTCTGGTAACACTTCTTTGTCGTCTTTATTTTAACTTCAGACGATGTCTTGTGCTGTTGCTTCTCAGACTGAAGAGCTGAGGTGAATTAGAGGCGATGATGAGGAAAGGCACTGCCTGTGGCGTTTCATGTTGATCTTACTGCACTACTGTTTGCCTGTTTCTGAATCAGAGTGAAAATACACTTTGAGCCTGTTTTGCAGACGGGGATTTAGAAACCCTAGACGCTAGCGGCTAAATGTTCCAGGCTTCTGTCTGTTTATGCAAATACACTTAAATATATAATCCACTGGTGTACAGTGTGTGCTAGTGAGTATGGATTTCACGATCCAAAATTTGAACAGTGATCATAAGCAGCAAAACACACCACAGTGTGTTTATGACCTAAAGTGTTGCTCAGCTGTATTATGCAAATCACAAACAGCAGCAGGATGTGTAAATGTGTGTCAGTATGCTTGGCAGCTCCACAGTGCAGCAAGGACTCTTTCTCACTGATAACTGGCTCCAGATCAACTTTATATTGAGCAGTGGAGAGAATAATTGTGATGTGTGTGTGTGTCGTGTCTGAGTGAGAGGGCGCATGCATGTGTATTCATTGGCAATCATGCAGCCATTGACTGGGTGTCACTGTTTGGTTTAGATGTGTCACTGTAGCTCTCCCTGTGTCTGTCACTCACTGAAAGTCAGCAGTGTTTCCATCTGACAGCGAGGAGATACAAACATCTGTTAGCAGTGTGGCCCAGATCACGTGATGCAGGAACTGAAAACAGTCTTCTCACGATCCTTAAAACTCTACACTGTTTGATGCCATCAGCCTGACTTCTGTTTGTTTTTGTAAAGTACTATAATCTTCTTTCAACCTGCGTTTTCTGTCAGCTGTGGGAATCCAACCCTTCTACAAATATGACAATTATGTCGTGTGGCAGCATTATTGATGAGACAACTGATGTACTCAATATCTCTCTGGTTTCCTCTATGATGTTGCGGCTCTCAGAATAAAACTGAGTCTGAGTAAAATGTCCTGAAACATTTTTACAAACACTTGAGATTGTTGAAAAATCAACTCCATTGCAGCTCTAATGTAGAATCCAGATGCTGAATCTCATCAGGACATGACATGCCTATTCCGTTTAAAGTAGCCTACAGCCACACTACACTACTATTGCTTTAAGCTAAATGCTAGCGCCAGTATGCTCACAATGACTTGATGTTTACCAGATGTAATGTTTATCATTTTCACCATTATTTTTAAGGTTGTTAGCATGCTAACATTTGCTAATTAGAAATAAACACTGAAGTGTAGCTGAGGCTTATGAGAATGTAGAATTGGAGGATGAACCCCTCTTTAATGGTCACACATGCACACAGTGAAATGTGACTCCTGCATTTCACCCATCCTAGTACTAGGAGCAGTGGGCAGCTATTGTACAGCATGCATGTACAGTATTCAGATATAAAGCAAAGTACCGTACACATTTTAACTGATAACTAAGTGGGATCACCAACATCATTACAATGATCATGGATCCCTGGACAAAGTGTCATGGCAATCCATTAAATAGTTGTTGAGATATTATAGTCTGGACCAGTGGCTTAAAAATAAACATATAAAGACAGTAACTCAATATTACTGCAACTAATTTAAATTACAATGTATTATTTGAATATATCTGACAATTTATATGCTATTAAATGTACTTTATGTACAGTACAAGACGAAAAGATAAAGATGCTATGTCTGCTTAAACTCAAGAGGACAAGGACCTAGATTTACCTGCACATGTTGGTTTGCAGTTGTAAATGGATTTGAAGTGTATTGATTTAATGTGGCTTGCAGTCCATCAGGACCGTTAGCCTTAATCTTTAGCTCACTGAGAAAAGAAGAGTGATTTGACCTCCTGTAAAACTGGTCATACTCCATTTTCCTGCCTTTATTTCTCCCTCCCCCATCCATCTCTGTATTCCCTTTCCCAAACAAGCCTCCAGGGGTTTCTCCACAGCCACTGCATTCCTCTACCCATCCTCCCTTGCTTCCATCCATCTCTCCGCTCTGTCATTCTCGACCTACAGTCGCCCATCGCTGCCTCCATCTCCCATCCTTCGCCCACCATCCCCCTGCAGTGACTCCTGCCATTGTGAGTCCTGCTCTCTCGCTCTGTCTTGGGCTGCTGTGTGAGAATGGGGACATTGTTGCCCTATTGCAGCGTGTACATGAGTGTGATAGGAGGAGTGTGAGATTATGAGTTCCCTGCCCTAGCGCCAGCATGTCCTGCTTTACGACCTCCATACGCACACAGGCCAAAGAACCCGACTGCAACACAGCCTGTAATCATTTGTCTGGAAGACTTATTTCCACTTTCAGATTGGTATTAAATGCATTTTAGAATAAGTACGACATTATTTATAATGCTAATTTAGTTATTTGTTCATTTAATGTGGAGCCTACAATTCTTAAGTAAGTCAAAATAAGTGCACAAACAAATCTTTTCTTTAGACTATTTGAATTACAATGTGAGGTATGTTGTGATATCTTCGGGAGATATCGTCTGGATGGACACCACACGTATGATATGATACATGTTTAAATTTAGGAACAGCTTGTGCAGCTATCTCCAGGTCTCAATCACTGAAACGCATTTCACTTAAAATACATTTAAAGTATTGTTAGTGCAGTAATAACATAGCAGTATTCCCCCACCATCATATCTGAAATGTACCTACATTCTTAATCAATAAGACCCTACACATACATATAGCAAATGTATTATATTCCTCAAATCCATACCTATTAAATACTAGCTATCTTACACTTAAGTCACAGTCTAGGCCTCCACTGCTCTGTCTCTCTGAGGGATTATCAGACAATCCCTCAGAGAGACAATTCATCCTTTCCTCAGCAGATTGACATATTATCACACACACAAATACAAACACAAAGCCAGATGTAGGCTTTTTAAAAACAGCAACTATTGCCATATCTCGCCATGTTAATCGGTTAACTAGCTATTACATCATGTGCTGTTGTTGATGTTGTGGTAACTAGTACAAGACTATATTAAAATAAAAACACCCTAACAAATGTCTTACTTCATGTGTCTTTTCTTGCTTTGTGATCTAAATACTCAATGAGCAAACAGAATACTTGACAAGCCTGCTCTGAGATACGGGGCTCCCACACTATTCAGCTGATTGTTGACTGTGTAAACATGGCGTCCATTTGAAGCGACAGCAGTCAAAACAGCTGGTAATGTCAACCGCACAGTGTCTTTATTGAGTGTGTCTTTTAGGTTTTTTCTATAGAGCTTTGAAGCTTCATCTGGCAACAACACATTTGAACTTATATTAGGTGGAGACATCTTATCCAACAGGTGATCAAAGGGAAAATGAAATGATATTTGTACGTATGTATGTAAACATCCACATTGAGACATCATACTACATTTACCATACGTAAGCGAAGGCTGCAGGTACAGTTATGACCCGGCCTTTCTGTAACTGCGACAGGTGATCGGCTCACCTGTATTGTCTTACCTGCAGCAGACCCAGAGCCTCTATAGAGCTATATAACGTTTCAGTGATGTACATTTATCTCAAAAAGAACCATGACTAAGTCTCATATCAGGACAGCGTTAATGAAACAGATCAGCTCAAGGTCCACTCACTCAGCAGGTTAGTTTAATGTATATTAATATCATTCAATTAAGATTTATCAGCAGATGAAGTCAGTTGATTTATTGTCCTAAAACTCAGATGATCTTGTGCGTATCCACATTGAATTAGAAATATATGAATAAACTTAAATGACTTGTGTCCCTGCTTTTGTTTGAATGTCAAATCTAAATGACTGGTTGAATAATTGATTAGTCAATTAATCAACATTAAGTTTACAATTTCCCAGTTTTAAGATTTTCAAATGAGAATAGTCACTTCTTTGTATTCTGCAATCTGAATATCAGACAACAAATACATTTTTCAAATGTTAATGTTTGCAGCATTTTATACATCATACAAATGGAAGATAAAAGTAGCAGCCCTTATTTCGAACAATAGTGTTATAGTGATCAAAAGCACTATTAATCTTCTCATTGCTTTAATCCCAGGGGTTAATCCTGCCAATCAAAGAAGACTGGTGCCCTATGCTTGGAGAGACTAGAGGCTGATCCGGGATCAGAGCGACAGGTAAGGCGTGACCACCAACCCACAAACATGCTGTGACATCCCTCTAAGGAGGTCACGGTAATCAGATTATCCCCGTTACACAGACTCACTGCAGGCCTTTAACGACATACAACAGAACATTCAGCTCCCACAAGCACAAGGAGACACACCTTTTAAAAATCATTCAATTGGCTGGGATAAAATTAGATGAAAGCATGTGAGTGAGCCTAAAATAAATCCTGTGTTGTCAAATGTTTGTAAAGCTTCAAGCACATACTGACTCTCAGATCAGTGTCAAGTTTTGCTTTTATCAATTCTTCAGAGCGAGATGAAGATAGTGGCTTTGTTTGAAATCCCAAACTGTAGTGCTGCACACTACATCCTTTACATACTCCCTACTAATGTTGTGCCAGTTCACCTCCTGGGCACTGCTGTCGTGCCCATTAGCAACTGGACCCCCACACTTCTCCCCACACACTGTGGGGAGAATATATTCAATACATGCCCATATTACCAGGGTAAGTTAACATTGTACTGTGTGTGCGGTGCTGTTCACATACAAAAATTAAGATTTCATTCAAATCCACCATTCAATTTTCTGACTGACGGCCTGGTTGCCAGTTTTTCTTTTTCCAAACAGGAATAATTTGGATAAACTGACCACATATTGGGAATGTAAATGGTTTCTTTTTGTCTGAAAAACTTAATAAAAGTGACATAACAACAGATACTAGTGTGGCTCAAAATATGACATGGCTGATGGCTGGTCTAAAGGCACCTAAATGCAATGCATTGTGGGACAGTTAACTATGTGCAGCTAGCTCAGTCTGCATAATCAGAAATTCATGCAAATGTAGTATACATCCGGGTATGTCTTGCATATACAGTACAATAACCACTATGCAGTACGCCTGCACTGCTGTTCATACCTAGTATACATTGTATGTTGGTATGCGATAAGAATGCAGCATGTGTGTGTAGTGTACTGGTGACAGGAGCAGGTTGAAGTCACAGGAGGCTCGGGGGCTGAGCGGCTCTGTAACCGCGGTGATGCCAAGTGGTCGGCGGTTTGAAGAGGATACCTGAGACCAGCGCACCTGGACAATGAGCTGAGGTGAAACCCTAAACTGAGATGAACCGCTGTTTATCCCCCGCGCTCCCCTTCTCTTGTTCTTTCCCATCACTGTCCTCTCTCGCCTCTCTCCGCTCTCTCTGGTCCCCGAGCTTAATTTCCCTCCACGATATTATCTTTTCCACTCTGTTATCCTCAGTCTCTTTCGCTCTCCTTCAATGCTTCACCCTCCTGGGCATCGGCATGCTAATGCAAAGATCCCTCAGTACGAGTGTGAGTCACAGTCTAATCACGTACTTAATGATGAGCACCCACACATTTCCAGTCAACATTCAGGGGAAAAAAAGGGTCCATGAGACATTCCTGCATTCATTCAGTTGCTATTTTCACACAGACAGAACTCTAAATTGGGGCTCTGACATTTTGTGCAGCATCTGACAGCAGCTAGCAGCAGCATGACTCAGTGACACAGAAGCAGTGCCATGTCACCATGGAAAGGCAGAGTTATGGTGTTGTTGCCAAGGCTCTGCTGTCCAATACGCATCTGATCCCCCATCGTTACTGTTATTGAGCCACACGAGCAGGAGGGAAAGTAAAGAGATGGGAGCAGGGTGCACATGTTTCAGAGTGAGACTCAAGGAGAGTAAGGGATTGAAGATTAGGACACATTTTGGGCAGATCAGCAGCGAGTGTTTTTAAGCTTCACTTTCTGCCTGTCTCCTCCTTTAAAAGGGCCCTTTAGTGAGCATCCTTCGCACCCCACCCATATTTGTACGCTCCCTCCCCCATCACTCATGTCACTTGGGATGAACGCACACAGTCTGACCAGCACGTATACACACGCATGAAATGCACTTAGATGCTCGCTGCGTGTCATTTCTTTGATGCACCAACAACTGCAACTGCGTCTTTAAACAGCAAGTAGCACAAAGGACCAAAAATAGCTCAGTGAGTTGCAGAGCAGAACTGCTCTTCTTTAGGAGGAGAGGGAAGAGGAGTAAAAGGAAGAAGAGCAAGAGGAGGTGCAGAGAGATGACAGGGAAAATATGGCAGAAGTAGACCCTCCAGGACTTAGGCCTCCTCACTGTGTTCAATTTAAGTTTCTCCTCTCTACCCAAAAGACCCCCCTCAATGTTATGAAAACATTATGATATCATTTTTGTAATGCCATGAACTGATTATGAGAAGGCTCAATGTTTGTACATTTGTAAATGACAACTTATTTGCCCATGTGGATTAACACAACCCAACTATAGAAGCTAAACGATGCGACAACATAGAGTGTGATTTATAATCAATAGAGCAATATATCACAATATGCTCTTTTTTTAATAGTTGATTTGTTGATAGTATAAAGGTATTACTTTTATTTGATTTTACTGTCCTGTCCCAAGTACTGTAAACAATAATAGATTTTTGCCATATGTGAAAGATTTATTGAAGGATGATGATGAGAAATTAGAAGATTGATTCCACTCACATAAGGACAATATGAAACTACAGCCAGGAGACTAAAGGTGGTAGCTTAACTAAGCACATAGACCAGAAACAGCTAGTATGACTCTGCCACTAACAGGCTCTAAAGCTCATACAAAATGTAATAATCATTATCAGACTTTTATTTAACTTCCTGTAGTTATCAATCTATTTTGTTGGAGATTTGCCCTGAGCTGGAGATATCAGCCATAGGGATACAGTCGAAAGGCATCAATGTCTCTTCTCAAAAATGATGACCAGTTTACTCAAGAAGTTCCACAGATCTTGATTTGCTTGCTCATGGACGAGAGGCGTGTGACTGAGGAAGAAGTAAACATGAATGCCGTCCTACTCGGCTTCGCTGTAACGTTAGCTATAGCTCAGGTGAGCTCAGGAGAGCCTCTCATCCTTGAGTAGATGTACTCTTCCTTTTGCTCTGTTATAGGGTAGAAAGAAAAAGGTTCCTGCATGAAACTGCACACAACAATACCTCTGGATTATCGTCAGTAACTGGGTCACCATTTCTGGAGAGAGAAATTGCTGTTTTTTTGGCGCTTTGAGCACCAAAAGCCGAGTGCCTCATAGTTCCATTATATTCAAGAAGTCTGGGATCTTTACAGACATTATCTTCAACACCGATCAACTCACACAAAAATAATCTAGATTCATAAATATTTCACGTGAACTGCACCTTTAATGGCTAAATTGACCTTTTAAAAATTGTACTGTGAGAAAGAATAAGTTGTGCAAGGTGTACTTAGTGTAAATATTGAAGTGACAAATTCAATATTTAGTGACAAATTTCTCCTAAGGGAAACAATAAAGCTCTATCTTATCTTATCTTATCTTAAGTGTCTCACTCAAACTTTGGTCATGTGAAAACAGGTTTACATTTCTCTTACCTGTAAGTAACTCCTATTGTCAACATGAAGCAT
Source organism: Pseudochaenichthys georgianus (assembly GCF_902827115.2). Lineage (NCBI taxonomy): Eukaryota > Metazoa > Chordata > Actinopteri > Perciformes > Channichthyidae > Pseudochaenichthys > Pseudochaenichthys georgianus. The sequence continues at coordinate 24,537,101 of NC_047515.1, forward strand.
AGTCACATGATAATAGGGCTGCAGTTTAGGATTATTTGTAAAATGGATTCATTTGCCGATTACTTTCTTGGACTATAAAAAAATGTCGATTTCAGTTTCTAAAAGTCTAAGCAGATGTATTTGTCTTTTTTTTCAGTACAACACCCAAAGATATTCAGTTTAATATTATTTAAAACTGAGAACAGCAGGACATCTAGTAAGTCTGAAAACAGCCTTTTCTGTCAATTTTGCACGAAGATGTCTCTAACAGTAATCAAAAATAATTGTCAAATATTTTTCTGTCGAACATTTAATGGATTAGTAATATTTGCACTTTATTTGATATTAACCAGAACATCTACATGAAACTCAGTGATTATAAGTGTCATGTGTTTGCAGTACTTACTGTTGCTGGATTTGAGGTCTCTGTGGATGATTGGTACGAATGCCTGGTTGTGCAGGTAGTCCATCCCTGTTGCAATCTGGACCGCCCAGTTCACCAGGACCCTCGGGGGAATCTTTTTCCCAGCAAGTGCTCGGTTCAGAGCCCCTCCTCTGGCGTACTCCATCACCAAGCACAGGTTGGGCTCTCGCAGGCATACCCCACGGAGAGAGATTATGTTGGGGTGCCGGAGCATCCAGAACAGCCTGGCCTCCTGCCGCACACTCTCTGCTGTCACACTTATATCCTCGTCTGGGTCTTGCCTTGCGGCCTTCACTGCTACTTCTTCTCGAAGCCATAATCCTTTATACACCTTCCCAAACCCACCCGCTCCAATCACCTCCTCCAGGGACAGTTCTGAGAAGTCTATCTCCAGGGGGCAGTCGCCCACCCCGCCTGCAGTCAGTTGCTGGTAGTTGGCAGCGCCCCCCCTTGTGACATAGTTGCATGGAAAGATACCCACCTTGTCCTGGATCTTGCCTGTCCACCAACCCTCATCCCCAGACACTTTGGAGTCTTTGGAAAGAACCTCGAGGAGGTCTCCCCGCCGCAGGGTTAGTTCCTCGTCTGCTGTGGCCTCGTAGTCGAAGACTGCAGTCCAGTAGGGGTTGTTTGCAGCACAGTGGTGCCCAGGGTGGGAGTCTGGGGAGGACGAGAAGGTGGAGGAATTCCAGCTGCTGCCATTCTCCACCTGCACCATCGGGGCCGGACACATTGGTGGCGGAGAAGTCATATTCGGGGGCAAGCAGGAGGAGGAGGTAGTAGATGAGGGGGGGTCAGGAAGGATTAGGCAGGGGGGAGGTGGGGAGCAGGAGCCCCCACAGCTGGTGCAGGACCGGGGGGCTGCTGTGCTGCTCGCTCTGCCGTATGGATGCATGGCAGCCAGACTGTTGTTTGACGCTGTAGGCCTGCCCTCTGTCAACTCAGGGACAAAATCCATACAGGGCCCATTGACAGAGACGGGGAGTCCTAGACCACCAGTGGGGGGATCAGGGATCAAAGGATCAGGGTGCTGCAACTGCTCTCCCCCATCACCACATCCCGCTGTGGAAACTGTGCCAAATCCTCTCACCCGTTGCTGCTGTGCTGTTGCTACGCTGTGTGTAAGTAGCATGTATTCCCAAAGGCAAGTTCATACAGGGACAATGTCCATCAAGTCAAATATTGACACTCAGCAGATCCATGAATGTAACCCCCTCAGAAACGTAATTGATTGTTTCCACTATTGTGCCTCTTGGAAAGCTTCTGCAGACTTTCAAAGCAGCCTTGATTATGTATTTATCTAAGAAACAGCAGGTCATCAGTTAAGATCAGGTCCTCATCAATCCTGATCCCTCAATATGTGCCTACAACTAATAAAACAGTAACATAGTTAATAATGATGTCTTAAATTGCTGTTACAACTAAGTAGATTGTATCTAGACTCAACAAAAGCTGGACTCATGGTTTGTACTTTTGAAATGTTGCCTCATAACCTCATGAAGTCAATATCAGCCAATGGTATAGCTACTTGACTGAGTGCTAGAGACACTCAGGGATGATATTAGAACAACAGCTGAGTAATATCAGTATTAAATATGGAGTATATAGGCTGCCAATAAAAACAGCAGTCTGTGTTTGAGCTGAGTGAAATCCTCTGAGCAGGGGTCTTCATTATTTCTCATCCAGCCGAGTGTACATGCACCTCCCCCGTCAGGCCGTCTCCATGAACACGGGCTGTTTCCTCTTCTGTGTAGAGCCTACTGTGAAATATCAGCGGATATTCGCCCTACATCCCGAAAAGCCGGTCCAGGATAATTCCTACAACCATGAGCCCGTTCAACGTCCATGAATATATTTTATCAAAAAGGCCCCGTCCATTTTAAGAGAGCAGGGGAATTACAGAAACAAGCCGGCGGCAGGTATTCAGTACGGACCATGTTCAACATCCAGCCTGAGCACAACAAACCCGCCTCCCTCTATGTGCAGCGGCCTGCTTCAGTCGCCTCTGCTGGGCTACATTTGTGATGGAGACCAGTCCTCGGTGGGAAAATAAACTCTTCTGGACTGGAGACAGGGAGGCAATGTCAGCATGTATCATTATCCTGCTGCCTCAAGAGCACGCGTGGTAGTTTTAAATTAATAATTAATAATAGCGAAGGATTGAAATGTCCACGACTTCTTTAGAAACCATCACACGGCGGCAACAAGGCGGAAAGTATGGTTTGCATGCAGCCTTGCACAATTACAGTATCTCTCATCCGGGTGGACGAGATGAAACAAGGCGATGAATGCTCCATGTTACCTTCATAAATAGATAGAGCGCCCCATCATAACAATACAAATAATTATCTAATAATAGGCTATTTAACGTTTATTTAGGCCAATTATTTGCGCTAAATGTTGTATCCAGTCCCCACTTGCGTCTTCCGCCGCTAACGGCTTTAATACGTAAACAATTAACGCTTAACTCACTGTAACCTAACCTGGACAACGATGGCAGCAACATACACCGATATCGTCGCATGGGCGTGTGATGCATCCAAGTAAGCACCATCCAGGTCAGTCTCCCAATTTGGCATCAAAATGAAACACTCCTGGCAGTCCTTGCTTGTGCTGCTCATCCGGCTGTCCGGAGGTCCATCGTATTCAAACAGGCTTTAATTCCAGAGAGACGTGACATTTCGAGCAGCGAGCTGTCAGTCTGTGGGCTGACTTTGCATCCAAACACACCGGGGCGCAGTCCACATACGTGGGAACAAGTGCTTCCACTGTGCAGATCTACAAACACAGGGATGGGTGGAAGCACGCGCAATGACTCCCATCACGTGTGTGCAGATCTGGGTTCAGCTCCACGTTCAGGGCGGAGTGAGGGTGTGCTGTTGCACTGTGGGTACTGTAGTTTCTGAGGGATCTCCTGCTGACCTACATTATTCTGGCAGCTCGTATAGATTAAATAATTGGCAATATTATAATCATAAGGACAGTTACGAGCTTGTTAACTTATTTTACAATACAGTGCTTTGTCCTGTTGCCTACCTACAAGTGTCTGCCTAATAATGCATTGGAATATATTGATAGGTGGATTTATACTTATTGGAAAAGATTGCTTCTTGTATTCTGTCCCAATAGATGCCAGGGATGTTTCTCAAGGACACCTAATCTTACATTACATATCTACCCTGATATCTATAAGAATATAGAATTACTATAACCTGAACATGTGTTATCAGGTTTTTTTTAAGGGGAGATAACGTGAGAACAAATAGCGTCCTATTTCTTCTTGACATTGAATAACATTAGGTTTCTTGAGAAAAATAAATAACATCACATAGTGTATGGAACCAGTTTTTATTAAAACAAAGGCACCCCGTGACGAAATGTCATTGTATTACAGAATACAATCGATATAAACTCATTCTTATGCTACACTGACCCCTGGTGCCTCATGAGTGAAACACAAAGTATTTAGTGGTTTTGTTCAGTGGTTCATGTGTTGTCTTTGTTTGTTTGAATACATCGCAGTAACTAATGCCAGAAGAGCTGCAGAGATCAGAAGACATACACCAAACAGGCAGCTGATCAGAAGACGTTCTGTCTGGCTGTGTTGCCTACAGATGATACATTTGCAATTTGTAATAATCCCTCTTTCACATTTGGCAGGCTGTCTCTTTAATATTCTTGTGCAATATCAACTTGTGCATTATTTTGTTTATATCTTACCAATTGTAGCATATGTTTATTTGTATGTTTATTTGGGAAGGCAGGTCAACAAGGAATTTGTTTCTTAAAATGGTCGTATTAAGTTAATCATGGTAAAACCTGTCTTTGAAAGTTGTGAAGCAGACAGTAATTGATTTGACTCTGTGCAATAACACACAAATGTTATCAAATACTAGCCACTTACAAAGTTAGTTACACATACAATGTGTTAGACTCGTATACATTATTTCATTGTTGCTTCACATATACCTTTTAGAGATTTTTTTATTTTTCGTTCTTTTATGGAATGTTTATGTCTATTTATGTAAGTACATTGAGAGCAATTTTAAATTGAAGACAATTTATTTGTATGTAATTTACACACACTTCGCTAATAAAGCTGCTTCTGATATCAGAGGACTGATTTTCCTTTGCAACCACAAGGTTGTGCTATTGACTAATGTTTTGACCATGTGCCATTATAGATATAAAAAATGCATCTTGTGTTATTTCTTTAAGCGTTTCCCTCAGATGTAGTTTTCACTTTTACCTGACTTCCATTATTAAACATATGTTACAACGATATAATAGAAAACAACACTAAAAAAGAAGAAGACAAATAGATTTATTTTTTAATGCTAGAGTTTCTATTATTGGCCAATGTATAACGTAATGATCTTAATAGCGGTTACATTTTTTTTAGATAAGTTGCTATATTGTTTAAATGTATGAAATAATCATTTTTTAAGAATCCATAATACATCTTTGAATTGAATAGTAGATATACATCACAAGAGTAGGTATGACGACATGTTCTAGTATAGTAAAGCATCCAAAACAATATAGATAAATAGATAAAAAATACACAATATAACATGTTCAGGATGAATTGGAGTATTCTATAAAATACCAATATACTTAGGCCTACAGCCACAGAAACATAGACATAAACTACAGTAACAGAAGAAAAAAATATGTACATAGGATATACATTACAGTTGTGCAAGGTAACTGTTATATCATACTCATACTAAGGTTTTATTATTGGTGCAGTATTTTTACAGTATTTACAGTATTTTGGTAGCAGCGTGCTGCTGTGTGTTACTATCGTAGGTTGCGCCAGCCGGAGGTGCGCATGCGCCGTGAGTGTGCGGGTGGTTTCGGTTGAGCATTCTTGGCAGCGTCTCGCTCGGTGAACAGGCAGTCGACCGACGGCTACAGCGACTCTTTCCTAAATGTCTGGAGATTAATGTTAACGGAATAGGAGCCGAGAGAAAACACCGGAGCAGCATTAGGTAAGGTGTGTGCTCTTTTCAGGATTCTCTGAACAGTTTGGGTTGATTCAAAAGCGCTGAAAAGTGACGAGCAGGGAGCTGCGAGAGAGAGGCAGCCGACCAACTTCAGTCAATGCAGAGAACAGGCTGTTTACTACGGCTCAGCCGGCACTCTTAGCCCCGGCTAAACACATCCACACAGCTTCAACGCTTCACTTAGACCTGCGGTCATTCAATAGAGTAGATGTATTACCTTAAATATGCCGCTACTCGCAACAATTCATTAACTACTAAATATTCTACAACCTTCCTGATAATTAGGTTGCTAGTGCGCATGCTCGAAGTGCCTAGGATTTGTAGTTTTTCGAACCTAAGTTAATCACAGTTATGAGGGCCAAAAGGAAATGTTAAGACTACAAGTTCCAGACAATGGGAGCTTTGTTTGGGGGGCAGAGCTAGCCTACTAGTTAGCCTGGACGCGCTTTGAATTTCGAGTAGTTGTGGTGCAAATCGGAAGTTGCCTTGGCTGGAGATTTGTTTCAGAATAAGCTGCATGGAGAATGTTTTGCACGGGCGGTTACGAACACACACACGTATTGTTTTATCGGGGTGTTTCAGTAGTTGTAAATGCCTCAGGTTTGATATGAGCAACATGTTTTAAATGTGGTCATTAAAGGAGACCTGGTCGTGGACGGACATGCAGACTCTGTTCAGCTGTCAAAAGACGTGTGTGTGTGTGTGTGTGTGTGTGTGTGTGTGTGTGTGTGTGTGTGTGTGTGTGTGTGTGTGTGTGTGTGTGTGTGTGTGTGTGTGTGTGTGTGTGTGTGTGTGTGTGTGTGTGTGTGTGTGTGTGTGTGTGTGTGTGTGTGTGTGTGTGTGCGCGCACACGCGCACTTGATAGAGAGGTGATGATGCCTCGGCGTGTCGTCTCCCTTTCATAGAGATCCCCCTTGTTGCTGCTGTGTTCCCCAGCCCTCAGGAAATGACACGTCGAGGATCAGCATGATGGATCTATCGTGCAAGAGCAGCAGAGCATTGCAGCACTGCACATATTCTGGGCTCCATTTACTCTGGTTGCCTCCCATCTGGAACTAATGGAATAATTATTACAGGGGTAAATCTGGGAATGATGCCTTAATGTCTTACCTCGATTATCCTACTGCAAACCCGCCTGTAAGAGCAGATGTTGAGCACAGCACTGCCCACTGTTTGCTGCATAATGGCCATATCCTGCATTTCATCCCTCGTTTGAGAGGAGAACAGATTTGAATACATTTCTCAAAGGTGAAGTTTATGCTGAATGATACTGACATGGTTCTCCATATTGTAAATCCAAATGCCTTTGATCAGAGGCTATGCACACTAGACTGTTGAAGTGTCTTCTTCCAGAACGAGTCCCCCAACCTTTCAATGGTTGTTTGAAAGTCTTCTATATCAAAAGCAGAACAACACAAACCTGCTGTATATCATGGCATGTTTCGTTCTGTGCTACTCCAGATTCCCCGGTTGTATGATCTCACTAGCGTTTTATTTTCCTGTCATTCTTTCGTAACTCTACACCTGCCTGCCGAAGCAAAGAATTCCATAAATTGATAGTTGAAGGAACAGTGTAAAAGTAGCTCAGCATGATTTATTACAGCAGAGTGCAGCACCATGTCCCTGAAAGCTGTTATTGATGTATAGAAAACAACAGGAACGTGTGACTTCCAATGACGGTCGCAAACCAGAAAGAAGTTAAAAATGGAGAGTAGGTAGAATCTGCAAATGCGCTGATTACCTAAATGTTTTTGTTTATCTCCTTAAATCCTCTATTGATGGGGCCTTTATACAGTCAGTGTGTTGCTGCTATGGTAGCCCTTTCTTTACTTGTCTTGTGTGCAAGAGGCCAACACAAATCTCATTTGTCTTACTCTTCAAATATCTTAATTCCCGTGTTCTGTTTTTACATTGCATCGTAATTCTGCACAGTGTAGTATAGTATTGGGTTATATTGCATTTAAAGATTTATATTTCTGCTATGCAGCCTTCTCGAGTACCAAACCCTTCGCTAAATGCCGTGTAGTTCTGCAGATTTTACACTTCGGGTCCAGATACTCAATCAAACTGTCACATTTCCTCTGCTATTGAGAACAAGTCTAATGTATTTACTATGCGATATTTATGAGCTCTTAATATGTTTTCTGCAATACTACCCAATGGAATTTGTAAATCCCTGCAGGGTCCGTAATATCTGTATACTTTTTGGTATTTTTGCAAAGATATCACATTGTCCATGTCCATTGTAATCTACACTCCTTTTGGCCCACATCACAGAGTTGTAAAGCTCCTCCAGCAGACAGACTTGAGTTGGCACCACACTGGGTACAAGATTAGATAACAATTACTCACTGCCTGTGATCTTGAGGAACATCTCATATTTTCTGCTACTATTTCAGCGTTTCATAGCAAACAGCTACAAGAACAGAGGATAGTATCTTCAAAGGGGGGCCACCTGAGTTAATTCACCTGTGAACATGGAGTTGAATCACTATCTCATATCTCACTTAATATGACTCAGATTTCTTTCTTGTTCTTTTTATTCCTGACGACGATTTTAAAGAACTCACCCAGCTCTCCGTTGGGTGTATAACACATTTCCAGAAGGGTCTTTTCTGTGGTGTTTTTAAGGCAGCTCTGGTTAAAGACCTCCTTTCCTAACCAAGCCATTGGCAGCTCTCCTGCTGGTTGTTATTTTAGAATGAAAGGCCTCTTGCCAGGTTTCTATTTAATCCTCAGAGGCTGCTTAGTTAAATAAAGGTTAATAGAAACTAACAATGTTGTGCTCTCACAGTGTGCAGATAAAACACACACACCTCACACCACATCCATCACAGTCATTGGCTGTTTTTGATGGGTCACAGAGAGGAAGAATGATACCTCGGGCTAAAGATCCCATCTGGTGTGTGTCACGGTGCAAAGTGACGTCCGCGCCGTACATGTGTGTGTATTTTCAGATTGTCTTACACTTGAGCTTACAGAGTTCAGCCATTGAAATACATTGCAAACGGCTCTCTCTGCTTATTGCCGGCTCATGCTAATGGTTTATACTCCTTTTAAACCAACACTGTGATGCAGGTTCAGCCCATGTTGGTGGTAACTGAATGGCTCAGCAGCACACGTCACCACGTCTGGCATCACCAGGTCTCCCTTGAAAAAGAGATCTATGATCTCAATGGGACCAATCTGCTTAAATAAAGGTTTGAAATGAAACCAACCGGAGCTGAAGGCAATGGAGGCAATCATTGACTGTGGTCACATGTGTCGATTTGAATGACTCTTTTCTGATCACATCATAGCTCAATGAATTGCTGGAGCTCAGCTGACCATACTATTCTTCTCCAGATCTCCAACATGCTACAGTCATCAAACTCACTTAGTTCATACATGCAGGTTAAAGACATAACAGTCATTTTATTCTAAATTAGGATTGAAAGACTTTAAAATAGATAAATAAAAGACCTCAAATCACCCCACGTCACTGTGAAAACAGTCAAATCCCAATATTCACATAAGTCTGATTTTTAACAAGATTTCACCCACAAGAACAAACAGAAAGCAGCACAGAGGGTGAGAGCTGTGTGGGCGAGAGACTTGGTGTGGAGAGGAAATAGAAATGTGGTAATTATGAATGTAGTTTGGTTCTGTGTATTTCTATGGAGAAGCTAGGATGTGTGTGTGGGAACAGTGACGGCCCCAATGACCTGGAACCATGGATCTGCACACCTGAAGAAGAACAGGTGCATCAGAAGCAGAACAACTTAACCGTCGTGATTACCTCTGGGCAATATAGTTTTACCACTTTACAGTCAACCTTCATAGGCGTACATACTTCAGTATACATAGAGGCTGTGTAAACAACAAGATTATTTACCCAACAACGGCATTAACCGCTGTGATGGTTGTTTAAACATCATAAATTAAAATACAAGGAGGAACCAAGACAGTGCTGTTTTTTAAACCCATTTGCAATGGACTAACCTATAGCAGCACTCATGTAGATATGCGTTCAGTAGCCCTGCGTCACACACGTGTATTAGTCAGAGTGCACGTGTTGCCGTTCAAGATGAAATGGCATCAGACCACCATATTGAAAGCTCCCCCGTCTCCACTCTCTTTGATGTATTTGCCTCCCCCGAGGGTCTTATCCATAAGTCAGGGTGCATGTTTGTGTCAAGAGGTCAGAGATTTACAGAAAGAGGAGCACACACCAATGTTTCCTGAGATGACTGCTTTATAGCCTTCTGCACCGCTATCAGACATTTGATAGGTAGGCTCTTCTTCTTCTTCTTCTTCTTCTTCTTCTTCTTCTTCTTCTTCTTCTTCTTCTTCTTCTTCTTCTTCTTCTTCTTCTTCTTCTTCTTCTTCTTCTTCTTCTTCTTCTTCTTCTTCTTCTTCTTCTTCTTCTTCTTCTTCTTCTTCTTCTTCTTCTTCTTCTTCTTCTTCTTCAATCCTGCCTTCCAGCTCACTGTACCTTCTGCCCGCCTGACCACCATGGGGTCAAGAGCCTTCAGCCCCTCTGCCCCCCCCCCCCGTCTCTGGAACTCTCTCCCACAAGAAATCCGCAATGTGGACTCACTCTCAACCTTCAAATCCTGCCTGAAAACCCACCTTTTTAAACTGGCGTATTCAATATCTTAATGCTTCTAAACTGATTGTTGTTTTTCAGGCTTTGTTTTTTAAGTCTTGAATTACTGTTTGATCTTCTTTGTTGCTTGTTTTTAATTATGCTCTGTAAGGTGTCCTTGAGAGCTTTGAAAGGCGCCCATAAATAAAATGCATTATTATTATTATATCAAACAATGTGTGTAGGTTTCCCAGACTTAGCATAGGCTACGTCCCAGGCTACATCCTTCTCCCTTTGCCTCCTCTCTGCTCCGGGGATGTTTGACTGGGTTAAATATAGCCTGCTGGTTTGAGCCAGAGGATAAACACAGATGTGGAGGAGGCCTTTCTGGCCACAGGTCGGCCTGCGTCCTCCCTCCTGGTCGGCCTGCGTCCTCCCCCCTGGTCAGCGTTGGTAGCAGAGGGGGAAAGTGAGAGAGAATGCCTCTATCCGTCCCCAGCACACTTTAACAGGGTTGCTGGACTCAACACTGAGCTTTTGACGGGTTAACAGGATGTATACATTAGCTACAAATCATTGAGACAGCCTGACAAAGTGCTGCGCATAAAGAGTGATTTACGCACACTGTCTATTTAGCCATTGAAAGTGGAGGCCACTCAAATATACAGATGGTTGTCCACTTAACACAGAGTGTCCTCAGCCCTGTCAGGGGTGAGTTCAAACTAGACTATTCATTTATTTGCTGTTTATATTCTTGACACATCAGTTGGTTGTTTGAAAATGTCCATCATAGTTTACGAAATAGAAGATGATGTGTATGATTGTTGTCAATCCAACATCAAAAGGTAGATGGACTGTGCTTATAAGGCGCTTTATCAGGTCTTTACGACCCCTCAAAGCGCTTTACATATTGTATGACATTACAAGTCATTCACACCTCATTCATGCTCTGGGAAGCATTCATACACATTCACACACTTGGCGATGCCATCGGGGGTAACTCATGGGTTAAGTATCTTGCCCAAGGATACATCGACACGTTGACTGCACGGGCTCCCTCGAAGCCACAGTCGCCCTACAACTGACTTTTACTTCAATGATACAAAACAAAGAAAGAAAGCAGAACTTTTCCATATTTGAGAGACTAAAACCTAATGTACTGCCTATCTAAGTAATTAGTTAAATGATACATGTATTTCCTCTAATATATTGTTTTAATTCTTCTCACAGACAGGACTGTAAGAAAAGCACACATGACTGTTTGGGTTATTTCTAAATTCTCACGCTCAATCCAAGGCCATGAGGGTTAGGAATCTGCGATAACTGACGATAGGCCTGCGTAGTCCTTGAGAAAGATCAAACAGCTTATCCACACAACATAAAGAGCTCTTATTTGTTACTCTACCCCGTTTATAATAAGTATCCCTAGCCTATAGTGAGTATAGTCCTTTATCAAAAGGGCCTGATGATTTTGAATGTTGTTTCAGTGCCGTGTTGAAAGAAACGCGTGATGATAGAAGCACAAATCACTCATTGGCTCTCCAGGGAACAGGCCTTGTTGTAAAGACTTGTGAAACCTTCAGAGACTCATCCTTTGATAAGAAATGTCTTCACTGCCTTTATTCCCCAGACTCCTTGTTCCTTGTGTCTTCTTGGGAGTTGTGTGTGGCTTAAAGGGGAAGAGCGTGTTGGTACACCTGCTTCATATCTGTCTCTAACTGAGGCTGCACACATCGGGGGGGGGGTGTGGGTGGGTGGGTGTGTGTGTGGCTCTGTCACATACATTGCAGAGGAGGAAATGAGGAAATCTGACATGACTGGACAAAGAAACAGCTGATTCTGTCTACGTCTGGTTTTTATGGAGTGAGAAGGAGTAAATTAACTTTGTGATACACACACACACACAACTCAAGTCATGAGCTCGCTCGCTGTTCAACTTAATCTGAGCTGTCTGCGCTACGGTTCTAGTTGTATAGGAGTATAAACTGTATAGTAGTCTTCACTCAGTGATTGGTGAGTGTGGGCAGTTGCTGTTTATTTGGTCATATCATTGTAAACTGGATATTTGGGGGCTTTTGACCATCGGTAATAGGAAACAAAGACAATTAAAGACGTCACCTTAAGCTTTGAGATAATGTCACAGGCATTTTATTTTTGTAAACAATTTACAATCACTAACCAGAGAAATCAGGAAATGCTCCGCATGTGAGGTGCTGGAACCAGAGAAAATTGTTCACAAGACCTTGATGATGATTTAATTGATTTCTTGATTAGGGTGCTAATGATATTACTTATCCACTAATCACTTGAGCTCCAAACCACACCAGGCATTTTAAATAACACATTCAGGAGAAATAATGACATGAGAAGAAAGTGAGTAACTCAGCCAGTGGAGATCTCATGAGATCTCTGTAGCATGCTTTGTGCTGAGGTAAAAAACACGTCTTAACTTATAGATTTTCATGTTGAATATAACGACAGGATGTTTGACCTCTTTGATAAGGAATGTTAATGTAAATGAGGAAGTTTAAAAGCCCTTCATCTTAGTCGTGGCCTGAATCACTGGATCAACAGGGGACTGTAATGACCCAGCCCACTGCACCCGAACAATGAGTCAGTCCTTCTTCCTTAAAGATGAGTACATGACCATTTCTGTAAAGCGATCGAAGCATCATTGTAGCCCCAAGATACCTCGTGTGTTATTTTGCTCCTTCTGGCTCTCTGCTTCCCGTTGGAGGTCAAGCTGTTGGACAGGAAGTGAGTATGTACTGAGGAGGATGCAAGTGTGTGGTGGAGATGAGTGTAGCGATGAATCACACAATAGGCATCAGAGAGAAATGACTTCACACTGCAGAGGTCAGGCACGGAGAAGAATGAGCAGTTCACATGACACGAGTAAAACATTACTCGCAAGCTCAGATAAATGTTAACACAACCATTCTCTGGCATGCAGCTGATATCCTGGACTCTGTATTTGTCCATCCATGTTTGGGATAGTTTAGTATTTACTCATCTCAAACAGTTGGAGGAAAGACGGTTGGAGTGAAGGGCGTAACTCCAAACGGCATCAGGAAACATGAAGATAGATTTGCATGTTTCCTCTCAGGATGTTGTGTTTGTGACCTGCTCGTCTGTAAAGCCCTGGCAGATCAACACACACAGCTCATGTGTGTGTTTGGTTATGTGTCTGGGTGGGATTTGGTCCTTTTTTAAAGATGTTTTTACTTTATTTAGTTTGTCTCGTTTTGAAATGTTTTAGGAAACAGTTGGTGTCTTTTAAAGACAGGAAGAGTCTTTCTTTTCTCTGATTTGTGGTATGTGTGCGGGAAGCCGTGCACACATACATGCACACATATGGTCCCCCTGTCCCCATGCATCTTCACGGCTCAGATCGCAGGCTGTGACTGCTGACTGTGGAACCATTGTTTCAATGCTAATTGAGTATAACATGTGAATAACTCTTGGCCCAGTTCTTTTGGTACTGTATCAAAGCGTCGCCTCATTTCCAAATCAGATTTGATACCAGGATGGAGACTATTCACTGAGCTGTTTCTACACAAGTGCATTTGGTCTAATCTGCACTGAGAGGGTGTGTTAATGTGTTTGCCTCACTGAAGCAGGGCAATATGTTAAAGCCGCTCTATGAGTGGGATTTAGAGTAAGGGGATTATACAGAAACATACAGCTGTTTTGTTTAAGGCCTTAAACATCTTGCTTATCATGTAATCCATTGTGTGTGTGTGTGTGTGTGTGTGTGTGTGTGTGTGTGTGTGTGTGTGTGTGTGTGTGTGTGTGTGTGTGTGTGTGTGTGTGTGTGTGTGTGTGTGTGTGTGTGTGTGTGTGTGTGTGTGTGTGTGTGTGTGTGTGTGTGTGTGTGTGTGTGTGTGTGTGTGTGTGTGTGTGTGTGTGTGTGTGTGTGTGTGTGTGTGTGTGTGTGTGTGTGTGTGTGTGTGTGTGTGTGTGTGTGTGTGTGTGTGTGTGTGTGTGTGCATTAGCGATGACTGACAAAGTGACAATGAATCTAGTTGAATCAATATTGTCAATATTTTTGGAATAATTGATTATTGTTTCTTTTGGTCAATTTGCCAGCAGATAAGCACAAGCTCATTGCCTCTCTACGTGGCCGTTAAGACAGAAGAGCAGAGGTTGTGTTACATCAGGTAAGATGAGAGGATGAAATATGACGCTTGAGGGCCAGTTGGAGTTATAGATCCATTAGTTTGAAGTTTTGAAGGAGAAAAATGGCCTGGCTGTTTATTATATAGTAAGGAAGGATTTAACAACTCAAGTAACGCCAGGAATATGTGCCTGCACATATATAACCAATGAGGTGCTTTGCTGATTGATGAGCAAACGTCAATGTTTGTTTATAATGGATCCCTGAGCACCCCACCGTCTCATTGAACTGACCTTGTTTTGTTCCCCCTGAAGGGCTTTAGTCTAAAGGCTCTGACACACCAACCCGATTTTGGGAGTCAGAGGCTGTCGGGCATTCGCGGCGCCGTAGTCAGGTTGGTGTGTCCCGCACCGTCGACCGTGACACGCCTTATTTGGACTGCCAGACCCGATGTTGAATCGGCCATGCATCGGGTCTGGCAGTCGGACCAAATAATCACTCTGATTGGCTGTTCAGCTAGCAAATCAGTGCATGAGAAGCGAAGTGGAAGTGAGGGACGTAAACAAATGATTTAAGAAGGCACACACAGACTGCTATTCATTTTCATCTCATCATGGCGATCTGGAATGATGCAAACGAAGACCTGCTCATCACCTTGATCCAGGAGAGGCCAGCTCTGTATGATATTACGGAGAAAAGATACTCTTCTTCTTCTCTGTCTTCCGGTTGTTGCCTCTTTTGAATGACGAATACACACTACCGCCGCCTGCTGGTAAGGAGAGTTATTGCCACTCATGCACTGAAAGTCGGTGCGGTGTGTTCCCGTGCGACACATGGCCAAAACGCAGGAGAACACGGCCAGGCAACAGCCGACTTCAGCGTCGGCTAGTCCTCTGGTGACTGCTTGGTGTGTCAGGGCCTTAAGGCTGCGGCCACACGAGGACGAAAACGGCTAAACGCATAGGATTAACGCAAACGCAATCGCAAACAAGCTTCCGTCCACACGCAATAGTTATCCGGATAGTGTCTGTCCACACGAGACCGCTCCGTTTAGCTCCAACCGCTGGAGAAGCTGCAGTACATATGCAGGAGCCTGTACGTGGCGCTGTAACTTCCTCCACAAAAGCAGCGAAGAAGCATGGTTGTCATGGTTGCCCTTCTGTTTATTCTCCGCGGTGGGGGCCGAGGGAACCGGGCAGAGTTTTTCGCCAGTCAACGTGTATTAAAGTTGAAATCTTCCGGACAAAATTATAAAAGTGCCGGTCAAAGGTCTTCTTTGTTATTTATTGAGCTTTAAAACAAATGAATAACGACTCTATATAATATAATAATAAAATACCTCTCTTTGGACAGCGTCAGTGTCTGTCTCATGCAGCAGCTGATCCAGTAATGAGTGACCCGGCCGACAGTAAAAATAAACATATTTATAACTAGTTTAGTTTGAGAGGTAATTAAAATATCTAAGGGTGATGATCTGACTTGAAGTGTGTGTTTTGCTGCAGCGGGAGGAGCTGCAGGTGAGCAGAGCTGCGTGTCTCCGTCCTGTCAGATTAGACTTGACTCGCGTTTATGTCCATATCGAGAGAAAGATACATAATCTGAATTCAGTGTGCAGTTTACTTTGACGCGGGGGTGAGCAGCAGAGGTGGGGAGAGGCGGGGCTATTGCCTCATCATTATTGCTGTAGATGTTGCACAAACAACTGTAGCATGGTCAATAGCGTCCGGAGCACGATAGCAACTCTGCGATCCGCCATTGTTGTTGTTGTTGTTGGTGGCGAAACACTTCAGCAATGGCGCGGGGTAAGCGGAGGTGAGCAGAAGAGGTGGGGAGAGGCGGGGCTATTGCGCAATCACTATCAGTGATCTGAAAATGTTCGGATAGGGCGCACACACGGAGCCGTTTGACCCCCCAGAGAGTTGCGTATGCCTTTCTATCCACCTTGGGACCCGTTATCGTTTCCTCAGTCGTTTAGTGCCGTATTCGGTCGTCCTCGTGTGGCCGAACGGTCTATATGACACTAAACAGTAACGCAAACGACCAAATTCGTCCTCGTGTGGCCGAAGCCTAACTCATGGCCTTAATTGATGGGTGACCACAAACTACAGTAAACAAACTCTATAGTATCTTTTGGTTGTGTCATTAGGCGCGTTCACACCGAGTACTTTTCACCCGTACTTTTCGCGTTTAGTTCAGTTAGTACCCCTGATGTTGCGTTCACACCAAAAAAAGAACTAATACCTCATTCACACCAACGGTGTTTCAGGGCCGGTTCGGAGCTGGAGCTTGAAAAGCACAGGGTTTTCTTGTTCACACCGCAGCGGAGCAGCCTCTTAGCTCCGGAATCCGGTTCATTTCAAGCACCAAAAAATTGTCCGGCCAGAGTAAAAGCACCACAGCACATCGAGGCGGGGGGCAGGGGCGGGATCAACTCCTGAACAACAACAAAAAGCCGGCGTTTTATCCAGTTTGTACACAACGATGGAGAAACTTCACAAGCAGCAGTGGTCCACTGAAGAGACCAGCTACCAACTGGGAATCTGGTCTTCCGAAGAGGTACAGAGGAAGCTGGAGCACAATCGGCCATTGTTGTTGTTGTTGTCGTTGTGAGCTGTGAGGGGTTTCCGTGCGCTTTGGCTTTATGAAGCTGGCACGCAAACGGTTACGTCATGACGCAAACGATGACGCAATGACGCAGCACCAGTTGGACTCTGGGCAGTGTGAAAAGAGCCGGAGCTAAACCGAAGAACCGGTTCTGAACCTGAAAAGCTCTAGCACGGAGCTTGAACCGGAGTTGCGTTGGTGTGAATGAGGTATAAGTGCCGGGAACTTTTCACCCCATTTTTAGCGCCTGCTGAGAGCAGGTACTTTCCTGGGGAAAAAAAGTACCACAGTTCTGATTGGCTGGGCGATTGTAGAGCTGCCATTTTATTATCCTCGCATTAGCATTATTAGCATTAGCATTCGGCCAGCACACAAACGCAGAGAGACTAACTTATGGCAACACAAAAGAAAACATGGGAGCGGTGGAGATGAGGAGGTGTCGGCGTTCTGGCGATTTACTCGGAAGGCTTCAGTAGCTTCTACTGAAGCCAGTCCCCAACTCCGGGGACTTCCGGCCGGGGACTTCTGGTGGCAGTATACGCCGTGAAGTTGTTTGCGGCCTGCCAGTAAACCCAAAGCAGAAGAAGAAGAAGTGACATCAGCGGCTCATTTGCGTAATCTTCCATCGGGAACTTATTCCGGTGTGAACGTGATCGGCTCTTAGTTCCATAGGGAAACTAAGTGCTGGGAACTAAGTACGGCAAAGTACTTGGTGTGAACGCGGCTCTTGAGGTTTCTGGCTGTGTTGATAAGCCCCTTTAACCCACCGTATACAACTCAAATACAGCATCTTCACAACTAATGATGCTAGTTGCATTAGGAGGGTAAGGTGTTGCATAAGGTATCACGTCAGAAGTTTTTCTCCTTAATCTAAGAGAAATGCTACAATATTGAGTGTCTTCAGTGTAGCATACCAATAAATAGTTAATTACATAAAGTGTATTATTAAATACATCTCAAACAAATCCATTGTGTAGTACCACAACAAGCAGGAGCCATCTAGCTGTGCCCTGTCTCTCCAACAGCGCTTAGGGGTAACTATAAAGTGGCCTCTTCCAGCAGGAGGACACACATATCTGATCTTCTTTGTTGCTGAGTCTGAGACAATTCCTGAGCCTGTGAGCTTTTGTGTGCCTCCCAGGGCTGTTTATTTAAGTGCTTCATTAAATTGTGATTAGGTGTGCTGATGCCACCCTTTGAAACTCTCACACTGTTCAGTTTGCAGCGACTCCACTCTGCACATCTGGCTGCTGTCCAGCTGCTTTTCAGATAATGTAAATATACTTATGTCCCAGTCAAAAGCATCGTTGTAACTATTCGCTACAACTTTAGACAGTGATACAAACTGTCATCCACACACTCTTTTGAGAGCTTTGTTAAGAGCGTGTGCAGCAGTAGCAGCCCGTTGTCTCCCAAAGGCCAGAGAGCAGGGGAGGGAAGTGACTGAAGTTAGGGTGTTTCTCCCCAAAACAGTAGAGCCTGTTATCAACGTGGGAGAGGAGGAGACAAACCGGCTGATAACTGAAAGGGGGAGACACGGCGTGACAGGGGAGGGGGATACAAGGGCACAGAGAGAGAGGCTCCGCACAGGGAGACAAGAGAGCCGGCCCATGTGCTTCCATCTCCTCTTTCACCTCCTCGATTCGCTCTCTCTTTCTCTCTCAGTTTTCCCCATGACCTCCGCAGCTGAGCTCTGATTAGATAACGAGATAATAATTATAACCAAAAAGGAGAACGATAGAGTGGGAGTGAGGACGACAACAAAACGTTGAATGTGATACGACTCCCCCCTAGAGAGAGGATGTATTGTCTCTTGTCTCCTGAGAAGATGTGGATCTCTGAAATAAGAGATAAAAGGGACAACAGTAGACACGTTGTCTCTGTGCTGCAGCGACCAGGTCTGTGAACTGAAGGTCGCTGCTATCACCCGCATGACGAAGCTCACTTGACCCACTTTGTAGGCCGAGGCGCTGAAACACCCTCAAAGTCTCGTCTCTCCTTCGCCTCAGACATGCACTTAGGCAACCTCATGAACTCGTGTCACTGCTCTCAGCCCAAACACCTCAGCGCACACATGGCTGCGTCCATTAAGCAGATTTCTGACATGCAACTACTGCAGACGCTCTTTCTTTGTTTCCCCTCGTGATGTGCATGTACACATTCACTTGCACAGTTGTGTACAGACTAGGCAGACTTTTTCCAGTGGTTCCCACGAATTTGACAGGAATGTTGGCAGCCCAGTGGGGAGCCTCGAGGCAGTGGATTTGTGTTCCTCGCTTCACAGTTGAAAAAAGGCATAATCGACTTTTTGGTAAATGCCTCCATATACTTTTTCAACAAGAGTTAGATTCGAAAATCAATACCATGCTCAAATACTAATGTTGAGCCAGGAGTCTCTTAGCCTAACTGGAAAAAGGATTTTTATGAAAAATCTACCTAGCATTGACTCTAAAGCTCTCTAACTGATATATTGCCTTTTGTTTCATCTGTACTCCAAAGTCAACTTATTGAGTGGTTATCTTCTTATCTAACTCGCAGCAAAAAAGTGTTACCCTCAAATGTGAAATACCAGCTTTTTAACTCTCCTCTCTCTTCCCCACGTTCCACCTTTCTTCCGTTGTTTTTTCTTTTAGCCGTCTGCGCCTGAAAAACAACTTGTATGCTTTTGTGAGCACATGTGGAGCTCAGTGTTGTTGCACATGCATGTGTGAGTGCCCGCATGGCTTAAGAACCACACCCTGGACTCACGCCACGCTTCAAACCAAACACAGAGGCGACTTCTGGAGGGATTTAGCTTGTTGTGACAACGCTCTGCAATGCTTTAGATCTTTGGGTGAGGACTGAGCAAAGTGACAGCCGTGCAGCCGGCCTCCACGCCATCCCTGCTCCTTTAGCCACGGCAGAGTTTTGAGGAAAGTGATGACGGTGATCCGGCGCTACAGTCCCTCTGTTGGCGTTTTATTTGAGGCTGGTTGGAGCAGACACACCTTCCACTCGGCTGTTATTTCTGGCCGAATTCCACCTCAGAGATGCTGCTGTCGGGCCGGATGCCTGGGATAGTTTTGAGGGGCTGAGATCTCTATCGTCGTGTAAAACTCCCCCTCACCTTCCGCTGTGTGATTGATACTGCAACCTGAAACCAACAAGCATACATACATTATTACAGCTACTTCGGCATCAGAACCATATGCTGGCTGGGTTAATACAGGTCTTAAAGGAAGTCAAGGTTAACCTTCTGGACTCTGAAGGGAAAGACCTGACGGCACTTCAACCAGATCCTGTGTCCCCATTTAGCCTTTACCTTTAAATATTTGCGATACACACACACACACACACACACACACACACACACACACACACACACACACACACACACACACACACACACACACACACACACACACACACACACACACACACACACACACACACACACACACACACACACACACACACACACACACACACACACACACACACACACACACACACACACACACACACACACACACACACACACACACACACACACACACACACACACACACACACACACACACACACACACACACACAAACACAAACAATGCTACCGTGAGTTAATAGGAGCCACACCTCTCTCCTCTAATCCTCCTTTAGTCGAGACAAACCCCTCTTTATAATATCTTCTGAATAGACTGCGCTCACCACCTGCCTCTCATTTTGCAGGAGTTTATTGTGTATGAAGCACTTAAATGTTAACGGATACTTTTTTGCTGTGTATTTTTAATCTTAAAACAAACAATAAAAACACAGAATTGTATTATGGCAGCCAAATTAGAACAAATGGTGTGACGGGGAACAGAGAAATGTGATAATTAAATAAATACTTGTTATACTTCATTCATTAAGATATATATTTTCAGCAACATTAACTTAAGAGCACTGAGTTATCTTACTTGCAGTTCCCAACAGAGGGATTCAGAGCTGATCCTTTCTCCAGTGAGTTTAGCTGGGTGGGGTTTCTTTCTTCTGCTTTCGTAGGATCAGTCTTCTGGCACCCAGAGACACAAAAGCAGTCGTGTTTAATTTATATTGTGTAATACTAGTTTCTTTAGCAATTCCTCTAACCGGCGCAGGGGTGAAAGGGATACCTTTAAGAGTTTTTTTTGTTTTTTTAAAGTAGCGTTCCATTACCATCAGAATAGATGGCAATGTGAAGAACCTTTGACCGTACGACTTTTGCAACAAGCACAAACAATAGGAGAATAACATCCACCTTTAATGGCCAAGTTTGTGTAAAGAAAAACAGAAAAAATACCTGAGAGTGCAGCACTGAGGCGGCCATCTCTGGCACCGCGTTAAGTGTTTTCTATGTGTGTTTTTGAACAAGTACACAGTGTGCAGTTACTTTTGAGATTTACCTCTGGTGCTATTTGCTCTATTTTAATTCCCTTGGCTTGCAAGCCGCATTCTTTGTTTCTATTTTCTCACAGTTTCTCGGTTTTGTGGAGCTCTGTTTCAGCCCAGTCTCAATGGACCTACTGTACTGTACTCTGTTTGCTCTCACTAGTCAAAGTCCCTCAGGCAAACACTGCCTGGTCTCTCTGGGGCCCGGGACAGAGCTGCAGCAGAGCCCGGCCCACCGAGCTGCACGATACAGTTTCACCTTAGACTCATATTACCACAGTGTGTTGTGGTGTGGTGTTGTGTGAGAAGTGTATGTGTTTCTGTGTGAGCCTATAAGTGTTGGCTAGGGATTCATGGTGGACTCCAGATGCAAGTAAGTGAACACACAGATCAATAAATGGTCACTAGGATGTAAAGGTTTTAGCTCTACACATAGTTTGAGTAAGTCAGGTGAAGGGGGGGGGGGTGGAAACACCAGATCACACATTACAGCAGGTGTGAGAGGAAGAACTGCAGACCCTTGTTAAAAAAGAAAGAGATGCATCCCCCTTCGGCAGGGAGACTTGCCTTCAAATGATTCTGTGGTGTCCAGAAGAAGTTGCGTTTTCACATTTTGGTTCACGCCTTTTTTTGATTTAATATAACTCCCTCCACCTTTGCAAATCCAAGTATTCTGTGGGACTTGAAATTGCTCCCCTCGGCTGGTGTCGGCAGACGGAGAGAAAAGACGGAGGGGGGAGGCCGGAGCGATTATGAGACTCGGGGTGTGCTTTAACCCACTTACCACACCATCTCAGGGTCTCCTGCCAAAACGATGAGCTTAGTGGATCTAATCCTCTTCCCAGAGAGCTGATAGTTTGTTGCTGCTCTCTTTTCTTACTTCCTAGCTATCTGTCTGACTTTGTTTTATTTAGCACTATTTGTACTACTATGATTTTTTTTGTATGTGTCTTATAAGTGGATGCATATGAGTGTGGATCTAGCCATTTCGTTTGTGAGAGTTGTCAGGCAGTTTCCTGGTCATAAACACAGCAGTGTAGTAGCTAGTAGCCCTGCTGTGGTTTGAAGTAAGCCCTTCCAGCGCTAACACAGGCTTGTTTATCTGCGCCCCCCCCCCCCCCCCCCTACAGACTGGTTTGTGCTAGGCTGTCTGACTACAGTCTAGTTTGAGTCCATCATATCCCAGCTTTCAGCTAGCATCACATGCCCTTATCCCCCACACTATGCCGGGCTCCCTCTCTTAATAAAACAGGCTCATAACGCCACGTTCCTTGCATTCTTGGGTCCTATGTGCAGGCTTCTCTCCTCTTTTTTCACATGCATGGATGGCTCCCACTGAGAAATGCAAACCACAACATTAATGATGCCAACAATGGTGCACAAAGCTTTTAATGTGGCTAAATCTTTCAGGGTTTTATTTGCCAATAATGGGTATTCATAGATATCCACACAACATTTCAAGATGCTTGCCGCTTTTGTGCAAGTGTAAAAAAAGAGCAGATATGAAGGAGGAACAAGTGAAGGCTGATTCACTGGTGGGGGGTGTGTTGTTGAGCAGCAGCAGCCCTGTCACTGTAGGTTTACGTCTGGACTTCCCCCCCCCCCCCCCCCTCCTTCTAGCAGAGCGGAGTCATGGCAGAATCGGGGTCAGCTACGCTTCCTCTCAGTTGCTGGCCGGTTTCTTATTCCATCCTTCTTTCCTCAAACCAAACTTTCTGTTCTCTGTGTCTCTTCTCCATATCTGACCTCTGCTTTCAAAAAATGCAGTCTCGCTTCTTTCTCCTTCTCAAAACCTCCCTTAATATCTATCCTCATCTCATGAATGTAGTATGGAAACCCCCCCCCCCCCCTGTTCCTGTTAAGGGAAGAGGACGGGGTGGGATTGATAATTAACAAAGGCTGATTCTAGCACTGAAAGGCTGAGCTGTCTGGGAAGTGTGTGGAGGGGAGTGAAGGGTGGGGATGGTGAACAAATTGGGCTTTTTAAACAGAGTATCAAATGCTGAGAAGAATGACAGAAAGCACACTGATGGGACACAATGAGTGATGTGATCTAATTTAAAAGAGGCAGTGTTTGTATTTCCATGTTTTTGCCAAGTCCTTGCAGTTTAGCCATGGCAGAACTCCTCTTTAACAGCAGCACAGTGCGATGGTACAAAGTCCAACACTGCATAAAAGCTCTGATGAGCTTAGGCAGCCATGAAGACTCATTAGCATCCCATAAAAGATCTTTGTCCCCTCAAGACGACATTATCTCTGGTGAAACTACCACTAGTGCTGTGTTGTTGTTCATCCACAGTACAATGACACGCTATATGTGCTTCTAAAGGTCAGAATCTATGATTTGAATAATTCCTCCCATAAACACATTGTAATGTCACAACAATAATGTATTGTTGTGTTGGTTCATATATGCTAGGTTATTTATTTAATCAAGGAAAGCAGTTTAAATGAATGAATGCAAATCATATCCAAAAGTAACCCTCTGCATCATCAAAGATTCAGGCCTCCTCTGAGGCTAGAAGGCAGGGCCTGGCGTGGCCTGGCACAGCCTGGTTGGTTAAACAGATGGCTCAGTGCAGGCCAGACAGACTCTTAACCCTCTGGGCCCCAAGTGACACCAGGTCTATTTCTACAGTACGTAGATACAGTAGACCTGATTGTTTGTTCCATACAAAAGTGTAAACTGTATGTGGTTCATGTCCTGGATGTTAGCAGGTGGACTCATTGTTATATGAAAAGAAAGTCACGTAATAGTCGTGCAGGTAAACCCTTTTAAATGTGCAATTTTGTTAAGCTTTCCAGTCTTTTGTGTCAATTCCCCTTCATATTGGACGGTCAAAATGAGAGTTGTTTTGATCTTCTCATCTAACTTGCACGTATTTCCCAAAACATCACACTTCCCACCTTGATAGAAACATTTCAAAACATACAACGACATAAAGCTGGTAGCGCATCATCTGCTCCACTGTCAGTTGGTGGTCCATTTGTCCAGAAATAATCATAAAAAGACACGTATATAGCATGTTCCTTTGCAGGATACAGCTTCCTAGACTTTGAGTTTCACTTGGTCAACCACACATCTGCCAAGTCAGAGATCCCGGACTCTAATCCTGTATGAGTCAATTTAGAGACAGGCTGGTTAAAGCTTATCAGAAAATACAAGCTTGTTGGAATTAGTCACTGCTTTATTTCACCTTCCCCATGTGACCACGCCTTTTATCAAAGATAGGTTGGACTGATAGTGCAACAACAAAAAGCAGTTCTCCTTATTTTATAATACAGATGTGGTTGCTGTGGTTTAGTACAGCTGCGTCCTCCTGAGTCTAGGTAGAGGATAACAGAGGCAGGGCCTGAGCCAGCCCTCAGTCAATATTTGCCTCAGTGAGTGCCTAGCCACTGGCAGGAGAACAAAATGGTCTGGAACATTTCCTAGGCCCCGTCTACACGGAGACGAAAGCGAACCTTAGTCGTTTTCAAAAAAGTATTCCGTTCAAACGGAAACGGCTCAAGAAACGTATCCGTCGACACGAAAAAGCTGGAGACGCTGTAGTACATATGCTGGGCCTGTAAGTGGCGCTGTGCAAAAGCAGCGAATAAGACTGATGACGATTATTATTATTAGGGATGCACGATATTGTTTTTTTGAAACCGATACCGATAACTTCCTGCTTCTCAAGACCGATACCGATTTAAAAAAAAAAAAGTTACGCCACTAATTATTTTAACGCGATTAACGCATGTGTATTTTTTTTTCCTTGGCCGCCCCGTAGTTTCAGAGCGCATCGAGTTTAAAATACCATCTACAAGCTGATGCTGACAGCCCCGCTCCTGCCGCCCGCTTGTGGCAGACCACACTTCCACGCTCCCCGGCAGGCACCGACTGGCCATCTGGAGGACCGGGAGGGTGTGTGTATGTGTGGCCCGAGCGAGCGAGAGAGAGACCTTACGTGCATTGTTGTTGTTAGCATCTGGTACTAGGTAGCTGCGCTAACGGATATAAGGAGCTGTTTAAATGAAAACAGAGGAGCGACATTTCGCCACAACTGCGCCGAGCACTTGACTTTATGCAGGAAGCCAGACAGTGGGACATTGTACGAAAAGTCAGCACACTCAGCATGGATAGTGCGCAACATGATTGCAGTGTCCAGGCAGCTCCGGTTCGAGCATATCCCTTGAGTTGCACATAGCTCCAACGCGCGCACACACACACACACACACACGCACACACACACTGTATTGTATTATTGTCTTCGTACACTTTTAACACACCATCGTAGCGATGGCGATGTTTCAGGTGACTGATCAGGTTCGAAGTATTGGGGAGCGCTGGATTTGTGAAGAACTCCCCTCTTCCTAAACCACTAATACCACAGTACTGGCAAAACGGGAGGAGTCGAGTGAAAAACAAGCGCCCCTCATCCCAATCCACCCACACCGCAGTATTTTTTTCTTTTTTTTTACCCAAAAAATATATTATCGGGGCTATTAATACTGGTATCGGGTTTATCGGGATGACGCCATAATTCCTAATATCGGACCGATAATTATCGTGCATCCCTAATTATTATATTATTATTGTTGCTGATGGGTAGAGTGAACTGTATATTTTGCACTAAAATCTGTATCATGGTCAGTAGCGTCTGGAGCACGAACGCAACCCTGTGATCCGCCATTGTTGTTGTTGTTGTTGTTGGTGAAACGCATCAGCAATGACGCGGGGGTGAGCAGGAGAGGCGGGGCTATGGCGTCATAGTTTTCAGGAAATGATCGTATAGGGCGTACACACAGAGCCACAAGTGTTTCGTCCTCAGACCTACCCACTTTGGGAGCCGTTATCAAAGTGTATCCCGAATCCGTGTTTCCATTTCGGCCTCGTTTGGACGAACCGTCTATACCAGGAAAATGTCATTGACACATTTAGCACTGTGAATACAAAGGCAACCGAAGCATCATACCGAGTGGCGTTACGGATAGCTAAGGCAGGTAAACCTCACAACATTGGTGAAACGTTACTCCTCCCTGCTGCTAAAGACATTTCTGTCTCAACTATTTATCTCCGAGTGCAAGCTGCCATCCTTAACCTCAACATGTTTAAAGCATTAAGATAAAGAGGTTTAAAAAACCTATGAGAACCGCAGTGACGCGTCGTAAAACCCGGAAGTAAACTTCTTCCGATTCCTTCGTCAAAAACGCAATGCAATTTCTCCATAGGATTTTGGAAAATAGCTCGAAATAAGGTCTGTGGTTGACACACATTTAAGAGAGGGATCACGTTTTGTTCAGCCGGATAATCTCCACATGTCAACCCTACTTTTATAATTTTTGAATCATAAATCTAGTCGCCAGAAGCAAAATGCTAACGTTATGCTATAAACGAACCACAAGCTAGTACAGCAGCTAGTGCTGGGGGGAAACGATTATTTTGAAAACGATTAATCGGGCGATTATTTGATCGATTAGTCGACTAATCTAACGATTATTTTTCTGTTGTTCAATTCATAAAAAACGTAATGTAAAAAAAACGTAATGTAAAAAAACATTTTTTCTCGATACTGTGTCTCAGGGGATCTTAATATTTAAGAACCTATTAATGTGTTATACCAGATTAACGGAAATAATCTCAGCTAACTGACGATACAAACCATGTTTACCAAAACAAAACACAAGTCTCATAAGAAGCATCTAAATGACCCCTGAGCGAAAAATGCTAACGGACATTGGCACAGAACTCAAGATAAAAGTACCCTTATTACTTATCGTAGCTGCACATACAAGATATCCGATTAAAGCTGAGACTCCACAGATTATGTAGGTATATAGTATCATCACTGAGTGATCCGGACTCGCGACAGGGGAAGCACAGTCATCACAACACGTACCTTTACAGAGCTTCTAGGGAGATCGTCTCACCTCCGTAGCTGTCAATCTGATCAAAAGACGTGTTCAATTGCATTAAAAGGAGAAAAAACGCGGCTGAATCGGTTAATCCATAGGTTTTTAACGTCTATGTATACAAAAATGATTGAATTTATAATCCATAATTCCATTTTAATGTAAAAATCGGAGAGCAAATGCTAGCTGCTAATGGTAGCCACCATAGCTAGAACTGCTTGTTGCTGTGGGTGACCCACGTGTGTGTGTGTAGCGACGCGTCGACGCGGAAATATGTCGTCGACGATATTTTGAAGTCAACGTTGTCGACGCGTCGCTACAGCACTAACAGCAGCAGGGTCGCAAGACTTCAACGTCACGCCAAGTTAAGATCGTTTCAACTGACTTGCACTGAAACTGCACTTTGAACACTTTAAATATATTATTAACATTTTAAACTGTACACCCCGGTTATCTAGGCCCTTTTTTTGTTTGTTTAATGTATACCACGTTTATCTAGGCCCTTTTTGTTTTGTTTTATGTATACATGTCCAACCCAGTCTCACGGCATTTCGTGTTCACCAACACGATTTTTAATCTATTGATTCGTGTTCACCATCACGATTTGCCCCTTTTTTTCGTGTTGCACAGGACGATTTCAAAAGCAATGTATTTCTACTGGTAACGTGTTTCGTGCCTGCAGGCTGCAGCACGTCTTTTTCTCCGGTCGGGTCGTGGAAGACCGGAAGCTGTGTGGTTCATAAAAACATGTTCTTACTCAATATCAAGCCACAATTATTGCTTTTATTTTAAATCGTATAATTTCGGACTTTTGTTGCCGTCTGTGAGGAAAATAAATGGGGCTCAGAGCCTCAGGATACTGAAATCTGTATTTTTAAATATTTTGTTCCTTCTAATTGGTTATTCTTTTCAAAATAACACACTGTTATTTACTCACCAATAACACACAATTATCCTTGCTTTTATTTATTGGTTTAATTCCATAATCTCGGGCTTTTTTGGTGTCCGTCAGGAACTGAATTTCAAAATAAAAATAACCGGAAACAGACGTAGGCCTATAAGGGACATTTCGAGCATCATTGCGATTGTCAACATTTCTGAGTTTAGGATGGCCGAAGACACTACACTACCCATAATCCCCAGCTATCGTTTAGGACTACAGTTCCCGTAAGGTTACGCAGAGCGTCAAACAGCTGTGTGAAATGGAACGAAACCACGCCAGACTATCCAAAACTGGAATCGAACACCCCTCCAGAACTACACATGCTGGCTAGTGTGTTTCGCAAAATGTTCTATGGGACGTCTCTACTGAACGTTTTCGTTTTTCCCACAATTAGAAGTTGCCATTATTAAACACATTGGTGTTATCAAATGTAAAACATATAATTA
The DNA here is from genome assembly GCF_902827115.2 of Pseudochaenichthys georgianus. Lineage (NCBI taxonomy): Eukaryota > Metazoa > Chordata > Actinopteri > Perciformes > Channichthyidae > Pseudochaenichthys > Pseudochaenichthys georgianus. The sequence continues at coordinate 24,565,473 of NC_047515.1, forward strand.
ATAAATGGGTGAAAATCACTTTTGTCCATAATGCGCAGCATTATATTAATGCCGTATACCCACATGACAGCTCATTGCTACTTTGTAATTCTACTCCACTACAATTCAGAGGTTAACCTGGTATTTTTACTCCACTGCATTTATTTGAGTTACTTTGCAGATTCTGATTAATTATGTGAAATATAAACAACCCTTAAATCAGACTTTAGTTACACCTGAGTAAAATTCAGGTAAGGTGATTGTCAAGTGCCAACAATCAGGAGAGATATTTGATAGTTGGTGCTTGAGAAGACTAAACATGTATCTGCAATTGACATGAATGGAAACAAGTAATAAAGTATATTCATTACTCGTTATTCTCTACTAATAGTTAATTAAAGACTGTATATTATGGCTATTTTGCACATCCCTTTCAAGATTTTCAAAGGTTTATTGACATACACAACTACGGTGTAGTTATGCAATGAATGAAAAACTTGGGTCACAGGTTCCTCAACAGTGCATTACCAGACATCTATCAATATGTGTGTACCTCCACCATTAAACTGTCATATTCTGCACATTTCTTATTCTATTTACATACATAAGAGTATAATTAATGTGTATAATATCAGTTAAAATAAGTGCTTCAACATAGTTAACATTGCAGGAAAGCAATATATTAGACGTTAATTACTTTGTCAGGCTTAATATTTAATATTTAATGTTTAAATAAAGGTTAATCCGTTTTTCTGTTTTGCACCTCCTCCTATTAATATCTGTGTACATCCTGCACTAAACTGTTTTATTGTAGAGATCACTTATAGTATCTTCTTGATTTTTTATATTCTATATTTCTATATTTATACTTTCCCCCTATGAAAGTATGTACTCTTAATATTTTTTTAATCAAATATAACATAAAAACAATAATTCAATCATGTGCTTTAACCACTAGGAGGTGTACACAAGGTACACACAGCCATAACAACTTTGTATTATTAGTGTATATGTACAACATCTGAAGATGTAATAATAATAATAATATATTTAATTTATATAGCGCTTCTCATCTGCCAAGACAAATCTCGAAGTGCTTCACAACAAGGGATACTAATACGCTTTGAGATAATAAAAGACAAATAATGTATAGTGTATGATGTATAGTTTTATGCATGCTTTCACATAATTTTACAGCATATTGCTATACTATTTCAGACTCAGTATTTACATTCTTACATTCAAAGAAAATCAGTAATATCTTTGAAAACTACAGTCCTTTTCTATCAGCTGTGCACCGTTATGGTGTAAATATAACCTATCTATGAATTAGATCAAATGTAAAAGTCAGCCGAATTAGTGTTGATACTGCAAGGAGACGTATTGTGTGAAGAGAAATTGAAGATGTTGTTTAATTGTTGATATATTTATCATCCACGTCAAGTATTCAGTTTCGGCGCCATTTCTTCCAGTTTTTCCAAAGGTCTTCTCATCAGGGCTCTCTAAATAAAGAAAGTTCTACGGCAGATCTGTAATATGTAATGCAGCCGAACCGTGTATTACAATGCCGTTATGTGATGACTTTCAAAGAGAAAAGCAAGAGCACTCGGAATTAAGTATTATTTTATACTTTTAAAATGTTTTCCGGATTTCATATAATATAAACACCAAATCCCAGCATGCATTGTGGCTAACACATCCAATCAACAAGCTTAAAACCATAGCTGAGGATCTTGGGTAATCGCTCGAAATGCCTACGTCTGTTTCCGGTTATATTTATTTTGAAATTCAGTTCCTGACGGACACCAAAAAAGCCCGAGATTATGGAATTAAACCAATAAATAAAAGCAAGGATAATTGAGTGTTATTGGTGAGTAAATAACAGTGTGTTATTTTGAAAAGAATAACAAATTAGAAGGAAAAAAAGATTTAAAAAATACAGATTTCAGTATCCTGAGGCTCTGAGCCCCATTTATTTTCCTCACAGACGACAACAAAAGTCTGAAATTATACGATTTAAAATAAAAGCAATAACTGTGGCTTGATATTGAGTAAGAACATGTTTTTATGAACCACACAGCTTCCGGTCTTCCACGACCCGACCGGAGAAAAAGACGTGCTGCAGCCTGCAGGCACGAAACACGTTACCAGTAGAAATCGTGCTGTGCAACACGAAAAAAAGGGGCAAATCGTGATGGTGAACACGAATCAATAGATTAAAAATCGTGTTGGTGAACACGAAATGCCGTGAGACTGGGTTGACATGTCACACTGTGGGAAACGATATTTCTGGATGTATAACAAATATCCATGAAATAAACATACAGTATAGGCTATAAACAATTAAAGGGATAATTGGGAAGGCATTACAAATGTAAATATTAGGGATCGTTGGAGCTATGTGCAACTCAAGGCATAGATATATAAGTTATTATATATACAAAAGTATGTGAGGGATGGAATATTAAATTGAATATAAATGTAAAATGTACATACGTCCAAGAGAAGCTATGGAGCAGAGAGTTCTCTGCCAGCCAGAGGTGATTTGTTATTAGTTCAATATGTCAAACTGATTTCCCTGACTACAATCTTTAGTTACATGGTGAAACGTTATGCTGCTTGTACTAATTAGACTTATCATATAAGCCACACAGGTTTTAATAGGATGTATTCATTATCTTTACTTATGTTGCGGTCTTTTCAGCAGTGCCATCTCTAAAACGGCGATACAGTCACTACCCATCATTTAAATTTCACCGTGACATGGACAAAAATGTAACGTCAGCTTACCTCATGGCACGAATCCAGACTCTCCTTTGGAAAACATTGGCCGGGAAACGATGGAACGAGCACGTTTCATGCGAAGACCTGTGGCTGCAACCCAGAGCAAAGCAACTAACCATTGCGTAGCTAACTAGTAGCGCTAGCTTTAGCTAACGTTAGCCAACGAAACGAACTGCCGAGTAAAATTGGAAAACACTGGTAATTAATTGTTCTATAATTTGTAAAACTACGGTGTTAAAAATGACAATTTCAAAAATACAGATTCTAATGGTCAGATATAGATATACAGATACTAAAGATAGGCAGGTACTTGCTTTCAAGCAGAACACAGGGGAAAACAAACTTATCTGGAGTGTTTACGTGTTAGGCGTAATGACGTACAACGGCCTCGACTGTAGTCCTATTCAGCCACTCGGTAACAACCATCGTTTTTCAGACACGTAAATTCTTCAAAAATCACCAGTGGGGTCACTGCTGATGTATCTACTGTCGTAGAACAAAACGTGATTTATCTCTTAAATTTGTGTCAACCACAGACCTTATTTCGAGCTATTTTCCAAAACCCTATGGAGAAAATGCATTGCTTTTTGACGAAGGAACCGGAAGTGCTAAAAATGCTAACTTACTTCCGGGTTTTAGGACGTGTCACTGCGGTTCTCCATTGTTTAATGTTTTAAGAAGGTGCCGCTCAGCCAATCAAAAAAGAGAAAGGTAGCGAAAACAGAGCATTTTATGACATTTTCTCTTACTGGACCTCTTTGAAATGCAATTGAATACCCCTGCATTATAGCAACAACAATAATAATACTAATAATAATAGCAATACTAATTGGGAGGGGGTTCTCTGAGGGGAGGCTCACCTTCCCACACTTTGGGAACCCCTGGTCTATACGATAGAGAACGTTAGCGGATTCAACTGATATCGTCTCCGTGTGACAGAGGTACAGCATTTCTCTCCTCACCTCCAACAGCTGCCACTGTACGACACCCGTTCCCCATGTTCTCCAGGTCTGTGTTTATAAAAAGCATCAGAGCAAAACCACAGCACTAAGTGGTTAGTGGGTGGCTGCAGCAGAGGCTTCATTGAATGCTCAAATGTACAGCATGTGTAGCTTTAGCTTAACGTTTGCATTGTGAGCTGCTGTTGTGACACGCCATCAGCAAACAGCTTGGACACCGGCCACCCAGGGAGAACTGGACACTGTTTGGCACCTATACTCTCTTCTCTAGCAGAGAAAAGCCTCAAATGAACAGTAGCGCACAGGTGGGAAGAGCAGCCATGATGACATTAAAAAAAAGTGAGAAAAAAGCAGCAGAAGACGGGAAGGATGCCAAGAAAAAAATGGAGGAAATCATTGGAGATGCAGATATACTTCTGAGCAGAAAGGTGTGGACTGCGGGTAAAAGTGTGTGTGTGATTCTGCAACATGTGGCACGTAAAGAGACTGGCTCTTCTCATTAACCAGACCTCCCTGTTGCTTTGCATTCCCCCCCCCCCAGTACAGTTGCAGTGCACAGGAAGTTGTAGTCTTTTAAGAACAAGACTCGGACAGGGTTCCTGGGAATCCTAAATAGTCTTAAAATGCATTGAAATAATATAATAATAAAGTCGTAATTGCTTTAAATATTTGCTAAATTGTTAAAAAAAAAGACTTAAATGTTAAAAACAAATTGACAAGCAAAGTATAGGATTTTATTATTTGGATTTTATGATTTGTTGTTTTTCTGACATTGCATTGGAAAAGCTCAAATATCTGTTTATATCTATTTGTACATCACACAGATCTGGATAGCTAGACAAACATACTGGTGTTGCACTTTGTTCAGAGGGACATTTTTAAAAAAGTCTTATTTTGTCATGACTCTGCTCGGAGTATTCTTGCTGTTTGGAAATAGAATTCTTCTAGGTTTTTGTTTTGCTCCCAGTATTTACTTTGACTCATAAATGTGCCATTTGGATTATATCTAAGATGTTATCATCTGACATAATGTATAAAAGCAAAAGCTCTCCCACAGTTCCAGCTTGTATTAAGTCAGGAGTTTAGTGTGAGTGCATGCAGACCAACACACTGACAGCGTGACTGCTCGTTGATGGTGGAGGTGTGCAGTGACTCATGGCGTGGTGAAACTTGATTGCCTGGTTTTCTCAAAGTCACCCAGCTGCGTTGTGTGTGCTGCTGCCATGAAGTTGTATTTCCTGTTTGGCCAGGAGTTCCAGCAACCGGCAGCTTTATTTGGGGGTTGTGTGTTTGGGCTGTTTGAACGTGTTTACATGTCGCTGTTCCAAAAGAGACACACGGATCCATACACATCAAAAATAGATTTGCCTTTACAGCAGTGAGATCCCTTTTGTAAAATCATGTAAAATAAGGTCTTTGAGGAACACTTACAATCTCAAAGCTATGTCACTGCAAAGAACTGAAAATAAACTGCAAAAACACAACTATTTTAACCAGTATTCACTCAAAAGTAAAAAAAAGAAACAGGAACTAAAAACAGTTCTTGTGGTTTCCAATTGGCATAACCTCAGCTGCAGTATATTCTCGGTGTGTCGTTGTATTTATAGATGATAGGAATACACTTGCAGTCATCTGGATCTACCCACATCTCTCATTTGTTACGTGTTGTATTGTTTCATTGGACATTTGCCAGCTACAATCATGAAAACAAGTGACAGAAACACTTGTAATATAGGTGGATGAGTTACGTTACAGTAACTACAAATGTGCCCTGTGCAAAGCTCCTGATTGTCAACTATTGTTCTGTATAGCATACTTTTTTTAAGATCAGGCACTCTGAATGCCAAATGTCTGACTTTTTCAGTCAGAGTGGCAGTTAAAACGTAAAGGATCATATTTTGGGGGTTCCCCTAGCATTCCTCCTCGTGGTATTTTTCCATGTTCCTTTCCTGTGGATTATGTTCAGCATTTCCAAACCTCTGAAAGTCTTTCTCCGGATAAAAGCAAGGTCATCTCAGAAATGTCTCACCATCCTGACCACAGAGGCGACTCAGGCTAACGGATACATTATTTGGGTAACTATGAGTTCTTGTATTTAATAATTTTTCACAATTTGTAGTTTAGTTTAGTCTTTTACCCAACAGAAACAAGACTTAGGAGTCAGACAGTTCTGTGATCAGTGGATTTCCTCTCATCCAGACACTGACATAGACATACAGCTGTTTCTCTCTCATACTGGGTCCCTGTGGTCACAGCAATAAATATAAAAAAGTCTCAGTAGGCCGACTTGAGTTGAAAGAGCTAGTATTTGTCTTCACTCAAGAGGCGAGAGGGGGGAAAGGGAGGAACTTGGGAGTGGTAGCTGTGTTTTTAATTTCCTCCAGCAGCTCTGAGCCTGCCGCTGGTTTTGCGCCGCTGCCTGTCTGCAGTCTACAGTGGATTGAAAGGGTCTGGGTCAGGATCACCTCGGGACAGGGTGGGGGGCGGGGGGGTAGATGCCATTAGCCCGTAGACTAGAGAGGTTGGGTGAGGACAGGAGAGAGATAATTAAAAGACTTGATTTCAGCAGCTGTGTCTTCCTGTTCCAACTCAGACTATAACCCTCAAGTCAGCTGTTTTTTATTGGTCAACATTTACACCAGGGATGGGCAAATGGCACCTCCTCTTTTTGCGGCCCTCAGATTAATTTATTAACAACGTAATTAATTTAAAAAAAAAATATATTGTTTATTTTTTTACTTGTAGTACTGATACCGTCCACTCCTAGTTACGTCGCGAGCTGGGTACATGATTTCGTTCGGCAGCCAAATACCGCAAAATAATCTGTGACGCGTTTGTGTCTATTGTGCTCTCAAGAAACACCGGCTGTTGTTATGCCTGCTGTGACGTTAAGTTGCCGCTTGTAATTATGCCGTTACAAGCTTAAAAGTTGTTTATCATCTGAATTTGGCGAAACAAGTTTAATATTCTAAAAACCAAAACTTTGTTTATTTGAAATCAGATGAAAACAAACTGTCACGGACCCTGCCATGTTATCTATGATGACTATACGCTTTTCATTCATAATGTAAGCGAGAGGAACAGCAGAGTGCGGGTTGACAGGTGCCTGTGTTGACATTCGCCTTATTGTGTGTCAGTGTCTTTGGTTCAAGTTAGACAACTAATGTCTGAGTTAGTGGTCATGAGTTCATGTTTATGTCATCGTAATGGTTAATCTTGATGCACACACATGTTCCGTGCGTTCCAATAGTTTAAAATAGTTTTATTCCACTGTTAAATAACCTGTTCAATACAAACATGCCACTTGTACAAATTAAAAGGTCTGTGAACTGATATTTGTTTAGTGAGCTTATTGGAGGATGTTCCCTGAAAGATTGTAAAATGTCAATAAAGATGTCAGACTTAGTATATTTGTTAATAATTACATACAATTTGTGTGTGTGTTCCAAGTGAATCTGCGACCCCCTGGTGGCCAGTACATGATGTGGCCCCATCACCATCCAAGTTGCCCATCCCTGATTTACACCATACGACGAGTTCTGTTGTTCACATGGAGTTTTATGTCTTGCTGTTCTGATAACATGTAAACTATAAACTCTTCTGCTTTCTGCTTGTCCAGCTTCTTGTTAATGTTTGACATTGACTTGATGGAACATGTATATTCTGTATTGTTTCTCAATACAGAATTGTGTGTCATTGTGGAAAAAATATTTTGATTGCAACAAAAGTTATTCCCTCATGTAGTGTCATAGCAGACTGTATATATTGACTCCTATAGATCACAAAAATGACTACACGTTATCTTCCTGCTGCTCAAAATAAAATGGCTTTACTTGTTCAGGTTAAACATGAATTACTTTACTACATTATCATGTAGACTGTCAAAAAATACTAAATATGCTGAAGCAATAGTGGCACCCTCCATAGAAGTATTTCAAGGCCTCCTATATTCAACTTTGGCCTTTCTCACTGATTTCTCAGAGGATAAATGGCAATGCTCCATCATCCCGTGTCATGATGGGGAAGATTAGAGAAGAAGATGTGGCGGTATGTCTCGGATATTTGTTGCTTAGACTTGTTGTCCTGCAGGAAAGTGGAAGTCTCATTCTGAGTCAATGGGCTAGATCTCTTATCAGGCTTCTTTTTAAAGCCGTGTGTCCTGAGAAACGTTTGATGGTGGCTGCCGACACACATCCTGTCACATCCCATTATGTCTCTGCTGGATCGAGGTGAACTTGGGCTTGAGTGCACAATTTGTACCTGGAGGTGTGTGAGATGAATGTAAAGCCCTTAACTGTATTACCTTGGCCAGTATATTTGACATCCTTCATTTAGAAAAGCTCAAGCGGTGAACGTGGGGTTTAACTATAAGAGGCAAATTAAAAGTGAACCTGTTAAACTTCTTCCTCTCTGTACTGTCACTCATTTAGTGGAGGAGATATTTCACTTTATATGTTTTTGATTTGGCTGGGGGATAGTCCCTTTCTCTGGGATTAATCTGACTACACACAGTATTACAGCCACAATATTCCAGGCCTTTCCCACACTTTGAACTAACAACTGACTTTGGTACAAATCCAGTTACAGTAAATAGTGTTTGTGTAGAAAACCCCAAAGGAGTATGTCATTTCAGAAACATCAGAGGAACCGGCTGGCCTTATTATCTCTATCTCTGACCGCTATCTCTCAGACACTCTCTCTCCAACAGATGAGCTTATGTAGGCTCTTCACAAAGGCTGGGTGGAGGCAGCTGCAGTCAGAGTTTTCAAAGCTGAAAAATAAGTCAAAAGGCATGACTCACGTTGTTAATACTATCTTCATTTTCGAAAGTAGTGGCGTTTGTTTATACAAGTACAAACTCTGACCTCTCGCTTGTCTGAGGGAGTCATTCAGTCAGAAACCGAAGGGAAAATGATCTGCAACAGTCAGGTTTGTCTCCTTTGAGAGCTCACAAAGTCGTCCTACAATCAGGCCTTAACTGCCTCTTCTCTCAATGGCACCATTCAGGACGAGTGAGAGGCCTAGTTAAAAAGGAGAGAGAGAGAGACAAGCTGGGTTTGTCCTTCTTTGTTTGACTGCACTGTAACCCCCCCCGCCCACACACACACACACACACACACACACACACACACACACACACACACACACACACACACACACACACACACACACACACACACACCACACACACACACACACACACACACACACACACACACACACACACAGAGAGAGCAGTGTCACTTCTCATTAATCATCCGTGTTAAAATGAAATTTGATGGAGAAGTCACTCACTTGTACTCTCACCTTCTTCAGGTTGAAATAGGCAACATGCTACCATATGACTCTCTAAAAGTGTATGCTCTCATGTCTTCCTCTCGGTGGCATGTTTCATTGACAATGACATTGTATATTAGTAAGTCAAATAATCGGCAAATCGTTTTATCTCTAAAGTCATCGAGCAAGGCAACTAACCGTCAGCGATCATTGCAGCACTTCATCGACTCGAATGGTCTGCATTGTTGTTATTTTTTCTTCAGTTAGTCTTAAATGATGCCAGATCCAGTCCTCAGCCTTAAATACCCCTTTTTGGCCAGTTTCTGTGCATGTACTGATTAAATAATCTGTTTTTTAGCGAGGTGCATGGAGGAATGCGCTTTAGGAAGGTTTTGATTGAGGCTTACCCCGTGCTTCACCCTCCTGATCCGGTCACTGGAGGTGGGGAGATGGACTCGTAAGCCTGGTGCTTGGCTGGGCGTCTGATCAGGGGGCCGGTGAATGAGAGCCTGCATCTGTTTACGTCAGACCCCTGCAGCAGCACAGTATATATTTAGAAAAAGGAGGAAGGAGTGTATTCCAAGAAGGCCAAGCTGTTAACCCCGACCTTTGACCTCCCTTTGAAGTAGAGAGCTCCCTTTTAGGGAAGAAAATGACATCACATGATCACAGTTACTTGACTTTCAGGCGTTTTCTGTTGCACATCTCTATCTGTGGGTTTTGCAGATGATGAGAGCAGCTCTTCTGTGCCAGATATAGTGTTTCTATAAGAGAAGCTTCCGGAGGAAAGCCCTCGCTCCCCCCCCCCCAGCTGTTTGACACATCGTCTCTTCTCCCCGCTGGAGGCCTGCTCTTCCTGAAGCCTCATCATCATTTAGCCTCATTAGTCTGTCACTGCTCTCATTCTGTTACAGGAAGAACCTTGAAAAATAACCAGCAGTTCAGGCTCACACACACTTACACTTACACACACACACACACACACACACACACACACACACACACACACACACACACACACACACACACACTTACACACACACACTCATATGTCGACACACTCCTGCCCCCGCTTCCTCCATGAAGGAGTTATTGTAGAAAACGACCTGAGAATATATTCAGATTACCAGAAGGTATACATCCTGATTTGAGTCTTGGGATAAATAGAATTTTCTTCACAATCTTCTTTTGTATTTTACAAGATAAGCTTTGTGAATGAGCCAGTGTTTGACAATGTCTACATGAGATGCAGCTGTTAAAAAACGTGCCTGGAATAACTAGGTCCTGAAATAAGCAATATTCTCATTCTAAATAAAAAAAAAAAAAAACACTTCATTTTTCATTTAGAATAGAAGATGAGTACCTCACTCATGTTTAACCCTCACAAACATGATATAGATATATAAACCAATGTTTAATACTTTGTAATACTTGTTTTAAATAGTGTACTTTTATTAATTTTGTTCTGGTCTTTTATAAATATGATCAATAAGAGTCTTTGGAAACTAAAGTACACATTTCTGACGTGTTGTTGTTGCCACACAAACAGTGACTGCTCCTGCTCTGCAAAGCTGCACCAGCTAATCATTATTGCGCTAAACAAATTGAACATACCCGATGTATTTACTGTAGTTGAACAGCTCTCACTCTCTGCCTTCAGAACTGGCAGCTCCTTGACAGCTGAGCAAACGTGAATCCAGCATTATTCCCATTATAAAAGCACCTGTCACGATTCTGTGCGCCAACAGGCATGCTGTCCCTGCTGTCTCTTGACAACGCACAATATTCTTCACATATTTCTGTCTGTAATACACAGTAAATGTCAGAGGCCCAGCCTATAATGATTCTTAACATGTATTCTTACTTACTAACTTGCTTTAAAAAGCACCTGTCGTATAGTAATGGGGTACTTAAAGTATCTTTTGTCAAATAAATCTGCTGATAATTAGGAAAGGGTTTGAGGTGTAATAGCATGTTTAATTGCTCTAAAAGTTGTCATACATCAGTGACACTAACCCCAATGTAAAACATATGACCATTACTAGTATTGGCAGCAGTAATAATAGTAGTATTTGTTAAGAAAGTTCACAGAACACCAAACATGTTTCAGAATCGGGATGGTTGTAAGGCTTTAGTGTTTTGAAGCACAATAGCGAGATGAAATGAATCTGCATTAGATCTGTAGCACAGTTATTAAGCAATTTAAGAGATGAACCTTCATTCATTAAATACATTATTTGAAAGGTTATCCTTTGAAAAATAAATACTTACTTGATAAACCAGTCATTTGCAAAACTGAGTTTCTACACAAAAGCTAATGTAAAAGCACCTCAAATGAGCATTAATAATCATTTAAAAAGCAAAAACAACCAATTAGTCGACAAAGAGGGAGGCTGTCCTTGATTCTAAAATACAACACCGAGTACGAACACACACAAAGCAATCCCAAGAACATTATCTTTTCCCACAGAAGATAAATACTACTAAATGATTTAAAGAATGTTAGAGCTAAGCTATACCACACTATCTTAAGTGCTGTAGTAAACAAGCAGCCCTCCTCAGTCTGTGTATAAATGAGTGTGCGAGTTGTTTCCTCAGTGCTCCATGTGCACACCCCTCGGGTTAATGAGTGTGTAGCAGCAGTAGCCCGCTGTTCACCCCTGAGACGTCTCTGTGAGAGCCGCAACAGCTGTGACGGTGTAAGTCACCCCGAGGGCCCATCGCTCGATACACACACACACACACACACACACACACACACACACACACACACACACACACACACACACACACACACACATTAGGGCTGCTCGATTATGGCAAAAATCATAATCTCGATTATTTGGTTCAATAATTATAATTGCGATTATTCATTGACTTTGAAAACTTACATTTATTGGAGAAATGTTTTAACAGTTGATTACCCTAAACTTTAAGTATAATTCAACTGAAAACCCCCCAAAAAAGAAGTAATAAAAAAATAATCGTTTTATTTTGATTACATTGTTTTCGTAATCGTTGCAAGCCATAATTGTAATCGCGATTAAAATACGATTAAAATACGATTAAAATACGATTAATTGAGCAGCCCTAACACACACACACACACACACACACACACACACACACACACACACACACACACACACACACACACACAGTCACATCGCACACCATGAGGAAAGAAGCTGAGGCCTTAACCTATGCATATATGGGTATAAATCGTAATGTTTTTTTATCATATAAGACCAAGATATGATTACTTGGTGTTTTAGTGACTCGTTGCCACTCACTTCCTCCAAGTCTTGTCAGGAATGTGCCCCCTGGCCTGAGTTTTGATCAAAGGTCAGTGATGTGTTCATTTCAACAGAAAGGCTCTGAGCCGTATGTCACTGCGCAGGAATGCAGTTTGTTAGACAGTCAGTCAAACAGGGCGACAGGTAACTGACACAATCTGATGGCTATCCACAGCCACCTGACGCCCGGTGTAATGCTTTTATGAGCCAGTCGAATGGGTTTGTGTTGAGAAAAAACGCACTGTTGTGACAAATTCCCCCTTTCAGTTGTTATATGTACCTAACATGCAGGCCTGGACTCTCTTTCTTCTCAGTTACAGGAACTGTCTTTGGACAAAGGGGTCGTTTTGTGGTGGCCTCACCCATACAATTCCCGCCATGAAGTGCCCTTAAATGTACCTTTTTAAACTCTTCTGCTAATCCCCCTGACTTGCTCTGTCCCCAGTTCAAAGCTCTGCAGATGTAATTAAAAAAGCCTGTCCCTAGTTCGCTCTGAAGCTTGGCACATGGCTCACCATAGATAGAGTGAGACAACCATATATACAAAATGCTAGGAAATAGATGGAAACAAAAACAAGTAACAGATGCTGGAAGTCTGCTGATGAGTGCACTTTTACAGCCCTGAGCCCTCTGAGTTCAGAGCTGACTGCTTTGATGCCTGCATGGCACGTGGTCGTGAGTTGAGACGAGAGGACACAGACAGGAGGAGGGAGGAGGAAGAAATCTGAGGGCAGTTGTGTGAATGATTGCGGACAGAGAGGTCAAATAAACTGTAAAAAGGTGTGGGTGGGTGTGTGTCTGTGTGTGTCTGGGTGTGTGTGTGATGGAGGAGGGGATCTGGATTAGTGCGTCTTGTTATTATTATATTATTGTTATTTACGGCTCTTCAGGTTGTTTGCCCTGATTGCCCGACGCCTACATGTGTCTTTTTTGCTGGTGCACCTTCCCGTTCCTATGGCAACCAGCAGCAAAATAGCGATCAAATAGCTTCAGCAGCCTTTCCAAGTGGTTTTTAGTTAAAGGCGCTCAGTGTATTGCATATGACTTCATCACTCTTATGTTGCCCAGAGTGAAAGCATGCAGCCAGTGGACTTCACTCAGTCCTGAGAAATTGATGATTTTCAGTTTATTGTTTGTGTCAAGGAAGCTTCGATGGAATATTGTAAATATGGTGCAATCATCAGTTTCTTGGCAAGTAATAATCAATAAACAAAAGCCTACATGTACAGTTGGCTGCGAATTATTTCCCAAATGCTCTCCGAGTAAATGATTACAGCCTTTTGATGGATAGCTGTAAGCATGGGGTTTGTTGACTGGATGTGTATCAGATAATGCAAACTGTGCATGCTTACTTTGCAAGTTCATACTGGAATGTTAATAAAGGCGGATCGTTCTCATATTTATAATAAATCTCTGCTCATTGATCAGTCACTGATCGATCAGAGGAGCTTGGACCTTGATTTATTCATGGCGTGTACAGAGCGCACTGCCTGGTTTTATTCTGCTTTTCTGTTGGTTTTCCCTCATGCGACACTCCCCATCTTTATTCAATCTGACTGAAGACCTTCACAGCGGGGCAGAGCCGTGTCAGGAAACAAAGCAAGATCATGTATTCGATTGCAATTGGAATTAGATGAGGTTGCTAGAATCACGGGGGAGGCGGAGGGGCATGCAGGGGAACAGGAGTGTGAAAGGGATGAAAGTGTGGCAGTCCCCACCTCCCAGTGTTGGAGTGTGAATGGGGCTGCCCACCCCTCTCTGCAGGGGGTTCCCTCCCTCTCCTGCTGCTAGTGCTCTCATTATACACTCCAGACAACAGCATCATATGTAAGGAATATATGCAAACATACATTATTCAGAGGGCACTGAAGGGGTTGATGCCTTATGAAACTGTGTCAGACTGTCATCATGTGAAAGCTGAGGCATAAAAAAGGTCATGGATTTACATTTTTGTAAACGATGACATTAGGCTGCAAAATGTCTAAATGAAAGTCTGAAAGCTTGAATGTCCAAGATACAAATATTATTGGTTGGTGTTTTGTTTTTTTTTACCATAAAACAAGACAACATCTTTACATTTCTTGTCAAAAAGTTCCCACATTGGGATCAATAAAGTACTTCTATCTATCTATCTTTTGTCTAATACTAAAAAATAAATTACAATATTATGAATCAGCCAATTCTTATAGTTCAGAAACTGGATCCCTTTGGAGTCTGCCATGACGCTTGGAATTGACAATTTACTGATTATTAGAATAGTTGCACATTTATTTTCTTTTGAAACAGATTCGTGTTTTTCATTTATATCAGTTGACGTATATTTTCTAGACATACACTGAAACGTTGTTAGTAAAACATCTGGTCCACTTTAACAACCAGTTTGGAGTTGGATGTTTTAGATTGACTCTGCCATACGATAACATGGCATGTGATTGACGCTCAAACATCAGCTCCAGTCCCTGGTCACCCTTTAAAGGATAAGCTGTTCAAAATAACATATGGATAAATAACAACCTGATCTCACCAGAATGCGTGACTCCACCACGACTTCTTAACACCACAATGCGTGGTGGAGTCACGAACTTTGTTACATTTACGTGTCGGCACCACGCAAACAACCCCAATGTAAAGTGAATGAGGCTCCTTTGTCGTGGTGCACACACGCATTTCTACAACGTCCCGCAGTGAGCTTTTATTCTATACAACGTTTTTAAAATCTACTATAAGCTTGTAGTAACTCACGGGAGGCTTCTTTTATTTTATTTGTATTCATAATAATTTTTATTTTTCGTCAGAATGTAAAAATTACATTAGTTACGAATTTGTGTTCTCAAAAAACAGTGCATTGTGTGTAATGCAACTGTGATTTTTATTAAATTAGTTAGTTTTTAAGGAAGGCCAGAGCTTCAGCTGTGTCAAATAGATTGTTCCCTTCAGTTAACGTTATTTAAAAGATAATGATCATGTCCCCTGTATTGTATTACGAGCGTCCATTCCCATTGGATAACGGAGAATTTTACACCCGGAAGTAAGTAGCCTATTCTCCTTACTGTCGATTGATTTTACAGTGATATCTGCACTACTCATCGACTAAAAAACACCAAATTGTCCTTGTTAATTACACAACATTGATTGGTTTGAATTGTGTACAATGCTTTTGTATTTTCCCCCTTCGATTCGGAGAAACAAATATTTTTTCGGAGTTTTAGGATGGCCGAAGACACTACACTACCCAGAATCCTCAGCTATCGTTTGGGACTACACCATGTGCTTAGCTTGACAAACCCCGTGATCAGTCTTCAACCTCTGTGATTGGATGCGCGAAGTTTACACAGAGCGTCAAAAAGGACTTTGAAATGGAATGAAACCCATCGACGGCACACTATTCAAAACAGTCCAACAGTGCTATGCAATAAAACAGATACACAGAAAAAATTGTGAAATAGTGCAATAAGAGTCTATATACAAGTGATTGGAATATGATATATTAGATAAATAATTTCTAAGTAGCAGCCAGATGAATGTTATTTCTAAGTTCAGGTGTTTAATAGTCTTCTGGCCTTTGGGATGAAGCTGTCTCTGTGTCTGGTGGTTTTAGTCCGAATGCTGTGGTACCGCCTGCCAGACTGCAGCAGACAGAACCGTGTGTGGCTGGGGTGATGGTGGTCTTTTATAATCCTGAGGGCTTTCTTTAAGGTTAACCTGGTATTTTTACTCCACTACATTTATTTTAGTTACTTTGGATTAATGATGTGAAATATAAACAACCCTTAAATCAGACTTTAGTTACACCTGAATGAAATTCAGTGAAGGTGATTGTCAAGTGCCAACAATCAGGCGAGATATTTGATAGTTGGTGCTTGAGAAGACTAAATATTTATCTGCAGATCCGTTTAAAGCATATTCATTACTCGTTATTCTCTAATAGTTCATTAAAGACTGTATAATTGCTATTTTGCACATCCCTTTCAAGATTTCAAGATTTTCTAAGGTTTATTGACATATCATATACACAACAGTGTAGTTATGCAATGAAAGAAAAACTTGGGTCACAGGTTCATCAACAGTGCATTACAAGACATCTATCAATGTGTGTATACTTCCACCCTTACACTGTCGTATTCTGCACATTTCTTTAAATAAAGCCTTATTAGTTTGCACATCCTCCTATCAGGCACTACACTGTTTTACTCTAGATATCATTTGAGTATCTTCTTGATATTTTCTATTCTATATTTATATAATTGACCTTCTACTTTCCCACTATTTTGTATGTGCTCTTAATATTTGAATGTTTTCATAAAATATAACACATTCAAAAGTGCTTTACAAAAATGAAAGACATTAAGAAAAAGGCATTTTAAACAGTCATTAAAAAGCAACACAATCTTCCTGCATTGCAAAAACTCTAAACGTGTAATAGCGTGCTTTAACCAGTAGGTGGTTTGGGTTAAAAGCATAGGTTAAAAGGCTGTCAAGTTTACAGTGTTAACAAAATAAAATATACTGCTGTTTCCGGTTTAGTTTACGACGAATATTATTTTGTTATTGTTTTGATATTTGTAACACAAAAGCGATGGAAAAAACCCATAGCAACCAAAAAAAGATGGTCTTAACATGACCCAGTTGTCTAGTAGTTAATAAAAAACAATAATATCAAAACAAAATATTACTACTAACTTTATTGTGAAATTAAAACAGAATGGTAAAAGAATAGTTTCCGGTCTATGCTGATGCCAGATCTCTGTAGATAAATAAAGAACTAAGACAGATGTGTAATATTTAATGCAGCCAAACCATTTATTACAATGCATTCATGTGATGACTTTCAAAGAGTAAAGCAAGCACTGCTGAATAAAGTATGATTTTCTCTTTTACGAAACGTTTTTTTTCATATGGAATGCAGTTGGAGGTCAACCAATCAAAGAGCTTGAGGGCTGATCACGGGGTTCATGGTGTAGTCCCAAACGATAGCTGTGGGTAGTGTAGTGTCTTCTGCCGTCCAAAAACTCCGAAAAAATATTTGTTTCCGAATCGAAGGGGGAAAATACAAAAGCATTGTACACAATTCAAACCAATCAATGTTGTGTAATTAACAAGGACAATTTGGTGTTTTTTAGTCGATGAGTAGTGCAGATATCACTGTAAAATCAATCGACAGTAAGGAGAATAGGCTACTTACTTCCGGGTGTAAAATTCTCCGTTATCCAATGGGAATGGACGCTCGTAATACAAGACATGATAATTATCTTTTAAATAACGTTAACTAAAGGGAACAATCTATTTGACACAAATTCGTAACTAATGTAATTTTTACATTCTGAAGAAAAATAAAAATAATTATGAATACAAATAAAATAAAAGAAGCCTCCCGTGAGTTACTACACGCTATAAAGTAGATTTAAAAACGTTGTATAGAATAAAAGCTCACTGCGGGACGTTGTAGAAATGCGTGTGTGCACCACGACAAAGGAGCCTCATTCACTTTACATTGGGGTTGTTTGCGTGGTGCCGACACGTAAATGTAACAAAGTTCGTGACTCCACCACGCATTGTGGTGTTAAGAAGTCGTGGTGGAGTCACGCATTCTGGTGAGATCAGGTTGATAAATAAATATTATAACATGCATCAATCCCAGAACTGAAGACTTCAAATGAACCGTCTGTGATGTGAACACACTGTATGAATAATACTTCAGTAGGCGTACTGCGAGTACTGACACAGCAATTACTCTGAAATATTCATGCATCACATTTCTGACCGTAATCCCTACTTAATCACAACAGGACATAACACAGACACAGTCACTGACTCCCTTTTCATCCCAATCACTGTTAGCCTCGCTTCTACCGTCATGAGAAAACATGTTCACGTCTTTACTTAAAGAGCCTGTGACAGCATCCCAACAACTGTTGTGCAATGAAATATTGGGCTACTAGTAATCTCGAACCGTCAGTTTAAAAAAGAAAAAGCGATACCGTTCCGTTAAATATCAATAATTTCGAACATCGCGGGGAAATTCCTTCGACTCATTTTGAAGTTTTGGGGGAAGCCGGAAGTGACATCAATGCGGGAACGCTTCGAGAGCCAAACACGGACAAAGTGTGTTGTCATGCGTAGAAATGGTGAATTACTGAGATTAGGCACGTTAATAACGTTTTAATGAAGTTGACTACAGTATATTCATATTTGTCAGTGCTTTCATGTCAATTCGGCGAACATAAACATAAATGATCGTGGTGAAGATGATGATTACATTAGGATTAAAAATCGGGAGTGAGAGCTGCTGAATTTCCTCCCGTAGGATGTGATATAAAAACAAATCGATTATTTTTGTAGTTGTAAACTCAAGTGGATTAAACTACATTTATTAGTGCTTTCATGTCAATTCGGCGAACATATGATACATTAAATGATCGTGAGGATGATGATTAAAAATCGTTTGTTTGAGCCGGTCTGCATTTCCTGATGAGAAAACAAACCGATGCTTTTTGTAGTTGTAGTACACCAACAACATGGATTAAACGTGTGTTTTTTTTACCACAATGTTGGGGAAATGAATGGATAAAATGCACGGATTATTATTATTCCCACTCCGATCGGGACACTAGGTCAACCGTTTCCCCGCAGCGAGACTCCCCCCGTTGACAGTTTACGTGGGCTGGGTGCAGTGGCGGACTGGCCATCGGGACGAATCCCGATGGGCCGGTACCGAAGTGGGCCGGTCGGATAAGTAACTAGCACATCCCCCATAGGCGGCGCGTGAGGCTCAGGTTTGAGAAGGCTAAATAACTTCTTTTACCTGACGCTGCCCGCCTCCGGCGTCTATAGAAAAGAGATCAACTCAGTGTGCGGAGTTTAAATCTCTCAAGTCATATTACAGGATAAAGGAAATACAGTTTAAACTGCCGTATGCAGAGAAGACGCCGACGTGTCGCACTTATCATTCATATTACATCATCAATCAGATCATCGATCATATAATATCATAATATCATAATATATCTCCTTATCTGAGTCAGCTTCTCCAGCCTCATCTGGCCGTGCAACACTCACAGTGTCACAGACTGTATGCAGAAGTATTATTTAACACATTATGTTGACGAAACACTCGAGACAAATGTAATTAAAGTCAGATCCACTCGTGTCTTAGACGTGAACGCGCTCTCAGCTGGAGAGAGAAACCCTGGCTTGATTTACCGAGTTGATAACCAGCGTCGTAGGACCGCTTAGCGAGATCTCGTTTGTTAGTTTGTTGTTGTTAGTTTGTTTGTTACTCAAACATATCCAGGTTCTATTGAACTGGCTTCGTAGTACAGGGCACAGGTGGCTAGCAGCGCTAATGTCAAAGACACAGACATTATACATTATATTTGTATTTTACCAGGATGCAGTGACACAAATATTTACATATTTACATTTACTATCTACAGCACCCGCCGCCCCTGACATCCCCCACTCCCCCCGTTGACAATTTACTAGCGGTACCGAAGTGGGCCGGTCGAGAGTCCCGGGATGATTTTTAGTCCCAGTCCACCACTGGCTACATGACCATAATGATCGCCCAAATTGACGCACCTCATTCCTAAACTTCTAACAACAGATACAACATAAACCGATCCTTCAGCCTCATATGAGCTCTCAGACACGTTCAAAATTAAACTGTCATCGCTGTCTGAGCTTGCTGCTGTGTGCACCGTCGTGCGTTTACATGCAGATGCTGGGATCCTGAACCGTGCAGCTGGAGCGCTGTGCCCGCAATGACGTCACCCATCATTTGGCGGGACTTGAAGAATCCGCGAGAAGATCCATAAAATTGTCAACATTGAAGGGCAGATTAATGGTTATCAAAGTACAAATATCCAAAATCAGTTCAGTAACGGTTTTCAAGGGGACAATATTTACTCAAATTGATGGGTTTGGATGATGGGGGAAAACCGTGTCACAGGCTCTTTAAAGCATTTGAGTTCATTTAAGTGTACAGTCATTTATGCTGATCTCATAGTCCTACAGTGCTGAAAACATGCTGTATGTACATAACACACACACACACACACACACACACACACACACACACACACACACACACACACACACACACACACACACACAGAGTAAGCCATCTGTTCTCTGGCTGTGTGACAGTTATTCTGTCTGGCAGGATTCACAGACTCCACGCCTGAATATGAAGCCAATATACGGCCGGGGCTCAAGAATTCACCAGTCACACAAATGGACTTTCCACCAGGCACGTGTGGACGTCTGCTCTGAGTTAAGCCCCGCTCTCTGCACTCCACTGCTCCACGGCAAGGTTCGGTGGAGTTTAGATGTACAGAGGTCGTTTGTCTTCATCCTGGTGATTCCCCTGTCAAACTGGTTCTGCGGTGTGTTTTGAGACTTTTACTGCAATATCAGGCAGTCAGTGGACCCAGTGGACAAGTTGTTGAAGCTTTTACACATCCAACACCTTCACATTAATGTTTTGCTGACATAACACAGTGGTTGAAAGGACTCTCCTAGATATTTTTTTTAGATGCAGGAACAGCAATGCCTTTTGATCCTCACACCAAACATGTTAAGCTCAGTCTGTGTCACAGAGGGGATGGCAGTTTCACTGTGGCAGTTTGGAGGTATGTCGTTTTGTCGTGTGTGGTTAACCAGCTGGTGTTTGTCCCCTCACTTCTGATGTTATTGAGATTCTGACCACTTAGTCAAACATGTTGTAAGTAGGGCTGCACGATTTTGGGAAAAAATCGAATTGCGATTTTTCTGACAAATATTGCGATTCGAATTGCGATATTTATTTTTAAGCGACCCAATGGAAGTTTATTGTAAAATGCGGCCATAACTCCGGCTAGGAAGGTCGTATCAACATACTCCTGTCTCTAGCACCCCCGCAGCCCGAGCTACGAGTGAAAGAACTAAACTTACATGAAACTTCCGTTGGGTTGCTTTAAAGTCAAGCTCCAGTTTAAGATTCACCCTTTTAGATGTAGAACATGTGATGGAGCATTACTAACCTGACTCAGATGGTTTGTTTCACCAAACTATCTTGGAAAGCTCCATTGGAAGCCATTTGGAAAGGGCAGGCACTTTCAAAAGCAGGTGATTGGATCAATCTGTCTATCACCTTCTATCATGGGCCACTTCTGATTGATTAACAATGGCTGGTACATGTGGAGCACAGCACTTCTGATTGGTGTGGATGACTGACACACAAGAAGAAAAAAAAAAATTTAAAAAGTAAAAAAAAATCGCAGGCTTTGCGATTTGATAATCGCATCATCTCGAATCGCGATTTCGATTTAATATCGATTAATCGTTCAGCCCTAGTTGTAGGTCAGTTATCAGCATCTTGCAAAACCTGTTATTGCCAAAATATGCGTCAAAATTACCCCGACCTATCGTTTTCTATGAAATCCCACATTTTCTTTTATATTAATGCATAATTTCTTAAGTGGTGGGCCAAGCTGCCTGTCTGCTTTGGTTTGAAACAATAAGGATCCCCCCCATTGAGGGACGACCCGGTTTCTAAAGTGAATATTATTTTCTTCTTAATCATATTCAGTGTATTGCCATTTGAAGTTCTTGCACACAGCCGGTTTCTTAGGATACATCTTCGTTTTTTCACAAGTTTCTGATGGAACACACAAGTATAATACCCAGCCAAAAAAGGAGGAGTCCTTTCAAATGTCGTACCAGATAGACTTATTTTAACAGGCTGATGTTTTGGAAACAATGTGCCTTCCTAAAGTGAAGCTTGACAACATTATACTTACATCCTCAGGGGTCCCTGGACCTTCAAAATCCTCTGAATACATACATATCTACTAAAACCCTATTGCTGACCAATCAATTATCAATACCTATCAAATGCACCTACCAATTGTGCATATGTACGTTGATTCAGTTTTCATGAGGAGTTAATAATGGTTTGCTCTGAGTGTTTGCCTTCCCATGGGATTTGCCTTCCCTAATGTGATATGTGTCCTTGAGGAAGTGTGATAATGGATTCCCACAGTAGTTTACCTTTACACAGAAGCCCTAGTATACTCACTTTGAGGCTGAAGTCTGTGGGGCCAGGCCTGCTGTGGTTGGGAAGTTTTCACTTACAGTTTAATTTCATTTTCAGGGCAGTGGAGTGAAGCCTGAGCCTTAAGTCCATGCTGACGCCGCTGACTTAAGGACTGATGCTTTGCTATATCGTAAAATAGACTCACGATCCTCACTGCCCCCCATCAGCTAAACACAGTGTTATTATTCTTGACGTGACAGGGTAAGTGGACCCTGATTGATCAGTATTGATTGGAACTGTATTTGTCAGACAGTAATGGGCCTCCCCCTCAGGACATTATGTCTGCTGATTCCCGACCTCCCCCCATCTCTGGCCCCACTTCACCCCTCTTTTTATGTCCAACTTGTATTTGAAGAGCCCTCCCCCCCTTCATTGGTAGACCCCTCGATCTCTAATGAGAGTGCACTGCCTCCTCGTTCACCTTACCTACAACCTTCCTCTGTATTTCCATCCAAGAAGAGCTGGAAGAAGGAGGCAGTTGTGACCCATCATGTGTGTGATTCAGGGTTCTTTATTTGTCCAGAGGAAGCTGTTTGGATTCATTGTTCTGTGATATCATATTTGGTGTGTGTGTGTGTGTGTGTGTGTGTGTGTGTGTGTGTGTGTGTGTGTGTGTGTGTGTGTGTGTGTGTGTGTGTGTGTGTGTGTGTGTGTGTGTGTGTGTGTGTGTGTGTGTGTGTGTGTGTGTGTGTGTGTGTGTGTGTGTGTGTGTGTGTGTGTGTGTGTGTGTGTGGTGTGTGTGTGTGTGTGTGTGTGTGTGTGTGTGTGTGTGTGTGTGTGTGTGTGTGTGTGTGTGGTACAGATGCAGCACACCGCCTCGGGCATCCCTGTTCAGACTCTTGACAAACAATAGACATGTGTGTGTGGATGATCAGACGAGCGTGGAACTGATTACAGCTGCTCTGCAGAAACACAAACACACACACATACACACACAATTATTACTGCCACACACAGATGATGTGACAAACCAAAAACGACACATCATAATATGGTAACTGTGTACTGATAAACATGTAAGAAAATCACATTAATAAAATTAAATGTTCATACAAAACCCTTCCGGCAAAAAAGCTAAGATCTGACTTGGATGTGTTTTTAGCAAGATCTAAAATGTTTTTCCTTTTTTCCTACAGAGACAAATACTGAGCCTTCCCCTCCTGCACTGTGACGTCCATCATCACCTGCTTTACCTGCACTCTGCACAGCTGAAGGTGGAACAAGGTGTGTGTGTGTGTGTGTGTGTGTGTGTGTGTGTGTGTGTGTGTGTGTGTGTGTGTGTGTGTGTGTGTGTGTGTGTGTGTGTGTGTGTGTGTGTGTGTGTGTGTGTGTGTGTGTGTGTGTGTGTGTGTGTGTGTGTGTGTGTGTGTGTGTGTGTGTGTGTGTGTGTGTGTGTGTGTGTGTGTGTGCGATTATTATCCTAATGTAACATTTGCTTTTCTTACAACCAAACATTAGTTTCAGTGCTATGTGATCCAGTTGTCTTGATACAATTGATGTAAGCAATGTGGTTCCAATTTGTATTTATCTATGTCTGTAAGAAGTATGATCATTTTCCTTATACTTACACGTGGATGTGTCGTCTTTATTCTGCCTAACTCTAAACCTAACTGGCTTCACCTCACGCCGAGTGTTTAGTCAAAGGAAAAGAGGTCTTGATGAAAGGCTAATTGACTTGATGACCTGGATATTTTTCTGCAGCGTAGGGGTGAACAGTCTGCTTTCTGCAGATAAAGCACTTCCTCATTGACAGTTTGTACTGATAGTAAAAAGCAGGTCACCTGTTAAATACTCTCTGCCTTCGAAGGAGAGCTTCACTAACAATCTGCCACAGTAGCCTCAAAACAGGGACACCCACAATGCAATGCTCTGAAGTCTGAACGGCTTGCTGCAAATTAATGATGGATGTTGTCATGGACTTCTTATCAGCAGTCTTCTGATTTACAGGACTGTTGTTCATTGGCTTCTATTCAGGAAGCACTTTGACCTTCCTCTTTTCTGAATGCTTGGGCTAAAGGCCCTGACACACCAACCCGATTTTGGGAGTCAGAGGCCGTCAGAGGCTGTCGGGCATTCGCGGCGCCGTAGTCAGGTTGGTGTGTCCCGCACCGTCGACCGTGACACGCCTTATTTGGACTGCCAGACCCGATGCATGGCCGATTCAACATGTTGAATCGGCCATGCATCGGGTCTGGCAGTCGGACCAAATAATCACTCTGATTGGCTGTTCAGCTAGCAAATCAGTGCATGAGAAGCGAAGCGGAAGTGAGGGACGTAAACAAACGATTTAAGAAGGCACACACAGACTGCTATTCATTTTCATCTCATCATGGCGATCTGGAATGATGCAAACGAAGACCTGCTCATCACCTTGATCCAGGAGAGGCCAGCTCTGTATGATATTACGGAGAAAAGATACTCTTCTTCTTCTCTGTCTTCCGGTTGTTGCCTCTTTTGAATGACGAATACACACTACCGCCGCCTGCTGGTAAGGAGAGTTATTGCCACTCATGCACTGAAGTCGGTGCGGTGTGTTCCCGTGCGACACATGGCCAAAACGCAGGAGAACACGGCCAGGCAACAGCCGACTTCAGCGTCGGCTAGTCCTCTGGTGACTGCTTGGTGTGTCAGGGCCTTAACGGTAGCTATCTTTAACTTTAGTGTCAACAAAGGTGCTGGCCAAAAGACCTGAAATACTCAATGCTGTTATTGTCTTTTATTTCTGTAGTATTTATGAACATATTGAATAGGGGAGTCTGCGATTTGCTTACAGAACACTGGGAATAAAGGGTTACATGTTTAGAAAGGGTCACCAATAAGAAACTACTTTATTTATTAATATATTTTTAGGGCAATAAGTAATATTGATACTGAAAGAAAGCAGTGATGGGATGCAACTCCTTACCTTTATTCTGCTAAACACAATAACCAAATATTTTCTCAATTTGTAATTAATCATGTGGTCAATACAAATGTTCTGATCACATTATCCTATCAGCAGTTGACTTCATACAACTATTTTATTTGGATACAACAAAACCTCAAATATATAAAACAAAGAAAGTTGGTTTGTCATGATTCTACACAGAAATACAGACCGAAGAAGATAATAGGTTCACATTATTCAGTGCCGTTGCTTGTTTAACAGCTACTTGCTTTAGGTTAGAAGGTCCATCCTTTACCAAGACCTCCAGGTTTCATGAAACCTTGTTGAGGGTCCTGAAGGAGCTCACTGAATCCACTGCAGCTAACGCCACGCTCACATCTGACCTTCTTAAATGCTAAAAGTCTCTGCCAAGATTAAAATAATAGTTTGTTTTTGAATATTCATTGGCAAACAGAGAAATGTAAACATTTCTGGGCAAGACACTTCATCCGAAATTGCTCCTGTGGGGATTACCCACAGTATTGAGTATGTAAGTCGCTTTGGATAAAAGCGTCTAACAAGTAACATGTAATAATAATAATAATAATTTTAAGTATCTGAATATCAACAAACTCCTCAAACCCTCCACCACTCTTGGTTTTCTCACCACCTCTCATCCCCTGCAGCCAAACCAGTTAATGATGATGCCTGGTGATGTGGGCTGCGAGTCGTGATCCTCCATCTGTGTGTGTGTGTGTGTGTGTGTGTGTGTGTGTGTGTGTGTGTGTGTGTGTGTGTGTGTGTGTGTGTGTGTGTGTGTGTGTGTGTGTGTGTGTGTGTGTGTGTGTGTGTGTGTGTGTGTGTGTGTGTGTGTGTGTGTGTGTGTGTGTGTGTGTGTGTGTGTGTGTGTGTGTGTGTGTGTGTGTGTGTGTGTGTGTGTGTGTGTGTGTGTGTGTGTGTGTGTGTGTGTGTGTGTGTGTGTGTGTGTGTGTGTGTGTGTGTGTGTGTGTGTGTGTGTGTGTGTGTGTGTGTGTGTGTGTGTGTGTGTGTGTGTGTGTGTGTGCCTCCTCAACTGGAGTTGTCTCAGTGTCGTGGGACGGCAGCGTGACAGACAGGCAGATGGAAGTGACACCAGCGACATCAGTGGGATTCAGCAAAACAATGTAGACGGAGATCCGTGGAGACAATGACAGAGGGGTCGGGAGAGACTGGAGGGAAAGACTGGGGAAGGCAAATTAGTCGGGAGGAAAGCAGAACGAGGGGAGATCCGTAGTTGAGTTAAGTCTTAGAGGGATGTCTCCTGCAGATAAAACAAACACACTTAGAAGCTCAATATAGACCAGAGTCAGAGGTGTATTTCCTTCCAGCACAATGTTCTGATATAGAAATGTTGTTTTCAGAGTTTCCCGTTGAGTTTATTCAGGGTTTCAGCTTCTCTGACACACTCCAGGATTGCCTGCAGATAGACGTGCATGCACATTTGTGATACTTCCATTTTTCTTTTTGCGTTTTCTTTTTGCTTTAAAGTAAGTTTTTCTGCCATAGAAAAACATGGAAACACTCTTCTCTTATAGCAGCTTTATGTGATGTAAGGGCGCTTTAGCTCCATTCGGCTCGTATCGCCAGCACAACATTAATATTTGTTTATCAAATCTGTCTTTGTAGAAGGGAAAGTAGGTTGCTTCTACAATCACATCAGGAATAAACAGACAGACACACGCCGCCATCCTGTAACCACTCCTCATGAAGCTTTTACTCCACTCCACAGCACAGTGAAACATCCGGGCCCCTGATCCTCACTAATGATCTAACCCTAAACCAACATCACCTCTACCACTTCCTTTATACACACTGATGTGTGTAGTCTCAAGAAGAATCGTTTTTTAGTCTTTTCGGTCCACCATAAGTTCGAAAGGCTTCATAACAAAGGTCTCTTTTGTATTCCATATTTAAGTTAAAGATTCCTTATGTGTTGCATTTATACTACAAGACAGATTGTATGTATTAGGGAAAACAAGATCTGACTTTAACCTTCCAAAATCCTGTGTTAAGAGTATCTTGTCCTCTTAGACAAGGTGTCAAATCCAATCAAGTGTTACTTATATAACACTTTTGCATCGGGTAGCCTTACAATTGAAAAGCATACGACACCAGCTGTCCTTTGTCTGACAATAATAATAATAATAATTTTCCATGCAAAAGCTAAAATGTAAGAAACCTCAGGAAGATCAACCGAGGTGTGTGGCTTGAAGGGAAGGGTCAAGTTACAAGTAGGTCCAAGTCAAATCTCAAGTATGCAGGTCAGATTTTTTTATTACATTGCATTAGCTGACGCTTTTATCCAAAGCGACTTACAATAAGTACATTCGACCAGGAAGACACAACCTTGAAGAAAACAGAATCATATAAGAACATCAGGTTTCAAAGAGCCAATCGTTTCAAGTGCTGCTCAACTGGCTAAGCCAGTCCTTTATTAGTATATAAGTGCTCTGTTAGCAGTTATTTGTTAGTCATTCTATCGCTCGAAGTAGAGTCGAAAGAGATGAGTTTTCAGTCTGCGCCGGAAGATGTGTAAGCTTTCTGCTGTCCTGATTTCAATGGGGAGCTCATTCCACCATTTTGGAGCCAGGATAGCAAACCCACGTGTTTTTGCTGATGGGAACTTGAGTCCCCCTCGCAGTGAGGGTGCAGCGAGCTGTTTGGCTGATGCAGAGCGTAGAGCACGTGCTGGGGTGTACGGTTTAACCATGTCCTGGATGTAGGAAGGGCCAGATCCATTCGCAGCATGGTATGCAAGTACCAGTGTCTTGAAGTGGATTCTAGCAGTTACCGGAAGCCAGTGGAGGGAGCGGAGGAGCGGCGTGGTGTGGGAACATTTTGGAAGGTTGAAGACCAGACGAGCCGCTGCATTCTGGATGAGCTGCAGAGGTCGGATGGCACATGCAGGTAGACCAGCCAGGAGGGAGTTGCAGTAGTCTAGGCGTGAGGTGACGAGAGCCTGGACCAGAACCTGCGTTGATTTCTGGGTCAGCTGTGGGCGTATCTTCCTGATGTTGAAAAGCGTGTATCTGCAGCAGCGGGTTGTAGCAGCGATGTTTGCAGTAAACGACAGGTTGTTATCTATGATAACACCCAGATTCCTTGCAGTCTGAGTCGGGGAAACAACAGAGGGGCCGATGTTGCCGATTAATCAGACACAAGCACTGCGTTGCCAACACTACACATTTTTCAAACCGTCCAACATCGCCTATGGGTATGTTTATGTGTACTCATGTCATTTAATAACCTCTAGATACTAGTGGCTTTAACTTTATCTTCTACATGAGTCATTGGTGCAGATCTGATGGCACCTCCTGGTCGTTGCCCTCCTTCAGAGATCTTGGTGTCTCGATGCTGGTTGTGTTTCCTGGCAGCGCTGCATTGTGTTGTGTTACCGTGTCGTGCTCGGCTCTGCTCCTGTCTGCCATCTGCCAGTCATATGTACCACCATCTGCTCTTCAAACCAGCCCATAATCTAGCTCGCTCTGGCACCGTTTGCTTAATTTAAATACTTACAGTAACTGCTGCTGTTGTTTGATGTCTGGGGAGTTGTTACTGTTTTAAAAAAAACGCATTTTGTCTTGCCACAATGCCAGCAGTTTACGTCTTCCTTATCATTGAATCATTTAGATAATCACAGATTTGTAGAAGCCTTTGGTCGTTGCCCGAACAGCTTCTCACTTGCTTGCTGCCATACCTTCCTTCGTCACTCCCAAATAATTAGGTTGCTATTTGTTTTGGCAGCAGCAGAGACAGAAACGTACTGTCTCTCATCATCTCTGATATCGAATATACATTTGTGAGAAGCTCTCCAGGCTGATCTCAGGTCTGCCTGGATGACATACCACCAGCAGCGTCAGTAGGCACCTCCTCCACACACACTCATTCCTCTGGAAGCTGTACTCCTCTGCTAACTCTGTCATTACTACCATCTAACCAGAGTAATTACCAGCCTCGGTGTGTGTTTGTGGTGCCGAGCCAAGTGTGCATCGTGCAGAGCAAGTCGGGGCGGGTGTTTAGGGAGAAGCGGGAAAGATCATGAATGGGATAGACGAGGAGAATCAAAACAGGGGAGGTGCATCCCAGAGCCGAGTAATTACTGTATGCGAGCAATTAAAAGTCATTACACGTCTGCACTTGAAGTCTGAGCCAAAGATGTGCGATCCTGCTCAATTCTTACTGTATTTGATGGAGATTAATTCTTTTTTCTCACAGGATTCTTTCTGGTTTTTTTATTTAATCTTTTTATATGTTGTGCCTCTGTTCACGAACGTGATATATCCAGAAAGCTGAGGGAATTCCTTCAAATGTAGCCCTCAAGTCCACTTGTCTTCAAGGATAAAATCATTAAATATTAGTGGTCAAAGGTCATTGTGAAACTGTACAAAAAGTAGGTGCATTATTTGTATTACAGCAACAACATAGTGTTTTTATTTTCTTATTTAATGATCACTTGTGCAAAACTGATCATTTTCTGTTACCATAAACAAAAACATCCCTGCTTCCTGGATAATTGAAATAAATATAAAAAACATGACATGCACAGTTCACACAGGGGGCACTGTGAAGCTGACCGTAGAGCGCCACGACCAAGCAAGGAGGCAGAGAGTTCAAATATAACCCGGTGTGGGCATTTATTAATCATGGGCACATGATTCACAGCCTCAATATGACTGTTACCCGTGCACACAGTCACCAGCAACAAGGACCTCACACACACACAGGAAACACAGAGCCTAAATACACACAGACTAATCAAGCCAACAAGACACAGGTGAGGGGGGAGGAGACAACACAGGGCACCAGGTGAACACAATCAGCAGCAACAGACAAGACGGGAGGGGGAACACTTTTCAAAATAAAACGGGAAACGGAGACAGACAAACTAAAACAGAGAGATCGCGACAAACAGATGCATGAATTACATATAATCACATGCTTCCTGGCAATGTTCCAGGGTGGAACAAATCAATATCCTTTGCCAATAACGAAGCTATATAATCCGTAACGGAGGCCGTGATCTATGGCCCCAGAGATCACCTCCGTTACAGGCACACTTGTTAATATGTGTGCAAGTCTACTGTTAACATTGCACACATCGTTCAGATTCAACTTCCTCAAGTCAGAAAGACGCTGTGATGCGCCCTGGTGACCAGACGTCTTCATCAAAAAGCCAAATATGAAGTAATCACGGAGCATCAGATGTGTGTAGAGTTCGGAGTGACTGTACGGTAGCAGCAGCTGTCGTTTTCAGCAGATCTAATGAAGGTAAACAGTGGCAGGCCATGCGTAAACAGCACTGTGCTCTGGCACTGCACATCTCAGAGGCTGCAGTAGGTACTCCTGTTACCTCTGATGGTTGCCACACATGTTCGGCATGACTCATAAAACCTGTGTTTCTTAAACTTCATCTTTCTTGGAACCAAAAGACGTGCTGTTCTTATTATACAAGTTCTTCCTCTGCTTTTTCGACCCCCATATTTCCTCATGAGTCTCTCTCCCTTCACCCATCAAGACAGTCCGTTAGCTTTACCACTCCAGCGTGACTTCTACATGGGGGCAACAATCTAGAGAAGAAGGGCCACATATATGAACATGTAGGGCGTGAATGCATGGTGCATGGAATAAGCTGCCATTATCGCAGTTCAAGCAGTATTTGAGATACGTTTACCACAAACGTTGGTATCACAATGACGATATCATTGTGATATATCGCACAGCCCTAGTTCTCTCTTACTCAGCAATGGATTAGGTCTTCGAGTAGATAAGGCCCTATATTTACTGCTGATATTTCAAAATGGTCCTATTGTTTTGGAGATGTATTGGAGGAAATAA
This sequence comes from Pseudochaenichthys georgianus, assembly GCF_902827115.2. Lineage (NCBI taxonomy): Eukaryota > Metazoa > Chordata > Actinopteri > Perciformes > Channichthyidae > Pseudochaenichthys > Pseudochaenichthys georgianus. Next base: position 24,596,583 of record NC_047515.1, read on the forward strand.
AACGGTTTGTCTAACGGTACAGTTATTATATAAGTTGCTACACTTAATGTGTGACTGATCCTTTTTGAGGGGTTTAAAAATAGGGGGATTTTATCTTTCCCACATACCAGTTAGTGCGTGAGCTTCATTTGATGATGAAGGCAGTTCGATGTGGCTGAATGATCTGAAAGAAATGACACCTTGAGTTGAGAATATTTGTCACCCATAATGGCAATAATGAACTTCTATGCATATATTTGCATAATATGGATACATTAGGCACACAGTGGTGGATTTGTCATCGCAGAAAATCCCTACTGTTCTTTTTTTCAACCTCTTTAACTTAATCTATTGCTGTTAGCCTTGTCAGATAGTGTCTACATCTATCGCTCTTTGGCTGTTAGAGTAATCAGGTATATTTCTCTCTGGTGGACTTTGTGCTGACAGAAGTCCCTGGTAAAGATCAGCCCACACTCTCTCTCTCTCTTCAGGAAACTCAGACACATAATGAAGCCATTCTGCGGCTCTGCAGCTGGGGCCGGGTAATCTGGGATTGGGCCTGATAGTGGATCACAGGAAGAGGAAAGACTCTGTCAGGAAGCATGATCAGAGCAGGAGCCTTTGGCCCGAACGCGCCAATGGTTCTCCAAAAACAAAGACATGATACATTTGTGTGGCTGTGATAGGGGGATTGTGTTTGCTGTGAACTGAGTTTGTGTGCGAGTATGAGTGATGAGTAATGCAGTCTTGAAGCCAGAAAATGAATTCAGCAAGGACTCATAAAAGACGTTGTGTAAAATACACACAAACCACTGTGCGCTGCTTTGACACAATGAAAAGCTCGACGTTATGCAAATTAGACTTCATAACGAGGTAGTCTACCCAGGAGTCGACTTCTGTAGACTTTACAAAAGCTGAGGCAGCTAGAGAGAGATGAGCAAAGATTTGTTCTCACGTAGAGATGTCTAATATGTGCATTCTGCAGGCTATTGAAGTTACTGCAAACAGTCAGTGTTTTTAAATGCCAGTAAACAGCAGCATAGGTGAAAGTGCTTTGATTTTAATGTGTTGAGATGGGAGTCAGGATGATTATGCAATTAAACATTGTGTGTGTGGGTGTGTGTTTTTGCTTGAGGTTGAATCATACAATTGAATTCCTGAAAGCCTTTGTCTGAGGAGTAAACATGTTACTGCTAGTGTCTCATTAATCACTGGACACGAGGCTTTCATACATACAAGGTCATTGGCTAACTAAACATAGGGACGAAAAAGTGCTTACATCGGCAGCAAGTGTGGTAGTATCACAAGTTGTGGTGAAGACAAACGGTGTGAACAAAGAATATAAGGAAGGTTTCATAGATGATGATAAATGGAATGGTCAACAGGAGACAAAGAAAAGTAGAAATGCAAATGATGTGCGTTTACCCTCTCAAGTAGTGTTCAATGACTTTGTCAGTCTGAGGAGAGACTTATGATAAAAAGCTTAAACTCATGAATGAAGAGCTCAATAGAGAATGAGATTAAACAGACACTTGAGAGAGGAACATAATATTTGTTTAGATGGGTAGTACATTTACATTTAAGACATTTAGCCAATGCTCTAAAACATCTAAACACCCCACATGTTTTCCACGTGTCATGTTGAGTTTTTAAAAGGTTTGAATTTAGCTCCAAAAATGACCGTATTTTCTAGACTACCCCTTTGATTCAGGTGCTAGTAGTGAACATTAAGGTTTGATGAAGCTTATTGACACTTAAGTAGGATTTAAGTAGCATTCATTTATTGATTGTATCTTTAGAAATTATCAAACACTGCTCGCAAAAAATGTGATATGATAATAATGAATACTAGTACATTTCATCCCCACTGGTTTTCCGATATCAACAGTATCATTGTGAAACAGATATGAAATACCATTTTATTTGGTATTAAATGTCTTAAATGTAACAGTGAGACTTCACAATACAGATAAAGTGTTCTTGATGTATGAGGCTCTTGTTCATGTTTGCATGTGAATCACTGCCAGCATATTGTCATTGCTTGCTGACTTCATAATGTGGTCCATCCAGTGCATTCATAACCTCATCGTCATAATCTCCGATATGAATTCTTAGCCGGTCACTCAACAACTGCGACATTCACAGCCCAAGGAATGTGACCATGTAATACAACTTTTGTCCAGACTTCCGGGAACTTTATGAGTGAATCACCACCAGTTAACGTTTAGCCTTTTAAACCAAATCGCTGACACTATCTTCTGTAGCCGTGCCGTGAAGACAGGAATGCCTGTAGAAATCATCACATTTAACTTCGGTAGAGACACGAGTTGCCTCTGAGTGAACAAGAATCTCACTCGGCTGGTGGGTTTCTAAGACTTGATGCGGGGTGACTGTCATATTAAAGCATGCTGCTGCGGTTCACTGAGCAATGTACCGCTCTCGTCCCTGCTCTTTCTCCACTCCGTCACACTATTTCTGGATTCACCCCACCTCACCACTCCATCTGTTGGGTCACTCTGTGCCTTCGCCCTCTTCTGTCTCTACTGCAGTCCCTACTCATCTCTCAAAGCTGTTTGTGGTTTGGCTTCTCGCTGTAATACGTATTGAAAAGAGTAGCTTCTGTCTTAGACAAATGCAGCCCACATCATCACTGTGGGCCTTTTCCTAAATGAGACTCATGTCTAAGAAAATATGCTACAGAGCTGACATGTTCAAATGTTCTCTTTGCATCTGGATTACTTTTGAGTGGGATTATATTAGCTGGAGTGTTTCAGTGGTTTTAATCTGCAGCCTAGCGGCCTCAGCCTTCATGTCATCTGGGTATATGAGTGTTTGTGTGTGAGCGCACGTGCACTCCAGTGCACAGGGTGTGTGATAATAATATCCCTTGTCAGCCTCCTGAAGATTAGCCTCAGAGGAAGAAATCCTCTGTCATATCCCCTCACCTTATTCTCTCTCTCTCTCTCCCTCCCTCTCCCTGTCTTATCAGTCTCACATTGTTTTACAGTTGAGTGACTCGCTCTCTTCTAAATTCAGCATTCAGCCTGTGGAGAAAAATGTGGGTCACATAATCTCTGTTTCAAACGATGCAAATTGTTTCTAAGCAGATTTATTGTAATACTTTTTCGCTTTTCTTTTCAGATCTGCATCAGACGGAAAACAGTAGAAGACGACGAGTGTTCCTGACTCAAACTGGTCCTCCATGGACTAGTGAAGTGACTCCCACCGTGCCGGTTGAAAGCAATGTTTTTTGGAGCTGGAGGCCGTAGCACCATCAGCCGAGTGTGTGTGGGGCCACCCCTCTCCCTCTTTCCCTGCACACCTCCTACCATGGGATGCCAACCCCCTGCATCTCTGCCCTGAGCTCTCCTGGGGCGCCATGAACAGCTACAGAGACAGAGGGGTGACCTGCACCTCCTCCGACCTCCTGGATGATGGAGGAGGAGGAGGTTTTATGCAGCACACTCCCTTTCGTCACACCCCCAATGGCCACCCGGCACTTGGCCCCTGCGACCCGGCCATGTTGCCGCGCATCTCTGTGCCCAAAATGGGTGTTCGGGCACGGATTGCAGAATGGCCGCCACGCCGTGCACATTCCAGGGAGTCGCTACTTGAAAACGGGCAAATTAGCAACCTTCACTACGGAGACGACTGCTCCACTCTTTACTCTTCAGGTTTGTCGTCTGACATGGGGCTGGTGCGGGGAGGAGTCGCCAGGCTACCACGGAGACGGTCTAAGGACGTCGAGTTCAGAGGTGGAGGGTTCAGTGTTGAAAGAAATCCACATTATAGCCTGAGAGTGTTCCCTCCACTGAGACAGCGCTCCAACAGCGAAGTGACGCTGAGCGAACAGGACGAAAATGAGGTGAGTGTTGGAGCTCCAGCCGCTCGATTCACACCACAGTGACCTGGCATGCTGCTCTATTCACAGCATGACAAGGAGCTGCTTTGACCCACAGTGAGAAACCACACACTGTACTGACTGTCATGCTGCACTTCTCTGCAATTAGTTTGCGTGGTGTCACAAAGAACTTAACAAGAAGTAACAAGATTATTATGCGTAATCATAATCCAGAATGCAACTCCACCTCATGGGCAGAAATAATGATAAAAGAACAAGAGGTATGTTGTACCTAACCATTAGAGGGGCATAGTTAATGTGTGGTTCACTACTTTCCTCTGTTTTATTCTTCTGTTCTCTGTGGTGATGTACATACCAGATTATCTCACAGCTAGCTTCAATGGCAGTTCATGGCCCAGTTAACTGCTTTTAAATCCATGCTAAATATACATATTTGCTATTATAAAAACCTGTGATTATTTTTTTTCAAACCATCGAGCAGGCATCGTGTAAAAGCACCCTCAGTGTTGTTTTGAATCCAATGATATGTCACCGTAGATTTAGGGGGATGTTAACAATAACCCTAATCGAAATTTGTATAGATATTGCAATTATATCTTGGATTCTGTTGGCCAGGATAATTCGTAGTAAAATCTGATATAGTGATGGCACTAAAACTTCCTACCTTTTTTTCTTTTTAGGTGGAGGTCCGTGGCGGTGGCGGGATGGGGAGCATGTTCAGAGAGTACGGCAGCACCTCCTCCATCGACATCCAGGGCATCCCTGAGCAGAGTTTCTTCGACATGCTGACTCAGTTCCACCAGGAGAGGCCCGACCAGCGCAGCTCTGCACCCGTACGACTCGGAGAGCTGCTGGGAGCTCCAGAGTCGCAACCAAGCGCACCCCTCCCCTCCGCTCCCTCACCTGGTCCCACAGGTGGGGAGGACAGAGGGACAGGAAGGAAGGACGGAGCTGAGAGAGTGAGGAAGAAGAGCGGGGGCACAGAGTCGTCGCTGGGCACCTCCTCTTTGTTCAGGAAACTTCGGAGCTCAAGTCGAGGTGAGCTGGACGGAGGGAAGGGAGAGACTAATGAGGACGGGGGAGGCCGGGCTTCTTCTGACCCCTCCTACAAACCGTGGGTGTGCCCCAAGACTTTTGTCCACTTTGACGCTCAGAGCATCCTGTTTGACTTCCACGAGGCGGCGGCTCAGCGGGGTTACGCCGCCCAGAGGAGGAACACCGCCACGGGGGCCTCAGCTGCATCAGTGTCCCTGTCCGTCTCCAAGTCCTCGGGGCAGAGCGTGAACGAGCCGGTTTACTCCAGCATAGAGGATCTGACCCTGAGCCTGGACCCCGGCTCCATGACCCCCTCCCTGGGCATGGACCCCCTGGATGGGCCTCCAGGTGCCCACAGCTCGAGCCACCTGCTCCTTTGCTGCCCCCACTTCCTCAACGAGACCGGGGGCCACGGGGAGCGCAACATCAGCTTCTTGAGCTCCTCAGCAGAGCGGGACAGAGGAGGAGACGGGGGGAGGGGCTGGCTGAGGAGGAGCAACGCCAGCTTGTCGGTGCTCGAGGTGCCTATTGAACAGCAGGTGACCAGGCTGGACAGACTGAAACTGTACGGCATCGAGCATGTAGACCTGGGGGCCCGCTACTACAGAGACTACTTCCATGGGAAAGGTAACACTGATAAACATCATCTATAAGGCAAATAATAGCAATTCATATTCATTGATTGTTGATGCAAGCTCATCACAAGAATCAAAATCCCTGTAAAACTGATTATACATGGTTATGGTTTGCAGTATTTCAACATACATTTTGTTTAACTGTGCTAGCTGTTATACACGTGTTATTTTATTAGAAGTAAATAATAATAGGAATTAACAGCATTCATTCTCAACTAGGACAAGTTCATTTTCATTACACCTTTCCAAAGAAAGCAACTCAACTCTTTTCCTAAAACATAAAAAGCCATTAGGACAAGTAGTATAAATCAATCCCATGCAACGAGTAACCTAGTGATGAATGAGCCATCTGGACGTTTCCTTGGGCTCTGAGATGATGAAGATTTTCACTATTTTCAGAAATGTTATACACTAAATTATTAGTTAAATAAACAAAATAAATACAAAATATATACCAGCAATTTATAGAGACCTGGGAGCTCTGTGTATTAGTCATTGGCAGCTTGAATCTTAATGAAAGATTATCGCCAGGGTTATTTTAGTGCCTCTGCTGTGTATAAATCCCGTTTTCTACTCTGATTTGTGTCCCTCATTTCTATTGGACTGTTGGAATTAGACAGTGCAGAGGTTGTTTCTCGGCGTCATTCCCCACATCTCCTCCTGCAGCTGTTAATATCCAGCTGGGCCTGAGTGAGCAGAGGAGCGTGGGCCAACCTGGCAACGCTCCCAGAATTGATTACACATGTACCTGCAACTGGACTGTTGATGATACCTCACCTGCTGCCTCTCTTCACGTTCTCTGGCATTTCACCTGGTCGGCTTTGTTTTACAGTGTCAGAAGTAACACCTAACTTCCAGAGAGGAAAGGTGTGTGTGTGATGTGTGCCCAATTCTTTGTACGGCCGCTTGTTTGTGGGCACTGCTTGTCAACATCACCTTTTCAGACGCTGCGGATGGAACTTCCTCTTGGCAAGCATTATCTGCTGCACCCTAATTAGTGACAGATGCTGTGAGGAGCACATGTGTGCAAGCAAGCGTGTGTGAGACAGGCCTGCAGCCACACAGATAAAGGTTATCATTCCAAAAATATGTTCATCTGCTGACTCGGTTCATACTAAGCTGTCCCCACAACGTGTGTGTGTGTGTGTGTGTGTGTGTGTGTGTGTGTGTGTGTGTGTGTGTGTGTGTGTGTGTGTGTGTGTGTGTGTGTGTGTGTGTGTGTGTGTGTGTGTGTGTGTGTGTGTGTGTGTGTGTGTGTGTGTGTGTATGTGTGTGTGTGTGTGTGTGTGTGTGTGTGTGTGTGTGTGTGTGTGTGTGTGTGTGTGTGTGTGTGTGTGTGTGTGTGTGTGTGTGTGTGTGTGTGTGTGTGTGTGTGTGTGTGTGTGTGTGTGTGTGTGTGTGTGTGTTTTTTTTCTGTGCTGTGTCAGCAAGCCTCATCAAAAAGCTGACATTTCCACCACAGGACATGGCATGAGAGCTAAGCAGGCCTGAGTCTCCGAACGTGTACTGGTTCATTCCAGTAAGACGGGGGATAGAGGAGGAATACTTGTCAAGCTAGATGTCTCCCAGAGTGTCTGCAGTATTTGCCTTTCGACTCCCACACTGCCTGCGGCGTTGGCATGTCCCCGGGTTAGCTTTGGAGCTTTAGAGGAGGACATGCAAGATGCTCGCGAAGTGCGCCGATAGCTTTGTTTCAGCCTCTTAATGAATAAATATGTTATGTGCCAACACGGGAAACACGCCACAGAATGTTAATTGGCGACTTATGACACTGGTTTCTTTAGAGCCTTATTGTTGAATACACATTTTAATTGTATTTCATTAACGTTAAGCTCCTGCACATCTACATCAGAAACATTTCCAGCATTTCTATAACCACACACCATTTAATCTTCACCTTTCTTAAGTAGCAATTATCATTTCTCCTGGTAACTAGAATGGATTGTTCAATTACATGGGTATTGATTACTAGATGTCATTGTCTAAGTCCTGTCCTGCTACACACACCCTCTGATGTTTCCTGCCAACCTCTCTCTCTTGAACTCTTATTTTTTCTATCTCTTTAAGGTCAAGTGCTCTTAAATATTTAAATCATATGTTTTTGTAAAGCTGTTTTTTAAGCACCATGTAAATATTTTTAGAAGAACCATTGTTTTAGATTAAAACAATGGTTTTGTGGATGATTAATTTTTGGTCTCTAAATGTCAGAAAATAGTAAACAAATAAAAACTAAATTGTTTCCCAAAGACCGAGTTGATGATCAGCCGCTAGATAATCTATTTCAACTATGTAATCAAAATATTAGTTTATCATGGATAGTTTATCATTGGAGAATGTGGATATGTTTATCAAGTGTTTCACCCATTCATTGGTTCATAAAAAAATGTATGCTATTTTTGGTTGACATATTTAATTATTTTGTTTTGTTAAACATACGGTCTAAAACCCTTTCAGTTTACTGTTTTCAAAGAGTGATAAAACCAGTAAATATTCACATTTAGAAGCTAAAACATGTACATTTTGGTATTTTTGCAAAAGTTGCTTACCATCTCTCCTTGTCCTTCACCAGAGCATTCAAACTACTTTGGGGCAGACGATAAGATGGGCGCCGTGGCTGTGAGCATCCGCAGGGAGAAATTGGATGACACCAAAGACCTGAAAGACCAGTACCAGTACCGCATCATCGTCAGAACCAGCGAGGTATGAAGATCTGCATGTGTTTGTTTTGAAGATTTCAGAGTGATGAGACATTGATGAGTCAGTATGAGTGTGCACACTCGAGTTAATTACCTACTTTCATTTACCTCCCTTTGTGTTCCTACCTGTAGCTCTCCCTACCCTCTCTGCCCTTGTTTTAACCTCCCCCTTCACCCCCGCTCTCGGCTCTGCCAGTGGAAAATTCCACCTGCCCAGTCTCAGTGCAGCAAAGCCAAACCAAACACCGGCTGCTGTGGCTAAAGAGTTTGGCTGCATTGAGAACACACTGCATCTTTTCTATTTTTGATGGCTCAAATACTCATAATGTATTAAGTTAGAGGCTCGTGATCATCGAGCATGAACTAAGAATCTCACTCAAAAATGTCTGAAGGCTATAAACGAATCTTTATTTACTTCACTCTTACTCCCAGATCACCAAGTCTTGATTCAGCTCTTTTGGGGTTGATTTGTGGAATCAATATGCCATATTTCATTATTACTACTGACGGAACATAACTAGGCAAAAATGGTTGCCTCTACTTCCTGGTATAATGTACAGGGTGCCCTTAAAAACATGTAAGTTCTCTGGTTTCCTCCTATTAACATTTGTTGCCATTTATTTAAACCAAAACGACTTATCGACGCATCCAAATAGATACTCAACTGATATGCAATGAAAATATTCTATAGTTGCTGCCCCTAGTGTAATCAATTACTTTTTTTCTCTGTTCTTGTTATGGATGGCATTAGAGGGATCTGTTTTAATATTTAGTTTGCCTTTTATAAATGATAAACACCTGTGTAGCAAAGTCCCTCAAACACACAGCAAAGTTAGCTTCTGGTTCATGTCGTGGTCTTCCTCTGGCTCTGTGTTGTTGTAGCTGGATTACATGGCTGCCTGGCCTCATCACCTTAGCTCTCGCACAACAATGGAGCTTCTCCGCCACCTAAGTACACAGAGCAAAGCTAACAGACCCAGCCAGCTCACCAGCGCCTACTGTTCCCACACAGAGGAAAAAGGAGATTGATTGCAGACTTTATTCTCTTTATTCTCTGTACCCGCAGCTGCTCTCAAATATCCTTTCCCCCAAGTCTGTCATTCAATTCTGTGCAGCAGTGCTGACGCAGAAAGGTGGATAGACTTCCTCTTTCTGACTCCATCACACATTTATACACGCAGCCCGCTCAGCGGTCACTCACCTTCTGTCGCTCAGAAGCCGACGAGCTGAAACGAAAGCTCCATAACTTTAGACGCACGTCAATCAGGTTTTATTTCTCTGCGGCACTCTTGTGTGTGTGTGTGTGTGTGTGTGTGTGTGTGTGTGTGTGTGTGTGTGTGTGTGTGTGTGTGTGTGTGTGTGTGTGTGTGTGTGTGTGTGTGTGTGTGTGTGTGTGTGTGTGTGTGTGTGTGTGTGTGTGTGTGTGTGTGTGTGTGTGTGTGTGTGTGTGTGTGTGTGTGTGTGTGTGTGTGTGTGTGTGTGTGTGTGTGTGTGTGTGTGTGTGTGTGTGTGTGTGTGTGTGTGTGTGTGAATATGTCTCGGACAGAGACAAAGAGTGTAGCTTCAAGGCAGCAGACAACTATTATCTGATGGACCCTCTTCAGTCTACCTCAGGCTGCTTATCATCCACCTCTGCATTTTAGGCGTTGTTCTGTAGCTGAGCCTGACCTCTGACCCCCTATCTTTGTTTCAATAACATTTCTACAAATGTTCTCCTGTGTCTTTCTTGTGTTTCTATTTGTCCACGCTTTTTCAGTCCTACCTGTTGTTATTTATTCTCTTTTTTACCCTACCTATGTTGTGTTTTAGAAGTAGAACACAGAAAACATAGCTGGTCATAATTGACACAAAATGTATAATAATAGTAGAAAATACAAGAAGCCTGTTTACCCATACCAACAAAGAAAACAAAAAAGAAATATAAATGAATAAATAAATTATGTTAAAAAAAGTATGCTACCAAGCAAAATATTTATACTTAAAAAACGATTGAAGAATAAAGTGGAAAAAGTGTCGTTAATAAGTAAGTGGGTCAGCATGCATTCTGTTCCTAAGACAGGAAAGAGGTAAATAGTAAAGGCAAATGTATTTTTATTTTCTCTCCTTTCATTCAGCTTGTAACCCTGCGAGGCTCCATTTTAGAGGATTCGGTGGCGACAACGGGGAAGCACGGCACAGTGCGGGGTCTGTCGCTCAAGGAGGTGCTGGAGCAGGTGGTCCCGGAGCTCAACATCTCCTGTCTGAGGCTGGCGCTCAGCACACCCAAAGTCACCGAGCAGCTCCTTAAACTGGACGAACAGGGGGTGGGTTATGTGTCTGTACTTGCCACTGATTGCTAAGCTTGTGTGATAAAACTTGAAGGTTGAAACTGCTTTCATTAAACAAACACGAAGTCAGGCTGGCGTAAATGACAGCATAAGGAAAACATATGACACACTTAATATGTGCTCAGATAAGTTGTATAACAGGGTCTGAAATCTGTATAACTGATTAAGCGTTAGTGCAAAGTATGAAATCAGCAGCAAAAGCTGAGTGGAGCAGGGCGTAATATGTTTGAGCATGACTGTGTAACCCTAAAAGCTTTAATGTTTAACCATGCTATCTCACCTTTTCTATAATGGAGGCTGAAGTGCAAGGTGGAGGTATTTCTGCCCGGCCATCAGCTTGTTTTTATTTGTAAGGGTGTAAACGATAAAGTGGTACTCAGTGTTCTAGTGTATCCATAAATAAATCGTATGTACTTTGACATTAAGTTGCCTTAGAAGCATGTCAGGTGTTCACACTGCAGCGGTCCAGCTGTTTGTTTGTGTGATGGTAATAGTATCTCCTTCCTGTAGTTGAGTCAGAAGCACAAGGTGGGTGTTCTGCTGTGCCGAGCGGGCCAGAGCACAGAGGAGGAGATGTACAACAACGAGGAGGCGTCGCCCGCCTTCTCTGCCTTCCTGGAGCTGCTGGGGGAGCAGGTGCTCCTCAAAGACTTCAGCAAATACGCAGCACAGCTCGACACAAAGAGTGAGTCTGCATGAGAGCCGTTCATGCTCTACGTCCCATACATTAGGTGTTTTCATTCCCATGTTGGTCATTAGACACCGGAGATGTTTTAAAGAAAAGGGCAATCTGTCAATCTTACTTTCTCACTTTACAAAAGGAAATAAAAATGTAAAAAATTAACATATGTTGCCATAAGCATTTTTAAGAAAATAATTAAGAAAGTAAAAAAGTGGCGTAATTGAATTAACTGCAGCAGCACAAGGTTAAAGATATACACCATGTTAAGTTCACGTTAATTGATTTCATCTCATAGATCATCTCTTAGATCATTTGTATATTTTAAGTTGATAATGAAACAACATGAACAAGCCCATTTTCTATCCCCTCTTTTTTTTTACTTTCATCCATGTAGTAACAGCAAAGTGCTTAAGATAAGACATTTGAGCAAATACATGATAGACATATGAATGTCTCATCATACTGTGTATAGCTTGTTTACTGTCAAGCATTATAATATAGGCAGCTACATTCTCTACCAATGTATGAGGAGATTCACTAAAGAGAAGCAATAAACATATTTTCCCAAAGAGAACAGAGGCCCCAAGTTGTTGTTCTTCCACAGAGAGACCTTTTCTCTCACAAGCATTGTGGTTCATTGTAACCACAGAAAGAACACTCCTTTTATGTCTGAATAAAGCCGCATGGAACATTTCCAAAGTCGACACCAATAGTAGAGATTCCATTATTTTTATAAGATGTAAGAAGCCAGCAACGTTATTTCTTTTATGTCTTCTATGCAAGTGTCCTGATCCCAGTTTAATTACAATGCCAGTCTTTGAAATCTTTTGATCCCTAGAAAAACATCTGTTTGAACCATAAAGTGTTTGGACTCATCTGTAGTATGATGTCTGACATGAAACATGAACATTTCTTTCCCCAGCGGACTCTACGGGCACCCACTCGCTGTACACCACCTACCAAGGCTACGAGGTCATGTTCCACGTGTCCACCATGCTGCCCTACATGCCCAACAACCCACAGCAGGTAAGAGCTTTGGTTGTCTCTCAGGCCATGCTTTGATGCGTACAGCTCGGAAATTAAAGCACCACTTTTCTTTTCAACCGGTGACTGTCCATGGTTGTTCGTTACAGCCTCTTCTGTCGTAATCCAACAGCAAGAATTCATAAAGTGGAAACTTGTGACTTGTGTCACCATCTTCATTTAGAGTCTCTTTCTCCCTCTTTCATTAAGCCTCTCCCGTTTTTATAGTTTTTGTTCTTTTCTGTCCTCTCGTAAGCGCTGGCTTTTATATTTTGGCCTCTCTCACTCTGCCTCTCGTTCTTTAACGGGATCCGAACAGGGTGGGGTTCAGTAGTGAAGAGTTTTTATGTTCTCCCTCTTTTCTTTTCACTTCTTTAAATAAAGCTGCTTTCATAAGTGTTCTCCTGGGTGCTTTTCAGCCTGGACTATGTCAGTGACCTGTGTGTAACATAACATTTGCGTGTGGCTATCTTTTATAATTTGCATGAGTGTTTGCGTGAGAGGCTCACACGGGTAGAAACATGTGTTCAGACAGGCCTTGTGAGGATTACTGTACAATGTGTCCGTGGTGAAGGCTATGGGGAAGTTAAAATGCCTTTTTATATTTTGATATACTTTATTAATCTATCGTTTCCTAACCTGATCTATTGTTTCCTATAACCATTTCCATCATCCAGTTGAACATCTTGTACATTTTGAGTAAACGAGTAATGTGAGGGTTCTACATTTTGAATGAATTCGATTAAAGGTGTTTGAACAGTTCACATTACTTCCAACTCTTAAACCAGAAAGTGCAGTTTTATACATGGCACAATATCTCCATCCAGAGGTTGGGGGGCTGCAGCAGAGAGGAGTTTTACTTTATCAGATGAGCCTGTAGGTGGCAGCATCTGATATTAAAATGACTTGCAGTAGATAAACGGAGGCGTAAGGGTTGAATTAAGAATATAAATACTGTGGCTTTTTAAATTCACGAGAGGGAAAGAAGAGCGCAAGCACAGCCTGCACACTCATCTTGTATGTGATGAAATGTTCAGCTAATACCATTTGACTAACTGTATTCCGAATTGATGCTGGAATAGAAAAACAAATGCATTCTAGCAATAACAGTTCATGTTTGTAACGACATTGACCACAGCTTCCAGTCTCAGTATGAGTGATGGATGCTCCTGTGGCACCATGCTGCAGAATGTGTGTATTTGAGGCCAAATGGTGGGCAGGATTACATAATTGGTATTTTCACACTTCCCTCTGCTGATGAGGAGAGGATTGGCAAGCATAGCTCCACAGACACAGCCTGCACTCCGTGCCTCTTACACGAACACAGATAGATGGACAAGCTAACACAGACACAAATAGCCCACACAGAATCCGAATAACAAATTACATAAAGCGCTGTTGTTGGTGTTGAGCGTCTTAATCTCTCATTTCCCTTGTCAGACTCTATCGTTGAATGAGTCGCTTGTGTCAATGTCAGTCATGTTAGCTCATTTCATTAATTAGTACTTTTTTGTCTCTCTTCTCTTCTTCCTTAGCTCCTGAGGAAGAGGCACATAGGAAACGACATTGTCACCATAATCTTCCAGGAGCCAGGAGCGTTGCCTTTCACCCCGCAGAACATCCGCTCCCACTTCCAGCACGTCTTTGTGATTGTCCGTGTGCACAACCCCTGCTCTGAAAGCACCTGTTACAGGTAAATGTTGTCAACAGAACCAGCACGTGTTTATATTCTGGATGTTACAATTAGTACAATAAAGGATTAGTTGCTAAACTGAAAACTATTTGCTGTTAAAGTTATAGTTAAGGGCGGATTTCAGTCTCCTAATCATGGAGGGTTTTTGTGTTTTTTTGTGTTTTTATATCATATCAAAAATAATTTATGTGGGTTTTGGGTCTGACAAAACAATAATACTAATAATAATAAACTTTCATGCTTGACACAGCCCAAAGTGCTTTACAGAGTATGACAGAAAATGACAATAATAAATGAGGAAAATAATTAAAAACAAGGTGTAAACAAACAAAGAGTTATACCACTGAACCATAAAACAAACATGAACAGTGATACTACTAAAACATTACAATTGCCTCAAACTATAAGCCAAATTAAAAAGATAGGCCTTTAATTTAATTAAAACAATTCCAATTGAGGTTGCTGTTCTAAGATCAAGACCATTAAAGACATTATCTGGCACTTTGAGAAACTGTCATGGACATTTTTCTCTATTTCTAGCATTTATAGACCAAACTATTAAAGGGCGTGTTAATGAATAATAAAAACAATCTTTAGTTTTAGCCCTAGTTCATATTCGGGTATACATCTTCAAAATGACAGTTTGTCACAATTCAAACCTGTGTCCCTTTTCCCTTCAGTGCTGCTGTGACGAGAATGAAAGACGTGCCTCCCTTCGGCCCCCCCATCCCCAGCGGCGTCACCTTCCGCGATCCAGAAACCTTTCGTAACTTCCTTCTAGCCAAAGTTATCAATGCAGAAACCGCAGCGCACAAGTCGGACAAGTTCCACACCATGGCGACCCGAACGCGGCAGGAGTACCTGAGAGACCTGGCGGAGAACTACGTCAGCAGCACGCCGCTCGACACCGCCGGCAAGCTAAACAACCTCATCTCCCTCGCATCTAAGAAACGTGAGCGCTCCAAGGCGAGAGAGGGGGCGGAGCTAGGGGCCGCAGGGGCCATCGCCTGGAGGGTTCACGCTCAGGACTTCAGCGGGGGGGGGACGGAGCTGCCCTGTGCCCTCGGTCTGTCGGCTGAATACGTCCTCCTGACAGACTGCTCCACTAAAGAGGTGGTGTTTAACTGTTTCTGTGCGGACGTCATCGGCTGGAGTCCGGAGCGGCTGACGCTGAAGATCTTCTACGGGCGAGGAGACCACATCGCCGTGCGCGTGCCGGAGGGGTTTGCACAGGACATCCGGGAGGTGGTGCAGAGGTTAAAGGTGAGAAAACGTATTTGTTGGTTAAGACATATAGCTTTTGTTGAGTTGGGACTGTAGTTTGTGCTAAACAAACAAAGTTATGTTTATATTTTATCATCCAGAAACACTGTGTTCCATGGAGGCCTAAAGTTTAGAAGTTTAGTTTAGAATTCATTTGCATCCTTAAAAAATGTCCTCATTTCTTGACCTATGCTTGTGAATTAAGGCACAGTAAACATCCTTTGTTTGGTAACCTTAAATTAAGGGTAATTTAAAGGCAATTTAAATAATCAGGACTCAAATGTTGTCCCCACAGCACAAAAAGCACCATTATTATTTTCTATCAAGTATCTGATTGTGTTAATATGTGATTCTTTACAGTTTTGAACATTGGTGAAAATAGTTTTTCTTTGAAAACACTCCTAAGCATCCTGGAAATTCAGGATTATTAACAAAATCCACTGTGAAAGTAATTACTAGAAATAGGCAGGGTTGCTTGTCATCTTCAAAAGTATAATACAGTCCTAATAGATTACTCATAGATGAACTCGCTTTTTAATGACGTTGTAATTACGTTCTCTAGCTGATATTGTGAAAATCCTTCTAAGATGTAATTTTATGATGTTTCCTTTGGAACACTTGGAGACATACTGTAAGGACATGATCATTCTGTAAATCTAATATTTATTTATTCTAATTCTGTCCTGTCCCTGGCCAGTCGTTGACGGTGGGATGTGAGACGGTGGATATGACTCTGAGAAGAAACGGACTGGGACAGCTGGGCTTCCATGTGCGGCTGGACGGCACTGTGGCTGAGGTACGGCCAGATGACCACCACACAAGATCTTGAATTTTCACTTACAAAGAATCTTGGCTTTTCATAATGTGCCTGTTTTGCCTTGACCTTGTTGTTGGTGTTTTATCTGCTGCAGGTGGAGGAGTATGGCTTTGCGTGGCAGGCGGGGCTGAGGCAGGGAAGTCGCTTGGTGGAGATCTGCAAGGTGGCCGCGGTGACGCTGACTCACGAGCAGATGATCGACCTGCTGAGGACCTCGGTCACGGTCAAAGTCGTCATCATTCCTCCGTACGAAGAGGGGGGGCCTCGCAGGTGTGTAGAAATATCTTTGAAGATGAACTAATGAGGTTTTTAAAAAGCTCTGGTGAATACAGATGTTAAGGCTGTAGGCTGCAGCAGAGTGTTAGAGTGTTAGAGTGTTAGAGTGTTAGAGTGTTAGAGAGTGTTAGAGAGAGAGAGAGAGAGAGAGAGAGAGAGAGAAAGAGAGAGAGAAAACACACAAAAGCATGGCAGAGGCCAGACTTCAATGCTCAGAGAGGATTTTGTGTGGGAGTGTGTGAAAAGAGGAAGCGAGCGAACAGAGAGAAGGAACGATGTGTGGTTTGAGAGGAAAAAGGCGGAATGAAGCATTTAGAGAAGAAAGAAAGAAGCGTTTTAATTTTATGGGAATTATCAAAAAATCTGCCTTTCTTTGTTTCCCCATCCTTTATATCCTCGACTCGCTCAGCTTACTATCGCCTCACTTCCCCTCCTCCCACCATCTATTTCTTTCCCCTGCCGTCATGCTTTTCCAACCTTTCATCTACACACACGGCCTTGACAAAGACAGAATAACGAGGCCTATGAGACGCTGATGTGGTGCTACATGACGGTAATGTAGGTGAAGAAAGTGTGTGTGTGTGTGTGTGTGTGTGTGTGTGTGTGTGTGTGTGTGTGTGTGTGTGTGTGTGTGTGTGTGTGTGTGTGTGTGTGTGTGTGTGTGTGTGTGTGTGTGTGTGTGTGTGTGTGTGTGTGTGTGTGTGTGTGTGTGTGTGTGTGTGTGTGTGTGTGTGTGTGTGTGTGTGTGTGTGTGTGGTCATTGTGTGTGTGTGTGTGTGTGTGGTCATTGTGTGTGTGATTGCACAGTGGTTAGTATCTTTAATGTTGGAGGCAGTTTAATTACACCAAGTAAAATCCCTTTGACACACACACACACTCACATATATACACACTCTCTCTCAAGTAGCAGCTGATAATTAGAGTCTTGCATTTCCCCCCCCCCCCTCTCTCTCTTTCTCTCTTGGACTCGTTTGCCAATGTGTGCCAGGCAAGCAGATTGCATGAGATTAAGGCCTGGAATCTGCAGGAGAAAAAAAAAGGAAACCTCAAAAATACATAAATATATAACTGAGTGGAAGTGATTAATTAAAAATGAATGCACTGAGCGAGTGAAAGGGGGAGAGAGAGGCAGGCTTTATTGAGCTGGAGAGGCAGAGGAGCGCTCGCTGAGGAGCGAGGTGGGTGGAGGAGAGAAAGAAAGCGGAGTTGGAAGTGTTTTTCCTTTTACGCTCTGACTCGCCGCCGTGCTCATGCAAGACGGAGGGGTACAGAGGGGGAAAGGCGTGATGTTGTAGTGTTCGACCACGTGTGCAGCTGTCGCCTCCGCTGCTGTGATGGAAGACATTTGTAGGCTTTGCTCTCGCTAAGGTTTGTGCTACTGATATGTTACTGTATGGATATGTAATGGTAGTATTTCTTGATTGATCAAAGCCTCCTGACCACGTGTTGTGTTCATGGATATTGATTAGGGTATTGTTTTTGGTACTGCCATTATTCTTTGTTCTCTACTACTATTGTTATTTTCTACAGATGTATAGGTGTCTGTTCTTTTATCTCCCTACAGTTTATGTTTAATGTTTGACAGTCTTGTTACAGAGCAGATGGATGGTTTATTGTGTCCAGGCTCTACCATTAATCTAGGCTGCACACTAAAGAAAATATATCTTCTTAATTCTGCTGGTATCTATTTAGCTAGTTTGGGTGTTTTTGTATCTGTTAGTCTCAGCAACACAATTGAGGTGAATTAAATCGAAATTATTGATTTATTATAATTATAGCCTAGAAAAAGTGTTATTTTGTGTATTTTTACTTATCCTTAAAAAAAAATACATATTTCAAACTGTTTCACAATGTACAATTTATTTGGAAATATCTTCTGGTAAAGAAAATGCTGTTTACAATTTGTTGCTGTTATTTGGCTTATAGCTAGCCACTAGCGACACTTGACAGAACGCACCTGTATCTCTTAACTCATACACGTTAATATAATTAAACAGGTAATAATTATTTAAAAAATACTGCTGTGCAATTGTCATGATTTGCGTTTTAGCAAGGCCAGATTAGAAAGAAAAAAACTATTTTTTGCACCAGGCTGTAAAGTGGAGCATTTTAGCATGATCGTGTTGGAGCCAGCCTCAAGGGGCCATTTCCGGAACTGCAGTTGATGGCGCTTCGCCGCTTCATTAAAACAAGCAAATGAAATGCAAAACTATGAAAGAATCAAGACCTTTTTTGTAAAGAAAGCAAAAGCCTGAAGAACAAAGACATTCATACTGGATAGGACAACAACAAGTATTCCTAGTTCAGCCTTAAAGGTGGGGTAGGTAAGTTTGAGAAACCGGCTCCAAATCGCTAGAATTTGAAAATACACAACCGGAGAAAATCTGCCACTTCCTTATAGAGCCCCTCCTCCAACACACACGAACGCGCACATGACCAATGAGGGCACGAGATAAGTTTGTGCCCCGATGGAAGGCTGACAGGCAGGTAGGCCATCCAGTCCGTTTAGCCGGGCCGGCTAAACGGACTGGTCGTGCTTTTTACAGTATTACGGCTTCCACAGATGAAATGTTTTAATGGATTTTTAGTCAAAGCACTTAAGATACTCATTGCTATCGGGATGTTAAGAGCATTCCATGGAATATAACAAAAAGTGTATCTCGAGCCGGTTTCTGAAACGTACCTACCCCACCTTTAAAGGTGGGGTAGGTAAGTTTGAGAAACCGAGAGGCAAACAAAATCCATAAAAAAATGTCATCTGTAGAAGCCGTAATACTGTAAAAAATACAACCAGTCCGTTTAGCCGGCCCGGCTAAACGGACTGGATGGCCTACCTGCCTGTCAGCCTTCCATCCGGGCACAAACTTATCTCGTGCCCTCATTAGTCATGAGCGCGTTCGTGTGTGTTGGAGGAGGGGCTCTGTAAGGAAGTGGCAGATTTTCTCCGGTTGTGTATTTTCAAATTCTAGCGATCTCGAGCCGGTTTCTCAAACTTACCTACCCCACCTTTAAGCAAAAATGTTTTAGACTAAAAAATAATTTTTTTTTTTGTTTGTTTCTTATTACAGTAAAGGAATATATTTTAGCCATTGGTCAAAATAATTGTAATATAGACAGTTCCTTGGACTCAAATTTCAAAATTGCAATAAATATTATAAAATAAAATTTGGCACATGGCTGCCCTTCTCTCTCTCCTCCCCTTTTCCCCCCTTCTCTTGGCCTCATCTTAAATACATCCTCTATGCATATTTGATGCCTTATGCCCGCTTGTCAGTTGCTGTGTGAATGAAATAATGATGAGTAAAACATATTTGGTTGGGTCTGGCTGGAGTCCACAGAGTTGATTAATAAAGCTGCAGAAAGGATGCTGCTGCTTTTTACTGAGCTGATCCAAATCATGGTGGAAAGGTGAGGATGTTTGAGTGTCAGGCTTCTGATCCCTTGTGGTGTGTCTCCTCAGGGGCTGCACAGAGGAGTATGAGATGAAGACCATGGAGCAGAAGCCAGAACCTGAGCCTCTGGCAGCCGGCTACAGACCCTCCCCTCGCCCCACGTGGCGATGGGACAGCCCCCCCATTCCTCCAGGGCTCCACAGTGCCCCCAACCAGCAGCGCTGGGCCCCCATGGGCCCTCCACCTCCTCCACTGCCCCGCTCACACAAGACCCTGATGCCTGTTCCCTACAGGGAGCCCCAGCACCTAAACTCTAAGAGGTGAGACTCAGAATGACGGTGCACAATATATGTAGTATCATTAGATTACTTAAAAGACCCAATTGGGTTATTTTGTATTTGCTGTGAAATCCTTTTGGGGGCAATGTGATAAAGGAGAAAGGCAGAAAATCTGTTGAAAGAGATTAGGGACTTGGTGTGGCAGCATCAATATCTTTAATTAATTTATCTGGGTTATCTGGTAATGATAATTGATAGTAACCTGATGTACTCTAACACATATGTATATTAAAAGGAGCAAAACGGTTTGCTGATTTTTATTAAAACAGGTTTGTAACGTAACTTGGGTGATCCTCTAAAACTAAATATTTAAGAATTTAAACTCTGCTTAGTTAAGGTGTTGTCCACTTTGATTGACAGGCAGGTGGCTTGCCGCTAGCTGTCTGCTCTGTAGCATTTTATAACTCAATCTAGCAAAATAGCTTCTTGTGTTCTAGTATCATCCTCCCCTCTCTGTGATCTCTCTGTTGTTCTGTTGGTTACCGTCTCCCCCTCTCTCTCCCCCCCTCTCTCTCTCCTGCAGGCCAGTGAGCTACCCAGAGAACCACTACAGCCTGTCTCCTGCAGGGATGCTGCCCTACAGGAACCCCTCAGCCAGCTTCTCCTCGCCCTCCTCCGGCCTGGTCGGCTTCTCCTCGATGGGGCCGCCTGGAATCACACCGGGCCCCTTCGTACGCTACAAACCCTCCCCCGACAGGTGTGTGTGTGTGTGTGTGTGTGTGTGTGTGTGTGTGTGTGTGTGTGTGTGTGTGTGTGTGGCCTTTTGTTTTCAGACCTCCCTGCCTTTACTCCTGTAATCTTGACTAAACATGTCCGATATTACTCATTACAACAGTTTTGTGTGCTTTGGGGCGGATTATCTGTGTTCATGAGATGAGGCAGAGTACTGTGTTCAGATCTGCAGTTAGACGTGTACGAACACACTGTCTCCCTGAGGAAGGATCTGTTGTGTGGGCGGCTCTTCCTCAATGTGTGGAGGCTGGTAACATCTCACCCAACCGGAGAAATGTGTTTTATTCAACTGCCATCAGGATGCAAAACAGAAACTGAAATTCAAATCCAAGCTCTCCATTTTAAGGGCTTTCTTAAGAGAATAATTGTAGTGTGTTTTTAGTTTCAGTTAGGAACATATTTCCTTCCGTCTGTGTGCGTGCGTAGAGTCAGGACATAAAACTACTGCATGTATACATCTAATTAACTCACATTTTTCAGTAGTTGCATGTAAATCCTATTAGTATTTATGTGTTTATTAATCAAATGCCCTCCCTCCTCTTATGATCCTATATGATGTGTAGATATGGAGCAGGACAACGCCCCCTGCTGCCGTATGAGCCTCACCTCAGTGTGGACGTCACCTCCAGCGGAGAGTCTTCCTCAGGCTTCACCAGTCAGGAGAGCACTATGGAGCGCTGCAAAACAGGTACGCCACCAAAGACTAACAGCAGACAGGAAAGCTGACTAGCTGGTTGACATAGTGAAGAAGATATTTTTTAGGAGTTGGTAGAGACCAAAAACTGAGCTAAAAGAGATTGAATCATTTTAGACTTGCATTCATCAGGTGGCCAAAACAAGACTACTAATCACTGATAAAGTTGCTCCAAATTTGCTGGCAACTGTTGGCTGTGGCCAAGAAATGTAAACACAGGTTGTAAGTTAATCATACTTAACTTTAACTACATTTATTGTGCGTTTTATCTTTGCAAATGAATTACACTCACTTGTATGTGGGATGGTGACATGGTGACAATAGAAAGTAAAAGCAAATGTACTTAAGAGGTGTTGGATTATTTGTATACACTATATCAAAGTGCATTACCAAGATATCAGTATTCAATTGTTTAAATATTATTGTTATCAGTACACAGAGTAGATAACCAAGTAGAGATGATGGTGTGATTGGGTGTGTTGGTGGTCAGTGTTTAAATGTGCTATAAGTATTTAATCCTCTTATCCAACCATGGCGGTTCAGTGTCATTTGCTTTAATCCTCTGAGTGTCTGTGTGTTTCTGTCTAGAGCCCCTCTGGCACATCCCAGCGTCGACGTCTCGGGGGCCGGGTGGTGGAGGGGGGCAGAGGAGACCGACCAGACAGGATGTCCCGGGGAAGGACTCTCCAAACAGAAACTCCAAGGTCAGACTCGTCACCTCCCGCTCTCATTTCTTCTCTCCTTGCCTGCCTGAGTGTCTCTGAATGTTTCTCTCTTGTCCTCTACAGGGCGAGACTCAGTACTCGAGCCACTCCAGCAGCAACACTCTGTCCAGCAACGCCTCCAGCGGACACAGCGACGAGCGCTGGTTCGACGGAGGACCTGCAGGTGAACGGGTTCCTGGGGGTTGCCTTGGCGACCCAACAGAACCTGACCCAGACCATCTCAACAAGGGGGGGTCCAACGACAGCGGCATCGACGCCTCGACCCATTACAACAACACTCGCCTCGTAAACATGCCCAACAGCCACAAGCCCCTGCAGTGCTTCGGGACGTACGGGGGGGGGCAGGAGCTGTCGGTGGGGAGGAGTAGCGGCAGCAGCGGGGAGGGGAGGAGGCGGGAGTCGTCTCCCATCATACCAGCTGCAGCCAATCAGAACAAAGGGTACCGGACCAGGACGTTCCCGCCTCCTGGATCCAGCGCTGAAAAAATGGATGCTTTCAAACCCAGGTGAGACGCCGACTCTGATGTGATGCATCTTTTATGGCATTTTTCTAACATGATACCTTAACCTTTAATGCTGTTCATCTCAATTGAGAGTGTGAGTATTAAGCTTTAAGAATTAAATGAATGAAGCAGCCATTATGTGCCACCACAATAGTACGACGACTCTATCTTTAAAGGGTACATTAAGGATGTCAAGCAGCTTAAACCTGGAGGAACATACAGCTGCATCATGTGATCCCTTCTGCTCTTCCTTCCCCCAACATTATAACTGCATGCAGACATAAGACACACATGCGTTCAAAGGCTTCGTCCTCTCTGTGTTGGATTAAAACCCTCTGTGTTTAAAGCCTCAGTACAACCGACTCTGATGCTGCAGTCTGTGCCTGGGATGTTTTGAAACATCAACAAAATATAGATATTAAGTAAAAACAGAAGGACACTGATGATTCATCGCAGGTATTGTGAATAATTTTACAGATGGTGTTGATGTTTTGTTTTGGTCAGAAGGCTTTCTAAATGATGAATAATTCAGTTGGGTAATTTAGCAGTTTGTTTTTTTTAAATGTTGGTTGTGTGTTTTTAAATGGTGAAGGATTGGTTTGATGGATAAAAGACACGTCTGGTCGCTTGATGGATGATGGAAGTTCCTAACTCTTCTGATGTTTTCCTCAGCTGTTACCGGTCAGTAGCTGTGTGATGCTGTTGTTAAGCAGACAGTGCTACCTCAACTTTAATTGCACACTCTGTCTTTATTGCCGGATCAATAAAGAGGGGGAAAGGACGATGCTACGAGAATTAATTATGCTTATGGGGAAAGGCAGAAGAGAGCAGAAAAGTAAAACTTAATATCGTTTTTTTCATCCTTTTTTAAATGATATGTGTATGTCAGCCTTACACACCAGAGGATCACATGATTGTTACAAAGGTCTTTATAAAGGAAGAGTTTAGGTCTTGGGATCGAGAGTTGAATGAGGAGATCAACATGGTCAGCTGAGCTTAGCATTAAGACTGGAAACAGGGAAACGCGTACCTTGTAAAATGCAGTTATATCTTCTGTGAAGAAAATGTTTTTCCCTGCACAATCATTTCTGTGATCTGATTATCTTATTTTAAATTGAAAATGTTCTTTAAATAAAAATGCTTCATCACTTCATAAAAAACTGAAAAGGCTTTCCCTCTAGTACTACACTTGGTGCGCATGTCAAATCCTTTGTGTCCTCTCACTTCCTATTTAGCACTTGTCTCATCTATTTCAAAAAGAGAGAGAGCAGTTAGTTGTTGATTGTGATGCATTAACCCGGTGTACACCTGTGTGTCCTCTCAGGGCCCACACACCGCAGGGTTACAAGACTCCGACAGCTGAGAAAGCCCGGCCCGTCCGCGCTGCTACGACGACACCAACTTCCTCTCATCTAAGCTCCATCCCTCTGTCCAGCTCCGCTCCAAAGGCTTTTTATGGAAAGAGCAGACAAAGCGCCTGGCTGAACGACTACAACGGCTCCTCGCCCTCAAACATCACCACGACGACCAACTCTGACAGCAGCAAGAAGTAAGTTAGTTAGTAACTGAGAGCTTCAAAAGAGAACCTTTCCCTCTTCTGTTAAAGGGACTGTACCGAAAAGCTTCACAATGTAAATAATGATATTGACTACAAATTCTAATTCAACATTTGATCATACCAGATGATGGTATTGAGTGTCTTCAGTGCTAATTGAGCCTAAAACCAGCTACTGAAACATTGACCTGTTAACGGTTAGATGTTGGGAGAAGATACCCTTTGTGTTTTTGGTGCTCATGTCTCTTGTCTCGTGTCTCGTGTCTTCAGGCAGGTGGACACCAACTCAAAGAACGTGTTTGGACAGCCTCGGCTCCGAGCCTCGCTGAGGGACCTGCGTTCTCCACGACGGACGTACAAAAGCACCATCGAAGACGACCTGAAGAAACTGATCATCATGGACAACGTGGGGGAGACGCCCCAAAGAGACCCAGTGAGGAACACACCAACACCTCACAGTTAGATCAATTATATCGTCCACAAAGTACAAATTCCCCCATCAATATGAGTTTACAAATAAGTAAAAACATTGGGAGGGCTTGAAGTTGAATCATGCCATTATATACAGTCCAACAGGCTTATGACACAAAGTACTAATGTGCAAATTAAGCAACTTGTGGGATGTTGTGTCGCCCTGTATGATTAACTTTGTATTTAATAGATATGCACTATGGACAAATACATTATTGTAGACTTATGGGAGTCTCAAGCGCCCTCCTGAGGGAAGCAGTTCAAATTGAAATGTGACATAGTTATATGCATATATTTGATGTGATCTGTAAGCGCACGTTACTTTGATGAGCTTGCACACGCTCTGATCTCCGTCACTTTTCCTCCTTTCAGTCTCCCAGACGAACTCTGCAGCGCACCTTTTCAGACGAGTCTCTGTGCAGCGGGCGCAGAGAGGCGAGCTTCGCCAACTCTGAGAACCCGACAACGCCTAACGACGTCCTGTTCACGTGCACGCTGCCCACGCGCAAACACGCCGTCTCTAACGTCCACGTGCAGAGCAAGAAGGGTGAGTTTAAACAGAGTGGACAAAACCTACTCTGCTGTGTTGAGTATAAGCTGCCAAGTTTCATTCTGCGGCGATACAAGGAGCTTAATAGTGAAAACAATCCTATTATGATTGTTATGTACACTTTATTTGTTGCTAACATAAGCTCCACTACCTTTCAGTATGTCCTTGTTTCATGAGGAGGTTATTTGACTCACTGCAGCTGTTCTCCCCTCAGTGCCTCTGTCTGCCTCGGAGCTGTCTCTCACTGAAGTCAGAGACAAAGTGCCCCCCCTGAGGAGGCTGGACCCCGGGCTGATGCCTCTCCCTGACACAGCCTGCGGCCTCGAGTGGTCCAGCCTGGTTAACGCTGCTAAGGTGTACGAAGGTGAGGCAGCAGACACCTCAAGACTAGGTTTGTTCAACTCACAAAAGCATCCATTCACATCACACACAAACTGTAATATGCACAACAAAACATTACACATGCAGAGAAATCATGGAAATCAGAAATGTCAAAAAGAATCATTAAAACCTGTATGTACAATTCATGTATGGTTTTATTGCTGATTTAAACAAATCAAAATCTCCACAAATTATTAATGCTCAGTTGTAAAAAAATGTTTAAGAAGCATAAAACTCACTGTTGGACGTGGGACATTGGATTTTGTCTTCTGTCACATGACACTCCTGGGAAAGAAAGAGATGTCAGTACGATGGTCTTAACCTTGTAGACGATCTCTCTCTCTCCGTCCCAGCCACTGTTTGTTTCTGTCTCTCTCTCCTGTCCCTGGTGTGCTCTGCATTCACAAAGCTCTGACAAACACACTAAACTCAAGCCAACACTCGATCCTAAACCTCACCTGCTGCCAGGAGCTGTGATTGTGTCTTGTACCCCGAGGGAAACCTGGGGGAAAACGCCTCTTCAATGCAGCTTTTTACAAAGTGTGGTTCTATGTCTGTTGCAGCACAAAGAGCAGTTTCCCTCTTCTCACTGACGGAGCCGCAGGGTGGGGGTCCGGACATGAGACCCGTCGTCAGTCCAGTCCAGTTTCAGACTCCTCAGACTCCACGGACCACGCCGACCTTCAGCGGGTAACTGAACCTCACTTTGTTGTAGATACGAGCAGCCAGAGAACTGTGTGTCTCTGCTGCCACCTGGTGGTAATCTACTGTCAGGCTTTGAGCTGAATCCCCAGCTTGTTGACTCCTCTGTATTTCACTAGAGTAAACACTTTGTGTGTGTGTGTGTGTGTGTGTGTGTGTGTGTGTGTGTGTGTGTGTGTGTGTGTGTGTGTGTGTGTGTGTGTGTGTGTGTGTGTGTGTGTGTGTGTGTGTGTGTGTGTGTGTGTGTGTGTGTGTGTGTGTGTGTGTGTGTGTGTGTGTGTGTGTGTGTGTGTGTGTGTGTGTGTGTGTGTGTGTGTGTGTGTGTGTGTGTGTGTGTGTGTGTGTGTGTGTGTGTGTGTGTGTGTGTGTGTGTGTGTGTGTGTGTGTGTGTGTGTGTCCTACCATTGAGCAGCACTTAGTATAAGAGCTACAGTTCAAACAGACTTACACAAGAGTGAATGCACATTCAGAAACACCTGAAAAACCTGTCCTCCTACATTACGTCTGCACACTGTTTTTATTCTTAGTGTGTGCCGTTGCTTAGTCATCTGTTCTGTGCTTTGTTTACAGTGACGAGGTGCCCAACGATCTGTCCGGGCGGCTCTACAACCTGGAAGTGATGTTAAAGCAGCTGAACAATGATCTGGAAAGAGTGAGAATCTTCTTTTCACATTTTTGCTTTATTAAAGAGTTGGAAGAAGAAAATAATGTATTAGTTTGTCTGTCTCACACTGTAATGTATCTGGGTTTGGAACTGAGCTTAAAAGGCACAATCATTTTGGACTTTAAAAAACTGGGATGTTCCTTTTTTCATCTATTTCTGACATTGTATAGACCAAATGATTCATGATGAATAACTAACCCTTTAATAACAGTGAATTTCTAGTCCGAGTCATCGTTTCTCATCTCCTTTTCTCATGTCTTGTTGCCTCAGGAGAAGCATGATAAAGTGGTTCTGCTGGCAGAGATGGCCAACCTGCGGGAGAACAACCAGCGGCTGCAGGTGGAGAGCCTGTCGGCCAGCGAGCAGCTGCGCAAATTCAGCAGACTTTATAATGACAACGACACGACCGAGAGCGACAACGAGGCGAACTCCTTAATGTACGAGGCTGAATCTAAGAGGGAGTGACTCCTGCAGGAGGGGGAATAGAGCACCCGGCCACAGAGGAGGAGGAGGGGGGGGGTGCTCCCACTGGACTGCCTTAAACCGTAAAGAGAGCAAGGAAACAGAAAAACTGGATTTTTTAAATGCAGAACCACTCCCAGAGAGCCTCCCTCTCTTTTCTCTGAGCCTGTTTATTTTTATAAACTCAAGTCAAAAAGTCTTATATACTTTTCATATATATAAATATGCTACTATGCCAGAGGAGCGAGAAGGAGAGGAAACTGTTTTAGAGAATCATCACCTGGAGAGGCCTAATACTGTTCCTGCAGCGAATCAGCCAAAAAAACAACAAGACTCATTACAGACTGCATCTCCCAGAATGCACTAGAAGTAATGGAATCTCTACAGACATTGTACTGTAGATACATGCCTGTTCTCATGTATCAATATTACCCATATTGTTGTACTAAAGAGGGGTGGGTGAGTGTGTGTAACTGATGGTACAGCGAATTCTCAGAAACGTATTGGCACAACAGTGTTTGTGCTCACGAAGCATTCTATTCCCCTCTGGTGTGTGTGTGTGTGTGTGTGTGTGTGTGTGTGTGTGTGTGTGTGTGTGTGTGTGTGTGTGTGTGTGTGTGTGTGTGTGTGTGTGTGTGTGTGTGTGTGTGTGTGTGTGTGTGTGTGTGTGTGTGTGTGTGTGTGTGTGTGTGTGTGTGCGCGAGCGCGAGCGTACGTGTGCTATGGGACGTTTCGAGTGCTGAACAAACTAGTTTACCGTAATATGAAATCTTGTGGGCCACGATATTTTTCTCTCCTCCGTTTACATGGATGAACCTGTGGCCCTTCAGATGTGAAACAAGCCATCGGCGTGCTGTGTGGGTGTTAAAGGTCGATGTCATGAAGCTCAGTGATATTAATTATAGTTCCATATCTCTAATGTAGTGCATTGTTTTGAATATTATCTTCTGTTTTTCAGCAGTGCCGTTTCATCTCAAATCTAAATGGACTGGATAATTATTTTAACCTTGAGTCCTCATCCCAGTACGTCTTTGAAATCAACTTTGTTTCCTAACATTTAAAGCAGTAGTTTGACATTTTGTAGAGGTTTTAGTTTTATCATAAAGATCTCATACAGGGGAGAACAGCCAGCTTGACGGCCCACATGCACCTCTCAAGCTCATTATTTAACATGATATCTAAATAATCTAATACCAAAAAAAAACTATTTAAAGGGACAAATCCTCGTCTAATGGACTATCTGTTGTGGCTGAGACATTAGTTACTTCAAGGAGTCTTAGCTGAATTTGATTCTTGCAATTGATATCCAAAAACAGACCTGCAATTACAGTTTCTTGGCCAAAAAGGGCAAAACATTTAGAAACATAGACTTAATGTGCTGAAAAGTCGACTTTGTAGACAAAGCCAGGCTAGCTGTTTCCCTCCTTTCCAGTCAGTATGCTAAGCTAACCTTGTAGGGTTGCATTTTTAACAGACAAATATGAGGGTGGTGTCAATCTCACTGGTAGAAAATGAGTGATGGTATTCTCCAAAATGTCAAACTATTCTTTAAATACAACTCTAAACGACGCTGCCATTGGTCACGTGTGCTTACAGGAAACATTTACTGTACATGAACCCACAACACTTCTGCCTGTGTGCGAGGATTTGTCCCCGTGTTCTGTGATGACCCAAGTGAACACATGAGACACTATTTATACCGCTCGCTTGCTTACCGATATTGTCTACTATATCTATTTTTCATACAGAAATAATGTTTTTGAACGCTGGTACTGAATGGACAATACATCCGTGC
The DNA here is from genome assembly GCF_902827115.2 of Pseudochaenichthys georgianus. Classification (NCBI taxonomy): domain Eukaryota; kingdom Metazoa; phylum Chordata; class Actinopteri; order Perciformes; family Channichthyidae; genus Pseudochaenichthys; species Pseudochaenichthys georgianus. The sequence goes on from NC_047515.1 coordinate 24,625,835, forward strand.
TGAGGATGACTCTTCCTGTGTCAGTTTTGATATCGCTGACGAAGCATCTGCTACTTCTTATGATCCGGAGGTCTCTTCTTCTCTGGTCTGACTGGAACTGTAAATCCTAAACGCTCAGGTTCCTCACAACGCTTTGAATAAACTAAACCATCAGTTAGGAGTGGGCGATGTGACACATTCAAGCCTGAGAGGATGTAAAAATGGGTTTTGCCAAAATGTTAAAACCATTGTAGTGATAAGGTCATTGTAAGGAACGTTCATTGATTTAATACTTTGTTCAGAGGCATTTCATTTGCTGAATTAGGCTTGAACAGAAAAATATAAACAGTTTCTCAATTGATCTTCATATAAAATGTAAGTCCTGAAAGGCAAGTGAGAGAACTAAATCTGGTGATCCATTTTCTAAATTTGATCTTAACTGTTTTCTGACTTAAAAGCAGGTGAAGAAACGTTTATTTGATCTGTGAAACAAGGGGGTTTATCGAGATAAATGTCCCTTTTTTCCATCTGTTAAAACTGTCAAACACAGAAGGGAAAACTATTTATATCAGTCTTACAAATTGGATCAATAGATTCCTTTCTGGAGCGATGTGTCACATTCCTTTTGGAGGGCAGAAAGCACAGCTGATACCTGTGTATTGATACTGCTGACAATAACTATAGAAACGTTTTAAAATCTAGTATTGATTTACAGTATAACACACTTCCATGATTTTGGCCACACTATCGCTCACTTCTACTGGAAAATCATTTTATTTCACTGACTCAAGAGGGAACATGTGCTGTAGTCGGACTCATTTCCTTCTGCTTTCAGCTCCTTTACTCCTCTGCAGTTATTCAGATTTGATACGAGTAACTTTTTTAAATTGTTGGACCTTTTTGCGTCGGTTCCGGAATAATACCTTGACCAGTTTCTCTGAAATAAATGTTCAGATCCTCCAGAGAGAAAGCTCCTCTTCATGTCGTGACGCTCTCCTGCTCCTCGCTGTGACGGTCTTATTAGTTTGCTTACGAGGACCAAGGTTTCTTTTTTTAATCTAAAGTTTGTTCATGTTCTGTATAATTTGAAGCTATTTAAAGCACACACACCTCCTTATTGAACAAATCAATAATGCATTACGGTCAATGGTAATATAACTAGGTTTTTTTTTTTTTAGATGTTAAATATTTCGATAATTTATTTTTTAACACATTCCCACTGTTCCAGACAGTAGTGAAGATGAGGGTACTGTGTTTTTATTTGTGTATGCCGTTTGACTTCTGATCTCTGTACAAAATTGATCTGTATGATTCCTCGTCGTTTTGTATTTTCTGGCAGGCTGCGTGATGCCCAGACGACATATTGGTTGAAAAATTGTTTTTCTTTGGGTTGTAATAACTTGTACATTTAAGTGTAAATTATGTTTTCATTATTTTATAAAAAATATATTAAAAATAATCAGAACGTGTGATTTCCTTTAAATGTTAGGACAAGTGTTCCATATCAGATATCCCTGCCGTGGTACTAAACCAGTTCAACAGCTGCCCGCAAACAATTAGCTTTGTACAGAACACCAGACATACCAAAACGCACTGAGTTCATTCTATAATATGAAAAATAAAAGGGTTTAATTGAAGTCCAAACATGCAATTGAGTTGACAAGTATTTTCTAGCTCATTCACAATGGATCTTTGGCCATTAGAAGTAAAGGCTCAATATTTGCTCCTCCTCATGGTAACATGTTTTCGACCCACATGTCCTACCTTTCTTTATGCTATAGTTATGTGTTTTAGCTTAAATGTTTTTAGTTATCTCACAGGAACAGGATGAAACAACTTGCATGTAAAACATTTTTATTACAAATTCATTTCGAGTTCCAACATAAAAGAAAACATATTGTGGTTAATATTGGACATAAAGCGAGTCGACGGAACACTTATTCAATAAAATCATTTCTATACATTCTGACAGTGTTCAGAGATAATTGCTCAAGTTTCTGGAGTAGTTACAGGTGTATAACATCAGGACTGTGAGGCGTTCAGGACCCACACATCAGGCAGTCGTCTCTGTTCTCCAGAGAGCACACCATGGCAGCGAGGTTAAGCTCCTTCACCTCCTCCGAGTCCTTCTGGGACTCCTTCAGCTGCTCCTTGTTCAGCGTGAACTGGATGGGGTTGGCAGCCGGCTTCGTCCTCAGGTAGTACATCCCTGTCTTCAGACCCTGAGAGAGGAAGAGGAGGGTTTAACACATTTTGTTGCATTCATAGTAATAGCTTATCTTCTACTTTCAGCTCTCTTACTTGTTTCCAGCCGTAGAAGTGCATGCTGGTCAGCTTGCCATAGTTCGGCTCAGCGATGTGGATGTTCAGGGACTGGCTCTGGTCGATGAAGGCGCCGCGGTCGGCAGCCATCTTGAGTATGGTCTTCTGCGAGATTTCCCAAACGGTTTTGTACAGCTGCTTGATGTCATCTGGAATCCCATCAATGTTCTGTTGGGAGAAAAAAAACAATCGTCAGAACAAATTAACAGAGCGGAAACAGATTGACAGCAGCAGCTTTATTGATCAAATGACATTCAACATTTTTGACTAAAGTAAAAAAAAATTCAAAGCTTTACCAAAAAGAAAAAGCAGCAGAGTGATCATACCACTCAAACAAAGTAATGAAATCAATATCTTGACAAAACAACGCATTTCCCATGATGTGGATGAGTACCTGAATGGAGCCGTTGTGCCCGATCAGCTGGTTCTTCATCTCCTCGCTCCACAGCCCCTTCTCCGTCAGGTCTTTGAGCAGGTGGGGATTAACGATCTGGAACTCTCCGGAGAGCACCCTGCGGGTGTAGATGTTGCTGGTGTAGGGCTCGATGGACTCATTGTTGCCCAGGATCTGAGCGGTGGAGGCGGTGGGCATGGGGGCTAGCAGCAGGCTGTTCCGAATGCCGTGCTTGGCGATCTTCTCCTTCAGCAGCTTCCAGTCCAGCAGGTCGGTGGGGGTCTTGTCCCACATGTCGTACTGCAGGATGCCTTTGCTGACGGGGCAGCCCTCGTACGTCTCGTAGGGGCCGTGCTCAGCGGCCGCGTCGCAGCTCGCCTCCAGGGCGGCGTAGTAAATGGTCTCAAAGATCTGGATGTTGAGCAACTGAGCCTCGGGGCTTTCAAACGGGAAACGCATGAGGATGAAGGCGTCGGCGAGACCCTGTACGCCAATTCCAATCGGCCGGTGGCGCTTGTTGGATTTCTCCGCCTCAGGCACGGGATAGAAGTTAATTTCGATGATCTTGTTCAAGTTCTTCACGATCACTTTGGTGACTTGTTCTAGTTTTTTAAAGTCAAATGTCTTCTCAGGGGTGACGTACATGTTGAGAGCGATGGATGCCAGATTGCAGACGGCCACCTCGTCGTGGCTGGTGTATTCGATGATTTCTGTGCACAGGTTGCTGGACTTGATGGTGCCCAGGTTCTGGTGGTTGGTCTTCCTGTTGCAGGCGTCTTTGTACAGCATGTACGGCGTACCCGTTTCTGTCTGGGACTCGATAATAGCGTGCCACACCTGCTGAGCCTTCACCACACGCTTCACCCGACCCTCCTTCTCAAATGAGGTGTAGAGCTTCTCAAACTCCTCCCCCCAGCACTCATCCAGCCCGGGGCACTCGCTGGGACACATCAGGGACCAGTCCTGGTTGCTCTCCACCCTCTTCATGAACAGGTCTGGGATCCACAGGCCGTAGAAAAGGTCTCTGGCTCTCTGCTCTTCCGTTCCCGTGTTTTTCTTCAGCTCCAGGAAGTCAAACACGTCAAAGTGCCAGGGCTCCAGGTACATGGCGAAGGCTCCAGGTCTCTTGTTGCCGCCCTGGTCGACATAACGCGCTGTGTTGTTGTAAACCCTCAGCATGGGGACAAGTCCGTTGGAGTTGCCGTTGGTGCCGGCGATGTAGCTCCCCGTTGATCTGATGTTGCTCACGGCCACTCCGATCCCTCCCGCTGATTTGGAGATGAGGGCGCATTGCTTCAGCGTGTCGTAAATGCCTTCGATACTGTCATCCTTCATGGCGAGCAGGAAGCAGCTGGACAGCTGAGGCCTGTTGGTGCCTGCGTTGAAGAGCGTCGGGGATGCGTGGGTGAACCACTTCTCCGACAGCAGGTTGTAGGTCTCGATGGCAGCATCGATGTCCGTCCCGTGGATCCCCACAGACACTCTCATGAGCATGTGCTGCGGACGCTCCGCCACTTTGCCGTTGATCTTCAACAGGTAGGATCGCTCCAGAGTCTTGAAACCGAAGAAGTTGTAGGAGAAATCTCTGTCGAAGATGATGGCCGAGTTGAGGCGGTCTTTGTTCGCGAGGACGAGGTCAAGCGTCACCTTGGAGATCATGGGAGAGTGGCGTCTATTTAATGGGTTGACGTAGTTGTACAGGTCCTCCATCACCTCACTAAACACCTTCTTCGTCTCTTTGTGCAGGTTAGAGACTGCGATACGTGCGGCGAGGATGGCGTAGTCGGGGTGTTTGGTTGTGAGGGTGGCGGTGATCTCAGCGGCCAGCGTGTCGAGCTCCACGGTGGTGACGCCGCTGTACAAACCCTGAATCACCTTCATCGTAATCTGGGTCGCATCCACAAAGTCAGAGTTCAGCCCGTAGCACAGCTTCTGGATTCGGGAGGTGATTTTATCGAACATGACGCGCTCCTGGCGTCCATCTGAAAAACGAGACAAATAAACACTTCAGTTAACACAATCCTCACTGTGTACAGACAGTTATCAAAATTATACAATAAAAGAGTAGAGATTTAACAGTAAACTGCCTTAATAAGAAATCATAATGAAGCCAGTAAGGTTGTTACATCAGTTTACTTTCTTTTAACAATACAATTAGAGTTGATGCATTTCATTTTATTGTTATATTTTTAGATGTCTTCATCTTTTTTTAAACCTTTTCTCATTTCAACATATTTGTCTAAAATATCTTCTTGCATTTACTTCCTTTTAACACTTTCCTTTTCTGCATTACAAGCCACCCAGTGGAAAATTTATTTTGCAATAAGGAAAGCAAATAACCTCAATTAAAAAAGGGAGGTATACATTTAATTATATAATTAAGGAAATGTTAATTATTTATCAAATATGAACACGCCCATGGTCTAATTGAAACTGTAAAGTTTTCACAACCATTCCACAAGTCCAAAAATAATTTGCCAGAAATGAATTATCTAGGGTAATCTTTGTGTGTATCCTTGCCTTGTTGTTAAATAATACAATATATAATTGTACTTGTTCCTTTAATTAAAACTGGCTCTGTATAAAGTCATGAAGCAAATTAGTTTGATTTTTACATTATCTGTGCAGTTTAACATCAACTAGTTGACAAAAAGCTACTGCTGCACGTTTTTAAAGTGAGTGTTTGTCAAATATAACTTCCTGGTCTTCAGACTACAATGTCTCGACCAGAGCCTCACTGGGACACAGTGACATGCAGAAAGGCCTGTTCAATTATATATTTTGGCGCGAACTATGACAAAGGCTCATAGCAATAACACGCAGAAAGGCTAACATTTCACATTTAATTAGGCAATGCTCGTGTACACGGCCAACTGGTTATCAATGTGAATGTTTAAAAGGACGTGCTTGTTAACTTGGCAGATGAGTTAGTCAGAACAATAAATCCTGTCTGTAGCCTGTTAGTGACACTGGTTAACTAGAAAGCATGACTTAGTAAATTAACTTTAGCCTAACCGCTTAACAGTGCTTCACTGACTCCAGCATGTCGTTTGAGTTTAGATAGTATGTTATATAAAAGAGTCAGAGAGAGGAAGCATAACATTGCATTAAGACTGGTAAATCCACATTATTATTGACCGAGCACTGTAGCTAACTGAGGCCTGATCCATAACAACACAAAACTGCTCACCTCGCTTAAGCACATGCATTCTGGCAACGTGTGAAGTAACTCGTCCCCGAGAAAACAGCAGCTCTCTCCAGCAACTTGATCTTCTCCTTTTGTGTCAAAATGTGCGGAGGGACACTAATTCTATGTCCACACTCAGAGGAGAACGCGCGACTAACTCGTGAAATATCCCGCTAACGGTGTATTTGTACGGAAGGCGTCGCCGCTGAGGGAGTAGATGAACAGGCATTCTGACCAATCAGCATGGAGATATTGTGAGACTTCCTGTCTGAGAACCAATAGCAACAGGTTAGAATATCAGCTTCCTTTTCCGTTAATTTTCCCGGATTACATTGTGGCGGGATAGAGAAGTAGGTCATATAACCAACAGGTTTTGTTTTGTTTTGTTCTGTTGTGACATGAACCAAGACCTCTAGTTATCATTTACTCAATACACAAGAATGTATTGAATCTATGAATATTAGAAAAATAACTAAGAACATTTACTCAAGTATTGTACCTAAATACACTTGTTCATGAAATTGTACTTTACTTTATAATCTCCATTTTTATTCTACTTCATTAAAGTTAAACTTCACTACATCTCAGAGGGAACATTTGTGCACCCTATTTCTTAGTAGTTACCTAACATAAAACCATTCTTTAAATAAAGCACAAATGTGTTCTTAGGTGCAGTACTTGTGTAAATACAAAATGTCACTTATGTGCTTTCATTTTAATTTTGTATTTAACTATATCTTGAATGAATACAATTGACTAGTTCCTTCTACAGGTCAGTAGGTGGCGGTAGCTCGCCAAAATGCAGTTTGCCAACCATAATTAAAAACCTTAAAGAAGTCCTCCTTTGACAAGAGAACACAGGAACACAGAGGTTCCGCCATTAACATACTTTGTACGTTTTTGAATGGACTACTGCACCAGGAAAGTTATCACAAGTGTATTATATTATCTCTGTTTTTCAGTTATTTATCCTTATAGCTGTTAGTGGATACAAATAGGTTTAACACAGCAGAAAATTGTTTCTGCTTGCTACACAACCAAACAGATACCAATTTCTGTGTCGATTATACAAATATCCAGGATGAATTTGCAGTAAAGCAGCCTTCAAAGACCGGGGCTGCTATGTAATGTAAAGCATGGATTTGTATGATGGAGTAGCACTGCAGACTGCTGCATCTGAAGCACCGGGCTGACAGACAGCGTGCTGCAGCTCCACTTCCTGTGTGGATATCCCTCCTACTTGCTCCACAAGTCTGTTTGGACACGTCGCTGTTGAAGGACTCCCGTCTCGAAGCCTCCTCTCCCGTCATGTCCAGGTCTAGTCGGAAGTACAAGCCTCTGCAGCCGAGTAGCGGCTCCCTGCCCGGCTGTGACCGGCTGCGGATGCCCCGGGCCCGGGTCCTGCTGCTCTGCTTGCTCGGGGTCCTGGTGCTGGCGGTGGTGCTGGGGGTTTACCTGTCCAACGACACCAGCGATGGACCTGGGAACCGCATGCCAGCAGCTGCAGATCTGACCAAAGACAGGGTGAGAGACATTATGACAGATCTATAACACAGACTGTTCAACTTTACCTGTCTGTTGTGGCTTGTGGGACCTCAGTGTTCACTGTCTCTGAAATATAATAGCCACTACCAGATTGGGTTGCATTGTCTGAATGTTGGTGTTATAACATCTTGTAATCAGATATGTGATGTGTTAGTGGGGACTAAATATTGGATACATTAAAGGGCCAAATTAGTGACACCTAATAATAAACAAAAACTTGTAGATGATCATATGCCTAGTGCTGAAACTATTTGTCAATCAATGTATCCACTATTACTTGATGGACAGAAAGATAATACATTAATAACCTTCTAACTATTTTTTATTTTATTTTTTACAAAACTTAGAAATATTCTCAGATTCTAGCTGAGTCATGTGATAAGAAACTTTGGTCCTAATCCTCCAGACATGTTTTTCATTAAAAAAAATCTGCTGCTGGATACAAGGTGGCCCCCTCTTCAATGAAAAGTCCAATTGTTTGAAAACAGTCTTTAAATGTCAAACTCAGACAAAAAGCAAGTCCAATACCATCATCTTGAACATTAGGGACATGTTATGCATACTTATCACTATCATGTTATGTGCAAAACAATTCAACACGAACAATTCTGCAGTTTAATTCACAATGTAAGTGATTGTTGGCTGCATTCAAATGGGATGTTATCTACTTTTCATCCAAGCTAAGTCAATTCTAATTTAGAATTGACTTAGTTTAACTGAAGCCCTTTGAGGAACATTTGGGACTATATAATTAGAATTTCTAATTACATAATTCCAAAATTGTAGAAAATGCAGCACAAATAAACAATATTTATCAGGACAATACTGAGGAACTGAGGAAAGATCCCTCTTTCAGGATGTACGGATGTGCAGAGATGCCAAATGTAAAGAAAATAGTGGAAGGAAATTATCATTTAAATGTTTAAGTTGCTGCCAAGCTCTTGTCAGATTTGGAGCACAACCCCTCCTCTTCACCACAACAAGCCGTAAAGAAGACATACTCTATTAATTCTCTGTGTTGCTATCACACTTTGCTGCCTTACCTTTTGATTACATTGTTTTTCTTGATTTATTTTCAATTAATTATTTCCCTTCCATCCAGTTGTCCCACAAAGCCAGCAAGTGCTCTCCGGCTCAAATCCGCCGCCTGGCCTCTCAGGTGGATGGGACCCGCCTGTGGGAGACCCACCTGAGGCCCATCCTAATCGAGAGGCTCCCAGGGACTCAGGGCAGCCTGGCTGTGCAGCAGGTGTGTACATATTTATAGTTTCCTACTCTTTACATATTTTCCTCACTCGCCTCTAACCCGCCCTCTCTGCTCAGCACATCACCTCCACTCTGTCCTCGCTGTCTGCCGGCTGGGCCGTAGACTTGGACTCCTTCCAGTCCGTGACCCCCCGGGGCCAGGTCCCCTTCACCAACATCGTTGCCACTCTGGATCCTTCGGCCCCTCGCAGGCTGCTCCTGGCCTGCCACTACGACTCCAAGGTCCTGCCTCCAGACCCCCGGGCCCCAGAGAAGGTGTTTCTGGGGGCCAGTGACTCGGCCGTGCCCTGTGCTATGATGCTGGAGCTCGTCACCTCTCTGGATGCCCAGCTTTCATTGTTCAAACAGCAGGTGTGTGCAGAGTTGTGTCTTGCTACATGTGTTTTTGATGTCCAGTATATTTGCTATTTTGTAAAAATACTAATACCACACAGTGAAAATACTCCACTGCAAGTAAAGATACTGCTTTCAAAACCTCAATAAAGTAAACGTATGTAGGTTTTATCAGCAAAATGTGACATTTTAAAAGTAATGATTTTGCAATTAAATGTTCCCTGTCAGTGTTTGATATTATTTATGATGTGTCTGGATATTACTGCTGCATGAATGTGTAAGTTGCATTTGACCTCTGTTGGTGATTAACATTTACTTTTCAGCAACAACAATAATGTGAGGTAACGGTTACGGTAGTTTAATCTGATACAATGCATCATATTCCACAAGATCATCATATTATGTTACTATTTCTGTCCTGTGAGTGCAACGTATCTCTGGAAAAACATTGAATCATTTCAGCTTTGTGACAATACATGTGCCAGCTAATCAAAGAGGGTTTTTTAAATAGTTTATACTGAAGTATGATCTTTTTTTTAACTCATTAAGGAACAAACCATCCTTCAGTTTATCACAAACGTTAAAATTGACACACCTGGAAATACATGGTTTCACTGGACAGGATACAAAATGTAATCTCAAAAGTAATCTTGATTTTGTATTTTAGTACATGACATGAGTTAATCTACGTGGTTACACTCAACCACTGCAATGTGCAGTGTTTACACCATGGTTTACACTAATGATATAGATACAGGCTGGAGCAGATGTTGACAAATTAGCTTTCCTATTTTACAGTAAAAATTATTTGACACAGAGAAAATTAGATGGTGATAATAATGACTTGTATTTTCCCTTTTTCTTTTATACTCTAATTGTATCCCTCTGCCTCTGTGCCTGCAGTACAGGATAAGAAAATGCTGACTCCAGCTGCTTGTTTTCTTTGCAGCAGTCATCTGTAAATAGCAGTCTGCCTCCAGAGGCTGTGATTGATGTAGTTACTAAAGGAATACACACTGCGACATCTCAGCAGGAAGAGAAACTGGCTTCAGTTGCTGCTATTTGTAAAGTCAATTTAAATGTATTTCTTCCCTCTTTCTCCAAGAAACTTCCAGTGTCCCTTCAGCTGGTGTTTTTCGATGGGGAGGAGTCGTTTGAAGAGTGGACGCCCACAGACTCGCTGTACGGGTCCCGTCACCTGGCCGAGCGCATGGCCAACACGCCTCACCCTGCAGGGTCCACACACACCACCATGCTCCAGGCTGTGGTGAGAAACAGACACTCTCGTCCTTCAGGGACACACTCTCAATTATGTATGAGCAGGCTGGATTTAGCAGACTGCCTAAACAGAGCCCATTTTAAACTTAACAATAGCAGCAGTGTCTGTATGCAACCACTGACTAAAACTAAATTACAAGGATCATTCAGACTTGCATTCCTTTTCCCCCTTTTTTCCCTTTTTCCCCCTTTTTTGTGAACTTGGTATCTCAGGAATGTCTAAAGGAATTTTCCTCACATTTGTCAGAGACGACCACTTAGCCCCAACGATGAACTGATTCGATTCTGGAGGTCAAAGGTCAATGTCGTTGCGACCTCTCAAAACACTTTTCTTCAAGAATTATTATGAGGATTATGATAATTTTACCCAAATGTCTAATTGTGGATAAAATGATTATGTTCTTTTAGAAATAAATGGATGTAAACTGTAACTTTACCGATTGGCGGGGTATGCATTTTATGTGTTCATCAACATTTCCTGAACAATGATTTAAAAGTAAATGAACTAAAGATTCAGTAGTTGTTTTAACTTGCATTTTCCTCTCTAGGACCTCTTTGTGCTTCTCGACCTGCTCGGTGGTTCTGATCCTCTGATAGTGAATCACTTTGATAACACCGCTCGCTGGTTCGACCGTCTGATCGCTGCAGGTAAGCATCGGCTGTAATTATTCTTATGAATATTTCAAATCTAGTCTGTTGGAGGACCTAACTCTGTCTTCACCCCCTGTGCTCTCAGAGAAGAGACTCCATCGCCAGGGTCTCTTGACCTCTCACCCCTCAGAGCAGACGTATTTCAGAAAGGATGTTTACCTCGGCCCTGTGCAGGACGACCACATCCCCTTCCTACACAAAGGTCAGTGATAACACATGTTCATAACATGCTGTCAGTGATCATTATATTAATAATAACTATATGTTTATAACAGAATAAGTAAGTAAGTAGTAGAATAACCATATGCGATATAAAAACATGAATCAAAAAAGCTGAACAAAAGCTAAACAAACTAAGGGAAATCATTCAAACATCAAAACACAAAAGATAGCAGTGACTAGACAAATTAATATAATGATAAAACATTGTAAATAAACAGGATTATATATTAGAATAATACAACTTAGGAAATCCAACATCATATAAAAGCAAATCTAGGGGTTTTTCTTTTTACAAAGGCTACATTTGATCACACTTCAGACTTTGTCCTTTTCAAAGGCAGAACATTCTCTGAAGCGCTGTCACAGCATTCACACAAACTCACGTGGAAGTTTGAAACAGAAACACTAACTATTGGAAATATTATTGTGAAACCGGTAACTGTTTCATCTCTAGTTGGAGGCCAGAGAGTGACTTTTGGTTAATGCAAGAAAGGAGTAAAAGTAGTCAAGCCGAGACAAAATAAATGCTTGAATTCATTTTTTCTGGTCAGTGTAAGAACATTAGTTTTAATTCTGGAGTTAGTTCTTTTTTCAAGAAAGTAGGACTAGACAACCTTTTTTTGATCAGCCCTCTCTTTTCTCCCTCTCCACACACAAAAAACAGGCGTCCCTGTGCTACACGTCATCGCCACTCCCTTCCCTCGGTTCTGGCACACACTGGACGACACCGAGGAGAACATGCACCGCCCCACTGTGGTGAACCTGACCAAGATCATGGCTGTGTTTCTGGCAGAATATCTGGGCTTCTGAACACAAAACCCTGACCAATAGCCGCACTGGAGTACTGGTGCGGTTTGTCACGCTGATGACAAATAATTACTAAATAACCAGCATGAAATGGATCCAAATGCACAAGAGCTGAACCTGGTGAAATGAACTGAACTGTTGTGTTATCAGTGTACCAGGATACCAGCTAAAACTTGACCAAAGACTTGGCCCGGCTAGACCGACTCCTGTCCAGATGTCTGGGATGTGATGTGTATAGACAGTCTTTATTCTACTTGTTGAAAGGTGGTTAGATCATGGTACCGGAGGAACAGTTGGGAAAGTTAATCTGTGAATCTTAATTATTCTTCATTCCTGTGAAAAAATAGATTATGCCTTTTTAAAGTTATACTATGCAGGATTTTTATTTTAACAAATGTGAATATACCCTCACTAAATAATCTGTTGCAATCATCACTTATGACTCGATAGCATTGTGTCTTTCCGTCTCTCTCCTCTGCTATGTGTCATGGATGCAGAGCAGAAAGGCCACAGCAGCCCAATATAAGGTGCTTTTTGACTGCATTCACAAACAATTCAGCAATCTAGGTTGTTATGTTTATTTGTACCCTAAATCTGCAAAAAAAAACAGAAGTGACCAATTCTTCCTCAGATACCTTGCTTCCTGCAAACATCGCTTACTCTCTCTTTTGTTGAGTTGGGGAGGAGGCACCGGCTTTGAAAGATGTGTTTAGAAACAGCAAACAACAATTCCTGCATAGTATACCTTTACAAATAATTGCCCTGTTAATGCGATTGAGATGAATACACTGGTTCATGTCTGTGAATAATTATTTACCTCCACTTACCTGAGGATCCTCTTCGCCTTACGACCTGCTGTTATTAAATGCTATATTATATGGCTATACAGCGAATGTGTGAAGGTGTTATTACAGTGAACTGTTCAAGATCCAGAAAATATGTACTTACACCATGTACAAGGCGTGGTCTGCGAATAAAGCTCTAATGATTTAGAAGAATTGTCTTCGACCTTGATGCGATTATATGAATTGAAAAGAACATGGGAAAATGCTGTTTGTGTAAGTAGTACATGGGGACATTTTTCCAGTAGCATCCCTTCTTAGCTTTCCTTTATGATGTTAAAGAAGAACGTCTGCTAAGTCATGTTTTGGTAACAAACTTTACTTGCTAAGTATTTGTTTTATGGACACCAGAACATAGAATTTACATTTCAGTCGAAGCAAACTGTTAAGTTATAAAAAAATGAAAATGAAACACTTGAATGGCAGACTCAGTGGAGGCCTCCATATATGTGACGTAGAGGAGGTGGTGGGTGAGAGAGGGGAGGAGCAGGGCGATGGTGTAGGGGTAGTGGGCTCCCTGGAGGTGAACAGTCGTTGTCAGAGGAAGGGTCCCCTTCTCCTGAGGTCCCTCCAGAGCAAGATATTTGAAAACTGAGGGAAGAGATGAGGAGAATCTAAACCAGATCACATGTTGATGATGCATCATGTCTTAATTGAACCACAAGGGGACACTGTTGTTCTTTGTAAAAAGATACTCAATGTTTTCTACAGAAAGTTACAGATTGCTCAGTTTTTACATTATCTCAGATTGTTTAAAATTGACATTTAACCACATGTTTTCAATCTAGATTATTAAGGTGTTAAGTTAGAGTGTTAAAATACCTCAGATCAAAAACTGCTAAAAACAAGTGTAAGAGTAACAGTGTCATAATTTCTTGAAAGAGACATTACTCATTAGATGCATTTGGAGCACCAAAAGCCAATTGCTTAATTATAATTGAGAGAAGTTAGACATCTCCAAGGTCAATATCTTAAACAATCTGCAACTCACAGCAATCTAATAAAAAGCACTGCAGGTCAAATCAGATCTAAGTGCTGATTTAGGTTTACCAGGCCACTAATTTACTTTTTTTGAGATACATTATTTGAAATAGTTTGCAGGACTACAATGGCAGATATGGGCTTCTGTACGCAAGACCTTTAAATATTCAAACTATAGACAACTGCTGCTCCGTCACTGACCCCTGCAGGTCCGGGGCCCGGTCCCTCTGCCTGTGGTTCTTGAACCAGTTGCTGACCTGGGTGGTGGTCAGGCCGGTGGCCGCTGCCAGCTGCCGCTTCTCCCAGGTAGAGGGATAGGGTTTATAGTGGTACCACTGACGGAGTATACCCCGTGATTTCTCCTGTAAGTATGTTAAACAAATAAAGTGAAGCCTGAACATGTTTAATAATAATAAAACAATAACACATTTCAAACACAAAGACATACAAACAAGATGGCTCTTTTAAAACCAGAGATCAGCCCAGCTAGGTAGGCTACATCTGAAGTTTAGATGTTAGCAAATGTAGCCTATCACTTAGACACTACAGAAAACCTTTTTAAATGACATGACTTTCTAAGTTTTCCATTCAACACTTGTTCATGAAAATGTGTTGTTTAGTGAAGTTGAATGGTAGCCAGTTAAAAATGTTTCACGTTGGACATTTTAACCATTGTAGTAACTTCTAAAGTTTTGGAAGAGTTAGTCAGATTGGTGCTCAGATAAAGGTAAAATAGCTCCACTAAAGTATGAAAACACATTACAGTTTAAGTCCTGTAGAAGTGAAGTATCACCACTAAAATATATTGTAATTAACAAAATGTCTCCGTCTATAAACAATATTATTTGTATAAGGTACTTATATCAGCACTTCAAGTTAGTTGGATGATATATGGAGCATACTTTAGGTATAAGTACTGCAAAACTGTGCTGACAGTAGGCACAGTAAATACATTACCTATCCAAACTGTTGTTAGATTGCTAATTTCACAGCTAGTCAGAACTCATTAATGTCTTACAATGTAGCACCAGTAGAAAGCTACATTAAAAGTTGGGGCACACATGAAGAATACCTTAAAACAGTAGCTGGTCTCCTCTCCGTGCCAGATGGTGTGTGGTAGAGGGAACTTCCTCCTGACGCGATACTTCCCCACTGCCCCCAGGGGTCGGCCCCTCTGCCTCTCGGCCTCCACGTAGTGGGCTCTGAGCCAGAGCTGCTGCAGGAGCGCGTGGCTGCGTGGGGGAAAGGGGAAGTCCTCCAGCAGGGTGTAGAGGTCCGTGAAGCGGCCCTGGTGAAACGCCACTGCAGCTTTAGCCTTCAGCACACTCTCCAGCTCCCCAGGGCAGAAGGAGGAGAATGAGGAGGAGAGGGAAGGAGGAGGAAGAGTATGAAGAAAGCCAGCAAGACGATCCATGCAACCGCTCTGCAGGAGGACCTCACACATGCATGCAACCTGCTCTGCTGTGAAAATCATTGCAGTGGAAACTGGTCCCAAAAGTCTGTGAGTAGAACAAAAGGATGTGTGAGGATGTCTTCTAACAACCTCTAAAGTCCGTTGATGAAAGAGTGAATGTGTGTTTATCATTTCTCATCATGTCCGGGCAGAACCGAATCGCAGGTAACCAGAGATGATGCGGGCTGTAACAACAAACCATGCACTCCTCCTTCTCTTGAAAAAACACAAGCATGCACAGCCTCACACACACTTTGGATTTGCTTTTGTTCTGGCATTCACCCACAGACAGAGTGGTTCTGCCATGCAGACAAAACACTCATTTGAATAACATTTTCCTGCCAAATTAGAAGCAAAATCCTCAGACGAATAGTTTAAGCCGACAATAATTCAGTTTCCAGCACACGCACAATAATAAAAGCTGAACCTTTTTTTTGTAAATGTAGTTTATTACAATATAATGTAATATAAAAAATAGAATGCATTTTAATACAAAAACAAGAACCTTGAAAGCTTGACACAAACAAATCCCTTTCACAACTATCATAACATGTTATCTTTGGTTATATCTGGAGTCATATATGTGTCATGTAGGAGACGATAAAAACACGCCCAGGCTACAAACAAACGGGTACAAATGTGCGTAAGCCCACAAAGGCTTCAATCTTTACAAACTTTGGTAATAAATGGCTCATAATAGCAAACGCAGGCTACCATATTTTACATATAAAGACACAATTCCCTTTACCCCGAAATTTCAGTAAAATGCATAATAAAATTGATTTGTCCAAGCCATCTGATAATCTACCTTAAAGGTCACTGGGCACAAAATACATTTACATGTATTAACAAGGGTTGACCTAGTGTATTTAAAAATGTCCCTCAAATTGATTTCATACCTATAGTCTAAGATAATGAAGAAAAACCTCCATTGCACAACAATGTGGCCTTCCAAGGGCATTACTTCCTATCTGCGTTTTTCCAACAAGGAGTCATTTTCTTACTGATTGATACATGCTTTAAATAGATTAAAATGTACAAAAAATACATACAAAAACATACATATAGAAAATACAACACAAAGGGCCTTATTGTAACTAGATGAGACACTGAAGTGAATTCTGTGTACCATAATTGGCCAAAGAGTTTGGCCGCTACCTGTGTTATTATGAAAGTGGAAAGCTCGTATAATACGATGATTAGCGTATTTATCAGTATCAAGGTGTGGTATTAAAGTCCATTTAAGAGGATAATATTTGGATTTTTAAAAAGGGCATTTCAGAACATAATGAGTCCAGCCACTGTCATAACAACACAGCAGCGCAGCGTAAACATGGGGTGAATGAAAGGTGCAAAATATACAAATAGAGGAGATCGAGCTCTGAGACCAAAACTGTCACATTGACTCTCACTGGAGATCAATCAGACACTTATGTGGATAATATTCAAAAAAAGTCATAAAGTGAATCCCATAATTTGGACGGGTGTATAGCACTTAAACTGTTAAATGTCAAAACGTATCTTTTCAAAAACATCAAACCTGTAAGTTATCAAATAAGGCACTTATCAATATCAACTAGCTGAATTTGGATGCATTTAAGGGATCACAGCAAATCTTTAGTGTCATGCTTCCTTTAAAAACATTATTCAAAAAGCTTTTTTTCGTCTCCCAAGTGTACTGGCTTTCAACTGAGTCATTATGGTACATACAATCTGATAACAAAAACTAAACATGCATTGCATAGAGCATAGACCCTTTTATTTTCCATGTTATTGCTTTACTAATGGAGGGCATTCTCACTGAAAAACTGCAGAACATGATTTAAAACAGATTTGACTGATAAAATGCAGTTAGACAGCATGTTTCAGCCCGGGCTCAGTAACTTGTAATATAAAATACTGTTGTATAGCCCCATCGAAGCACAATGGTTGCACAAAAACATATAGTTCCTTTTTGTGAGGAATATTCTATATTCCTGGAGTGTTGGAAGAATAAGCCCTGAATCTCTTTGTCAGATTGTCCATGTATAGTTGCTGTGTTGGATCCACAACAAACTACTTGTACTGCCAGCAAAATCCATCTTTTCCAAGTACAGCTGAACTCTGAGTGTTATCCACAAAACTGTGAAGAAGAGCTGAGAAAAAAGGCTAAGCCGCAACGCCTTGCATAAAATTGTCTTTTCGTTTTTAACACCAGGACGTATACCTGGGCACGCAGACCAACATGTATTTGTTCTTCTGTCTGCGTCTGATAACAGATAAGGCACGTGTGGATTTTTGTAAAAAGAATCGAGACGCATGAGAACATTCCATATAACCCTGCCCATCGAGGAAGTGGAGCTGCAGAGGATTAATCTCAAAAGTGCCAGCTAAGTCCATGTTGGTATCAGGCCCCTGTGAGAGCGTCATCGCGGTACCGTCAGTACCTGAACATTTTAAAATAACATTTGGCATATTCTTCTATCTGCTGTATGTTTTATAGTTTTTGTTCTTTTTGAGACACTGGGTTGCGACCAGCAGAGTAAACAGACTACAAGCCCAGGTCATCATCCACAGGGACAGACTGCAGCTGAGTGAGTATCTTGGTGTCCCCGTCCATCTCCTCTGGATCCCCCAGAGCAGAGCTGGTTTCCACATCCTGCTCGGACGAGGGGCTTCCCTGGAGCAGCGACTCTCCTCCAGGAAGCCCCAACAGAGCCGGGTCGACATGTAGGTCCCCCT
Source organism: Pseudochaenichthys georgianus (assembly GCF_902827115.2). Classification (NCBI taxonomy): domain Eukaryota; kingdom Metazoa; phylum Chordata; class Actinopteri; order Perciformes; family Channichthyidae; genus Pseudochaenichthys; species Pseudochaenichthys georgianus. Next base: position 24,643,816 of record NC_047515.1, read on the forward strand.
TTCCGCGGACATCAAACAGAGTTAGACTAGCTGACGTGGAGAGGGGCATGGGGCTCCAGACGGGCTGGGACAGCTGGATGTTGGGTGTCCCCCCACTGTACATGGGACTGAGGGTAAGCATACTCTCTGGAGTGAGAGTGTTTGGAGCTGTAGAGGTGACTGTATGATCTAAAGCCGGGATGGAGGGTGTCCCCGTCTCTGGAGCACAGTACGGTGGAGTAGAGTTGATGAAGTTTAGGGTGGATGATGTAAAGTGGGTCGGGCCTGAGGTGGAAGAGACTACAGGAGGGGTGGAGGGGGTGAGAAGTTGACTCAAGCCATTTGCATAGATGGGTAACGCCTCCGGGACCGGTTTCAGTGGCAGGCTGGTGAGCTGGATGCCGGCTGGGATGGTCAGGATCAGTTTGCCTTCGTGGACACTCAGGTAAGGGCTCCCACCGAGCAGAAGGTTACCTGTGGTGGTGAGGAAGGATGAAATGACAGCAATAAGGACAGAGTAACAACATCCAAAAAAGCAACGCAGCAGTTAAGCACCGTAGGAAATATTCTGTAAGTCTTGGTTATTTATCTCTACAGTCATTCATACTGTTTTGGGTCAGAAGATGTTTGTCAGATTGTTTCCTGAGTGCATTATCTTACAGTCATATAGATAAAATAGCCCATTGTTTTTAAACATACTCTATACATCATGCCACAATTTGAGAATACTTAGTTTGATTAGTTAGCTGTTTTGTAATGGTTTATTCAGCAGTGGTTATTCCATTATTCAACTGTTTTATCTCCAAATCTTATATTCAGTTTTATATCAATCTGTCAGAAAAACATAAAATCCTAAAAGCAGGGATTTTCTTTTTTTCAATGTTGATTGACTTTTCTCAAAAAAATAAATCGCTGAGTCATTTTTGTAGTTTGGCTAACTGTTATGTGCTCTGTTGCTACATGTATTAATGAATTCAGTGTACCTGGAGCAGCAGAGGGCAGCTGAATGATCCCAGAGTTGAGGAGCTGCACACCCGGGGCCATGTTGGTTTGGTGACCCACATTCTGCAGGGGCCTCAGCTGGTTTATCCTAAGAGGCCCCTGAGCGACCCCTCCATGGGCTGAGGTCAGGATTTGTAAGGGCAGTCCAGCAGAGGGGATGGACAGAGAAGGACTGGCAGGAACCACTTGGGGGAAAGAGATGGAGGAGGAAGTTTGAATGGGGGAGACGGGGACCAGCTGAGGCATGGAGAGGGGGACTAACTGTGCTGCTGTGGAGGCTTTGGGCACTACTTGTGTCGGGGAAGAAATGGATATAAGCTGTGGGACCTGGATTGTGCTCGTAGAGGAGTTTGTGCTTTGTTGGAGCTGATTGTTAAGCTGTGAGATAGAGACTATAGTGGTGGCACCTTCAGGCAGAGTACTTAAAGCATCCTGGTGCAGTCTGGTGCTAGTGTTCACTGTGTGGTTTAGGAACTGAGAAGCTAATGAGGTGAGGGAGGAAACTGGGACTAACTGAGGGCATTGGGACACTGTGGCTCCTGAAGAGTGCTGCACCAGCTGGGACACTGGGATACCCTGGATGGAAGGCACGACCTGGGGCAGAGAGAAGACCTGAGGGGAGCAGCTGCTGCTGGAAACCAAAGAGCTAGAAGGGTTTAAGTGGGAGCCAGCGGAGGTAAAAACAACATACTCCCCATGCTGACTGGAGAACGGCAGGGCAGAACTGGAGATCACCATGCCTGCGGACGACATGGAGACCGGGAGAGACTCGTGGCGCTGGGGGATTTGTGCTAAGACTAGTGAGGGGAGACTGGTGGGGGAGGACAGAGTTGGTGAGGAAGGAGATAAAGATGAAGAAGAGGAAGATACTGTCTGGATGCTGCCCTCTGATTCAGGGACGCTGATGAAATTCATTGCATTGCCGCCGTCTGTTTTGGTTTGCAGGGGAAGAGAGATGACGGAGACCGGGGAGGTGTTAGTGCTAAGAAGACTGCTCTGCTTGGCCTCCATGGACAAAACCTCCTGCGGTGTGATGGAAATGGCTTGCTGCTGATGCAGACTAGTTTTGGTTATTACCTGAGCCCCGTTCAGAATCAAAGGAGAGTTGGATCCAACAGGACTCAGTGTGACTGTCTGGCAATCGCCCAAGCTCAGCCCGTTAATTATGACACCAGCACCAGTACTGGAGAGGATGGAATTTCCATTAAGTAGTAACGGCTGAGAGGCTGTGAGGAAGCCACCGGACCCGTTGAGGAAGAGCTGGCCTCCGGCGCTGCAGGGGACGGCAGAGAGAGAGATGATGGAGGCCGTGGAACTGGAAACCTCCTCTGGTTTGTCAGGGCCGTCGTCCATGGGGCTCCCCTCGTCATCGGTGCTGTGGTTCCCATCAGATTCACTGGAACGGAGGAGGAACAAATGGGTCAAATTAAAAGAGAAATGTCTGAGGCAACTGAGAGGGTTGGGCAACAGGATTTAGTCAAGTGCACAACTTGAACACACAAACACTTAATAATCCATGTATTGCATTTGTACTGTTCTGATCCCTTTAATGAGTTCATCTTATTACATACGTAATCTATGTTTTAAAACCCTAATTTCTGTTCAGGGAACTCATTTCACTCACAGGTTTCAATGGATTATGCATTGTTAGACCGGGATTATTTAAATATGTGTATAAGAGAAAAGGCAGAGATGCTTGTACTGAACTATAGCTCCTAAACTCCATCAGACTGAAAACATTTCAACAATACAACATCAGTATCAGGCCTCATCTTGCATCATGACATCTGGTTGTGCAACTCTACTTTTGAATGTATTTACAGCGATGGTAGACAGATTAGAGTTTGAAATGTACATTACTGTGAATAACATTTGAAATGTGTCTTATGTTTATCAGTTATATTGAAATACTGACTAAAAATGTTACTCACTCAAAAGTTGTCCTTATTCCAACTTTTACACATTTAATCTCTGATGAATTAACCAATCAATCAATACATTACATCAGGCTTCTTAAAAGATGATTACATGTTCATGACTAGGTCCATTATTTGTCTGCAACTGGCTTTCTGCAAACCCCTTAGTTGAATTGCAAAATGTTGGGAAAGTACACCAAAAATAGAATTATGTTTGCATTCAAACTAGGGACAAAACTTGTATTGTTGTGTGTTGCAGTGTACTTTAATGTGCAAATTGCTTGTATGTGCAATATATACAACAAACCAAATTCTGGTTCTCGTTAAAGAATAACTTTTTTAATTGTTAGCTTGCTCACACTGGCGTATAGTATTCTGTATTTGTCTGGATCCAACTCAACCTTTTCTGGTCATTTTATTATCTTATCTTATCTACAAAACTGACCATACTCTGTGGTGAATCCGGGATATTCCTAACAACTATTTTAACCGAGTGTTTGCTTGGTTTGTGTGGTCAACCATACAGATTGTGTGCCAGACCACTAGCCTGTGATAAGATAAGTACGCTGTATTATCTCTTATCTCCTCACGATGTACCATCTCATCTCCCCCTGCTTTGTGAATAAGTAGCTGTAAAACTGAGGTTTCCCCCAGCCTACATAGCACCCCCCACATTCACTGGTTAAAGCCTTTACTCTCACCCCGTCACCCTACAGGCCCTATGCAGCGGTGCAGGATTTCAGGAAACTTGAGCCATGATGGGCGACTGGATCTCACATTTCATAACAAAGCAACATGCTCCTGGTCTCGGACCTGTATGGCTTTACTGCTGTCAAAAGTCAGCTCCCCCGGCCATTATCTTACTTCATGCATGTTATAAAAGTTCTTAAATACGTTTCTTTTTACTGACGTTTGAGGTTTACATGTTCTTTCTACTCTGCCCTTTGTAGGCCTGCATGTCTTTGTTTTACTATGAAGGTCTGGTGCGTTCAGTAACTTTTTTTGAGTGATTGTTAATGTCTAAAAACACAACACAAAGCAACCAACCGCTCTCAAAACAAAAAAGGGAATGTCAGCTGTCTACTGGATAATGACTTTTGAATTACTCCCTCGGTTGAGACTAGACTCATGGGTTAACATTGTTTCCAGTGCTGTTGGGTTATCTAAACTTGCCTTTTGCTGTGTGTCCCGGGCGGGGTCCTGTCCCTCTGCCTGCGGTTCTTGAACCAGTTGCTGACCTGGGTGAGGGACAGTCCGGTTACTTTGGCCAGGTTTTTCTTCTCGTCCGGAGTGGGGTACCTGTTGCTCTTATAGCAATCTTTCAGGGCATTTCTGGACTTTTCTTTAAAGCAGTACACGGTCTCCTCTCCGTCCCAGATGGTTTTGGGAAGGGGAAACTTCTTCCTGAGCCGGTACTTGTCCACTGCGCCCAGGCTGCGGCCCCGCGACCTCTCCGCCTCCTTGTAGCGGGCTTTCAGGTACAGGTCCTGCAGGAACCCATGGTTAGACGGGTGGAAGGCGTAGCTATCCAGGATGGCGTACAGCTCCTTGAATTCGTCCCGGTGGAAAGCCACCAGTGCCTGGGCCTTCAGCATGGTCTCGTTGCCACGTAGCAGCTCGGACGAAGGAGGTATGGTGGAAAGAAATCTCCACAGGCGATCCACATTGCCCGCCTGCAGGAGGGCCTCGCACAGACATGATACTTGGTCAGTGGAAAAACTCAAAGACGAGTTTTGAAAACTTTGGAGCAATTGTTCCGAAATGTGCACCGGATCTTTATCTTCTTTGAACTCCGTGGCCGTCGGCTCCTCTGGGCTGTTCTCGGATTGTTCTGTAGACTCCAAAGACAAGGAAGCCATTTTTACGTTAACTTTTTTTCCTCCAGTAGTTCCTCCTCCTCTCTCTCCCTCCCTCCCTCGTAGCGAAGCACTCTCTCCCGGTCTCTGCCAAACCACGAACGTGCCTGCAAATTACAACAGCCACGCCCCTTGTCTGTCTTTTGTTCAAAGTAACTTTATATATGTCACTAATTAACATATTGCGGAACTTAAAGGTGACATGTCATGCTTTTCCGGTTATTACCCGTCCCCTTGTGTGTTATGAAGGTTTTTATGCATGTAAATGGTGTGCAGAGTCAAAACCCTCAAAGTACACCATGTAGCGAGTAAAACTCTAACACAAAACGCCTCGTTGGAGATACGTCACTGTCCATTTGATTCTTCCGGGTACATCATGATGTCATGTCGTCCCCGGAACAAAATGGACCAATCCGTCGAGCCGTTACGTTACGTCCGCGGAGCCGTTACGTTAAGCCCCCGCTGATTAGTCCAAATTGACCAATCCACGGACTTCCTCACACACTCAGTGCAGGCAGCTCAGCTGATTTCTCCTCCCTGGCTCCAGGCTGATAACAGACAGTTGGGATCGCGGCGAAATTCTCTCTGCAGACCCATTCTCACAGCGTTTATCAACCTTTTTCTTACTCAATATCAAGCCACACTTATTGTTTTTACTTCGGCTGTGACTTTGTGTGTGCTCAGGGTGAGTTTGGCTGTGTTTCGCTGTGTATCGCTAAACAAGGAAATCACACCTCCACGGAGTTCAGCGCGATTCACAACGTCCCGACTGGTCCCGAAGCACACTGGGCTCACAGAGAGGGGGGGGGGGGGGGCAAGAGCTGCAACGAGCCGTTTAGTGGAGAAAGTGAATACTGCTGAATACACATACTTTCAGAGACAGCAAGCGCATTTCGTGGCATCTGCAGACAGTGGCAAGTCCTTCCGGCATATGCCACAGAGGCCGCTACTCTGTGGTAGCTGTGGCAAGTCCTTCCGGCATATGCCACAGATGCCACAACTTGCCGAGGCATCTGCCGCTGCTCAACGGGAGTTGCCACAAGATGCTAGCTAGAGTAAGAGAAGGTTTACTGTAGCTGCCACTCGCCTTCCGTGGCAAATGCAGCTATTTAAACCCGTATTTATCGTGTACAATTTCGCTGTTTAGGCATGACTTTATCGAACTGATCTGTACCCAGGACTGATGTGCGATCTCTATTTTTCAAAAAGATTATACATTATCATTTCTATTCAATTTTACTTGGAGCATAGTTTGCTAAAATAAACAAACGTGCTATATTTATGATGAAATATTGGCGAGTGAGCAATTGTCGCTTCTTGAGGGGAGTTTCCACTGTTTGCTACGATAAACCAGGTGTATGACTAGTAAAGACAAATAATTAACAAATAAATATCACGACGCTGAAGTTGGCTTCCGATTCAGAGCATCCGATTCGGCAGTTAAGGGGAAAGTTAAGGGACATTTAATTTACAGCGCTGAGCGAACAATCCTCCGTGTTTGAACCTCTTAAATCGCTGCATAGCCGATTTATTTAGACTGGATTATCCCAGAGAGTCTAAAGATTCTTTATAACCCAGTTTGAGATTTGTGAAACCTTTATTCTATTTGTGAAAATACAAACAAGGGAGATTTCAGTGCTTTTTTCACACCCTGACCACATTAGACCAGGTCCTGATCTAAAACCACTAGACCTAGACTCATCAAATCTGGACTGGATTATTCCAGAGGGTCTAAAGATTCTTTATAACACAGTTTCAGATTTGTGAAATCTTTATACTATTTGTGAAAAATACAAACACAGGTGGAAGACTGAGGTTGCTGCAGCAGGCCAGAATCAGAATCAGAGAGTGAACCTCCCAGCTGGGCAAGCAGGGCACAAACAGGAAGACACCCCCAGTACCTGCCAGAGGACAGCAAGGCAGGGAGCACAGACAGGCAGAAGGGGTCGTCACAACATGTTCTTTTGTTTTTGTTTTATTGTTCTGTCTTTTTATTTATTTAAGTATTCCAGTAATGTATGTTGCATGTTTTAATTTGATTGTATTTACTTGTTTAAATGAAATTTGTTTTAGGTTCACTTATAACATCTGTCGAGGGACAACAGATGAAAAATAGCCTCTTGGCTAACTCTGGCACATTTACAGGAATGTTAATTAATGTGCACTGTCCCTGTTAAACAAATGAATAAATAAATAAAAATAAGTGTATGCTCCTCATTTAGGTGATAATTCTTTAGCTACAAAGTTTTCGTATCTTAAATACTGTTTCATAGCAAACAAAAAAATGAAAGAGATGTTAAAGGAATTCAGGTTCATGAGATAAAGAAAAAAGCTAACCTTCAGTCTTTCATCCACTTTGAACAGCTTCTGCTGCTTTGTCCTAAAGCAAAATATGAATAGCAATTATTTTTCTGAGAGAGAAGACATGATTACAATGAACCAACTTTCTCATACCATTGTTACCAAAGTGTTATTTTCTAATCTTGTAATGTTTTTCACATTCCAAGCAATCCTAGTACTCAAGATGACATACTGTAATTAGGCAAACAAAGCTTGTTGCTTAAAGTAAACTTGAACAATGCTAGTTATAGACTATATTTAATTTCCTGCGAAATGTTTTGCCTGCAACTGTAAATACATTACTGTAAGTTTATATAAGTATACCTACTTATCTGTTTAATTTTTATTTGCAACAAAAAATTATAATACATTTGAGAAGTAAAGACTTTATTCTTCCTTAATTAGCTGTCCATACTTACCTGATTTGATGAGTCTAGTGGTTTCAGATCAGGACCTGGTCTAATGTGGTCAGGATGCGAAAAAAGCACTGAAATCTCCCTTGTTTGTATTTTCACAAATAGAATAAAGGTTTCACAAATCTCAAACTGGGTTATAAAGAATCTTTAGACTCTCTGAGATAATCCAGTCCAAATAAATCGGCTATGCAGCGATTTAAGAGATTAAAACACGGAGGATTGTTCGCGCTGTAAATTAAATGTCCCTTAACTTTCCCAGTAATAATCCAGTCCAGATTTGACGAGTCTAGGAAAAGTGGTTTTAGATCAGGACCTCGTCTAATGTGGTCTAGATTTTTAAAAAAAAGCAGCAAAATCTCCCTTGTTTGTATTTTCACAAATAGAATTAAGGTTTCACAAATCTGAAACTGTGTTATAAAGAATATTTAGACCCTCTGGGATAATCCAGTCTAGATTTGATGAGTCTAGGTCTAGTGGTTTTAGATCAGGACCTGGTCTAATGTGGTCTACATGTAAAAAAAAAAGCACTGAAATCTCCCTTGTTTGTATTTTCACAAATAGAATTAAGGTTTCACAAATCTGAAACTGTGTTATAAAGAATCTTTAGACCCTCTGGGATAATCCAGTCCCGATTTGATGAGTGTATGGTCTAGTGGTTTTAGATCAGGACCTGGTCTAATATGGTGAAGATGCGAAAAAAGCATTGAAATCTCCCTTTTTTAATTTTCACAAATACAATAAAGGTTTCACAGATCTCAAACTGTGTTATAAAGAATCTTTAGACTCTCTGGGATAATCCAGTCCAAATAAATCTGCTATGCAGCGATTTAAGAGGTTCAAACACGGAGGATTGTTCGCTCAGTGCTGTAAATTAAATGTCCCTTAACTTTCCCCGTAACTGCCGAATCGGATGCTCTGAATCGGAAGCCAACTTCAGCGTCATATAAATACCTGTATTGACACAGCAACGTGTACACTGGTGTTATTAGACTTGGCTACAGACTTAGGGCAGCTGTAACCAGTGGCGTTTCTATATGTACAAAAGTGGTGGGGCACAAAAAACTTAGATGTCTATATATAAGCTTCTGCAGTGAGGTTCATGGCTAGTGATGCACTGGCACTGACTCTTCAGGTTTACAAATATTATATTTTGACCTAAATCAAAATATAATATTATTTTCAAAAGCTTTTTTTGTCTGATGCTTCAATTAATTTTAAACAGACAGTTCAACAGAAGGATACCCAAAAAATGTAATTTTATCATTTAAATATTGAATTGTTCTCTCTTAGTAAGATCCCATTTTCAATAAAATTGCAGTCTTACCTTGACTTGAAGATTAAGTCAATTTGCCTATCCTTCTGGACAAAAATCGCTATTACTTTTTTGTAAAAGTCCTCCTTATGTTCTTGTAGTTTCAAAAGTCTATCATAAATCTAATCTAATCAATAGATTTATGATTAGAAAATTATAAAAGTAGGGTAGACATGTGGATATTATCCGGCTGAACAAAACATTCATTTATCTAACATGTTTGTTTCCCACAGACCTTATTTGGAGCTATTTTCTAAAATCCTATGGAGAAATATCATTGCTTTTTTGTCGAGGGAAGCCATGCGCAGCTTACTTCCGGGTTTTAGGACGCCTCGGATAGTTTTTGCTTTATGAACGTGTACAACAGAGAAACAGATTCTTCATGACCAAAGTTGGAATTGAAATAAAAAAGGAAAGTGAAACTTATGCTCGTCACCCTCTCCCTCCGGTCCACGTTAATACCAATGATCCCAATACGTATGATTGATGAAAGATCTTAAATCAATACAGATGTATTTATTATAAACGTTAGTCCTTAACATCTATCTCTGTGTATATCACCATTCAAACATCTTTTAGAAGCTGAACAAACTCCACACAGCTCAGTAAAGACTGAGAGATGTTGACTTTATTTGATCATTTCAGTAAAAACTAACGTTCATATTTCTCTCTTTATTATAATACTGATGAACGTTCATAACAAAGCACTTTGGCAACTTACCACATACGTTTTAAAAAGCTTAATAAGCACCGTAACTTTCATGATATAATTTCTCCGTCATAATCGGTTGTTTCCGTGAACGGCCGACTGTTGAGTGACGGCAAATGCTGCGGCTGCAATGCATTGTGGGGCAGCATTTTCGCTTCTCCTGTCGGTTAGGGAGGTCCAGTGGTTCCTAAGCTAAAGGAGGTTATAAAGGAAGTTTGAAACCTCCTTTCCTATCATTCTCATCATTCTAGAGAATTCGAACGGCACTTATCATGGCTGCCACTGAGGGACTTCCGGATCATTTCACTCCTTTAGGAAGGTTCCTAAGCTAAATGGACTATTCGACTTCAGCCCAGCTCTCTCGTCTCCTCTTCACACACCACACTTTTCGCGGCACACGTACTTACAGCCAATCAGCTCTGAATGATGTGAGATGACGTATGGTGGGGATGGCAGCACTGTCACTACCCGATCCGTCCCCCTGCCCGATCGGCACTGCGCATGTGCGAGATGGTCCGCCATATTGGACAACTCCGGACGGCAACACCAGATGGACACTTGACACAGTGGCTTTTAGCAAAGCTCAAAAAGAAAACTCGAGAGAGATGAGTTATTGTGAGGAATGAATTTAACTTCTGTTAGACAGCCATATGCCATACATTTTTGCATACATTCACAGTAAATATGTATTCAGTATGATAGCTGTCTAACAGAAATTAAATCCATTTCTCACTTATTCTGACAATGTACTTAACCCCAAATAAAAGAACCCAATAAAAAGAGTTGTTAAATAATAGTGAAGTCACGTTGTATTAACAATAACTCATCTCTCTCGAGTTTTCTTTTTGAGCTTTGCTAAAAGCCACTGTGTCAAGTGTCCATCTTGGGTTGCCGTCCGGAGTTGTCCAATATGGCGGACCATCTCGCACATGCACAGTACCGATCGGGCAGGGGGACGGATCGGGTAGTGACAATCTATGGCTGAAGTCGAATAGTCCATTTAGCTTAGGAACCTTCCTAAAGGAGTGAAATGACCCGGAAGTCCCTCAGTGGCAGCCATGATAAGTGCCGTTCGAATTCTCTAGAATGATGAGAATGATAGGAAAGGAGGTTTCAAACTTCCTTTAGCTTAGGAACCACTGGACTTCCCTAACCGACAGGAGAAGCGAAAATGCTGCCCTACAATGCCTTGCAGCCGCAGCATTTGCCGTCACTCAACAGTCGGCCGTTCACGGAAACAACCGATTATGACGGAGAAATGATATCATGAAAGTTACGGTGCTTATTAAGCATTTTAAAACATAGGTGGTAAGTTGCCAAAGTGCTTTGTTTTGAACGTTCATCAGTATTATAATCAAAAAGAGAAATATGAACGTTAGTTTTCACTGAAATTATCAAATAAAGTCAACATTTCAGTCTTTACTGAGCTGTGTGGGGTTTGTTCAACGTTTAAAATATGTTTGAATGGTGATATACACAGTGATAGATGTTAAGGACCACTAATGTTTATAATAAATACATCTGTATTGATGTTAAGATCTTTAGTTCATACAATCATACGTATTGGGATAATTTGTATTAATGTGGACCGGAGGGAGAGGGTGACGAACATAAGTTTCACTTTCCTTTTTTATTTCAATTCCAACTTTGGTCCTGAAGAATCTGTTTCTCTGTTGTCCACGTTCATAAAGCAAAGCAGCAGCATCAGAGCACGGAGCAGAGTCTCTAGATGAGTTCACAGCAGTCCCTCGTTCTTATTAAACATCCATGTTGTAGTCCGCTGTATAGAAAACTGTGGTTTCCATAGTTTCCCCACAGCAGCAGACGCACACAATGACGTCCGCTGGCGCATCATAAACACGTCGGATAGTGAAAGTGCATTCGGATTCTCTAAAGTACCGCAGTCTCTTCTCCTAAGTCCTTTTGAATTCTCCTATCCACTATCCCTTAACCCCGTGACGTTTCACTCAGAGGTCAAGGAATAGACGATAGGGTTAGAACTTAGGAGCTGATTTTTAAACTACCCGACTGCAGCCTGTGCCACAGAGTAGCGGCCTCTGTGGCATATGCCGGAAGTACTTGCCACAGCTACCACCGAGTAGCGGGCTGAAGTCGAATAGTCCATTTAGCTTAGGAACCTTCCTAAAGGAGTGAAATGACCCGGAAGTCCCTCAGTGGCAGCCATGATAAGTGCCGTTCGAATTCTCTAGAATGATGAGAATGAAAGGAAAGGAGGTTTCAAACTTCCTTTATAACCTCCTTTAGCTTAGGAACCACTGGACCTCCCTAACCGACAGGAGAAGCGAAAATGCTGCCCCACAATGCCTTGCAGCCGCAGCATTTGCCGTCACTCAACAGTCGGCCGTTCACGGAAACAACCGATTATGAGAAATGATATCATGAAAGTTACGGTGCTTATTAAGCATTTTAAAACGTATGTGGTAAGTTGCCAAAGTGCTTTGTTTTGAACATTCATCAGTATTATAATCAAAAAGAGAAATATGAACGTTAGTTTTTACTGAAATGATCAAATAAAGTCAACATTTCACAGTCTTCACTGAGCTGTGTGGGGTTTGTTCAACTTTTAAAAGATGTTTGAATGGTGATATACACTGATAGATGTTAAGGACTAACGTTTATAATAAATACATTTGTATTGATTTTAAGTTCTTTTCATAGTTCATACAATCTTTGGGATCATTAGTATTAATGTGGACTGGAGGGAGAGGGAGACGAGCAGAAGTTTCACTTTCCTTTTTTATTTCAATTCCAACTTTGGTCATGAAGAATATGTTTCTCTGTTGTCCACGTTCATAAAGCAAAGCAGCAGCATCAGAGCACGGTGCAGAGTCTCTAGATGACTTTACAGTAGTCCCTCCTTCTTATTAAACATCCATGTTGTAGTCCGCTGTATAGAAAACTGTGGTTTCCATAGTTTCCCCACAGCAGCAGACGCACACAATGACGTCCGCTGGCGCATCATAAACACGTCGGATAGTGAAAGTGCATTCGGATTCTCTAAAGTACCGCAGTCTCTTCTCCTAAGTCCTTTTGAATTCTCCTATCCACTATCCCTTAACCCCGTGACGTTTCACTCAGAGGTCAAGGAATAGACGATAGGGTTAGAATTTAGGAGCTGATTTTTAAACTACCCGACTGCAGCCTGTGCCACAGAGTAGCGGCCTCTGTGGCATATGCCGGAAGTACTTGCCACAGCTACCACCGAGTAGCGGCCTCTGTGGCATATGCCGGAAGGACTTGCCACTGCCTGCAGATGCCACGAAATGAGCCAGGCCCTACTGCATACTTTACAGAGATGCTGTATGCGAAACCAATGTGAGTTTGGAAAATTGCACAGTATAAATCTATTCTAGTAGACCTCAACAATGGAATTATGATCAGTGGAAATGGCCATGACATGGGACCTTTAAGACTGCAGTATGCTTATATACTCGATAATAAACAAAACTACTAGACCCCCTTCTCCTTTAATTAAATGCTGGAAGTCAGTGGTGGAAAATGACAAAAGTACATTTACTCAAGCACTGTACTCAATTACACTTTTGAGAGACTTGTACTTTACTTAAGTAATTCAATGTTTACTAATGTTGTTCTTCTACCCCACCACAATTCAGAGGTAAATAATGTACGTTTACTCCGCTACATTTATCCTTTAGTTACTTTGCAGATTTTGATTGAAATATAGAAAACACTTTAACAAGACTTTAGTTAAACCTGGAGTAACATTCACAAGCTACCCTGCAGCATCAGTGTGCCTGGCCTGGGAGGTCTCTAATGCAAATACTGTACCAACATGCATAATTAAGTATGTCACACAGCAGCTATAATTTGCATTTGTGACGTGCTTCATTTTTTGATTTTTTTTTTAAAAAGATTTGCATCATGCTCAGGTCATTATAGTGGCAATTTCACTCTGTATTTAATAAAGAAAAAACTATAATTTACTCAAATAACTTTCTGTGTGGGGGGGGGGGAATTATTTGGCTGGATTGCATGTTAGTGCATCAATGACTTACCAGTTATCTCCCACTCAAAAACAGAAAGTTTATGATTGCACATGCCTTAACCTTAATCCTAGTTATAAATGATAAACTGTTTGTCAGACACCGAATTGTGCTTTTAATATGTGTCTGAAATATGTGAGCATGGCCAGCAGATAGTTTGAATGAGGCAGGGTTGTCTCCATCATCAACAACCAGAGGAATGTAAATCCTCGCTGTGGGACTGTGGGATGTCTCAGCCCCCCTCTGCCCCTCCTTCTCCGGGGTTTGGTTGTCTCATCTTTCTTTGATCTCATCTTTTCTGCCCATACATGCTCTGTTATCTGTGCTCAATGAATACTTTGGTCCACCGAAATATGTCCATGATTAATGAAAAGGCCAATTTTATTTATTTTTTCATAAATTGTCAAATGTTCTATCAAACATCCAGCATGACAACGTTAGAAATAGTTTTAGGAAATGTACAAATGGAGGATTTACAGCTCAAGCCTGTCCAAACAGGCCTCTGTGGACTACATTCATTTCATAAAATATCAGATGTTGTAACAACAATGTAGGCTACTTTACAGAAGCCAAAATTACAATGGACCCAGACATGGTGTGGCTTTGCTGGCAATTATTGTTATATAACAGTATCTATTGCCTTAGGTAAAGCTGATTATCAGATCAAACCCTATGTAGCAATATTAACTTGTCACAATTTATATTTTGTTATTACATAGTCATTATTACAAGTTTCTGTTTTATAGCCGGATCGTGTGACTTATGCTTATTATGACACTTGGCTTTATTCCAGTGCAATGGTAGATTTATTCTTATCCATGCAAGACTCAAAACCCCACTGCCAACATTTATATGATAATAATAATAATAAATAAGTCGCTTAATTACAATTGTTTTATTTATACAAATTAAAAGGTAATCACCATCTCATATATAATTATATCAGGTTAAAATCCAAATTGAAAACAAATTCGGTTATCATTTGGGATGTTAATATTCCTATAAAATGAACCTGCGTGGAGTCTCCATGGTTTAAACTGGACGATAGCGCCACAGTGTGGTTGTTTCTGTCGCATCACTCCTGCTCCTATCTCGATTGCTTGGCTTCATTTGCTTTCCCTGATGTGATTGGTGGTTTCATGTTTGGGGGTGCGGTAGAAGAACGTTCCAGAAATGGGATGTATGAGACCATGATTTCGCAGTTAGTCATCAATTATAATAAAAGTGATTTACTGCTTTCATTATTTTATTTTAGTTAATAAAACGTGCTCTTTTCAAGGGGTCCCTTTTAAAAGTTAGTTAAATACTGATGCTCGTTGAATAAAACAGCGCGCTAATGTGACGTAACGGGGTGGGTCGTCTAGTGGTCACGTGATTTTTGGCGTGATAAAGCAAGAGAGGTATCTAAACCGTACACATCTTGCTGCGATACTCCTGTTACTCAAGAAGGGATACTCTGTTCATTTGCTTCAAACTTCTGGAAAAATACCCCTTTTTTAAGTAAGTATGGCAGAATTACTTTATATTGTAGCGTGTTTATGGTATCCAACGTGACTCTGCTGTTGCTAGCCATTCTAACAGAAGGTGGCTAGCTACACGAGCCATTCTAACCATTCTAACAGAAGGTGGATAGCTAATGTAAACTAGCTAACGTTAGCTAAAATACAAACTATATTAAATGATGAAAGGTCTTAAAGTGTATAAACATGAGCAACAAAGATGGTAATTGACCAAAGTTAAACGTGTAACTTCAAAATGCTGTGTAACACTAAGTGGTAAACTACTAGTAAGAGGTAGGGTAGGGCGGGTAATTTATTTTAGACACGTTTTGTTATATTTGTTGAAATGCTCATTACATCCCTACAGAGATAGAAACATATATTGCCCTGACAAACAACATGATACAAACATATCCTTATCTTTCCTAGTCGGAGGAGTTTAATTTATACTGCGACGTTACCCGTTGCGCATCACTACAGTGTTACCCTAGTTGACAGCTGTGCTCCTATCCCAGGATGCATTGCTGGGGGTAAAAGAGCAACAATTTAAGACGACCTGTGAGTGGGCAACCCTTTGATCCTCGATATGGTTGTCTTTGTAATCATATCTTAACATTTTATTTATAGCGAACAGAACACTGTTTGTGTGTGTGTGAGAGAGAACAACTACTGTGTAGGTACATTTACTGTGGTGCTGCAGCATTTTGACATTCTTATTTTCTTGAATATTTTAATGGGTTGCAATTGAATACTGTACATTGACTCCACTACAATTTCGCATATGGCTATACCATGCGTGTCATTTGACAAGGGTTAGGATTACAAATGTTGAGATACTGTGGACAAGAGAAAATATTCTCACATTTACAAAAAACTGTGTTGTACATAAAAATACAATTTTTTTAAATGAACAATGTCTCCATAATGATTAATTTTACTATTAACACGTACAGTACATGTTTTTGCTAATGACTCACGAGTACTCTCACTTAAGTAATATTTTGAATACAGGACTTTGACTTTAAATGAAGAACTTTTAGACTATGGTTTATTACTTTTACGTGGGTAAACGATCTGCAAACTTGTTCCTCCACTGCTTTCAAATTGATTCGATCAAAGTTTACTTGCCGACAGGTTTTAATATTAGGAATTATGCAACATGACACCAGGAAATTACCTTTTAACAGTATTTATACACAACTGTGGGATCAATTTGACTCCTGTTGGCTAACATGTCACATTGTTTGCCTTTGTTTTCAGTTTTTGCGGATTCAACCAGCATCATGGACGGCGGAGTGACAGTAGTAACCAATCCTCTTGTGAATGTGCGCCTAACAAGCTCCATCTCCTCCTTCGAGGTGCAGCGCAGGTTCAATAGAGGGATTAGTATAGCAGAACTGAAGGTGAGACTCAGCTTATCACACATTATACATATTTCCTACACTTTGTACTGACATTATTGTTTAATAAAGGCATCTCAGATCGTTATCAGAGACAATAACATCCATCTCGATTGTTTTTATTGAAATTAGGGAAAATTGGAGATGGTTTTGGGTGCAACTCCCTCCTGCATGGACCTGGACTTGTTCAGCGCCTCTGACAAATTCCTGCAGAAAATGGACGACAATGAAGCTTTGCTGGGTTCCTTTCCTGTGGATGATGACTGCAGAATACATGTAAGTAGCTACTCGGTTTGGAAGATCTTTTAATGTGGTTGCCCAGATCATATTATAGACAAAAACAGGTAGCCAAATGTATTTGGTTCCAAATCCAATTCTGTTTTCCTGCAGCCCTAAAAATATTAGACATTTAAGACAACTTTGCAGTGAAACATTTTCCAACTGGTTTTAACATAAAAACCCATCCATATAGGTTGTGTTAAATAGCACATCAATTATTATACTTTTTTACTTAAAGGTGGGGTAGGTACGTTTGAGAAACCGGCTTGAGATACACTTTTTGTTATATTCCATGGAATGCTCTTAACATCCTGAAAGCAATGAATATCTTAAGTGCTTTGACAAAAAATCCATAAAAAAAATGTCATCTGTGGAAGCCGTAGTACTGTAAAAAGCACGACCAATCATTTTAGCCGGCCGGCTAAAATAACTGGATGGCCTACCTGCCTGTCAGCCTTCCATCTGTGCACAAACGTATCTAGTGCCCTCATTGGTCATGTGCGCGTTCGTGTGTGTTGGAGGAGGGGCTCTGTAAGGAAGTGGCAGATTTTCTCCGGTCGTGTATTTTCAAATTCTAGCCATCTCGAGCCGGTTTCTCAAACTTACATACCCTACCTTTTAAGTTTACCAACAAGTGCGAGTTTCTAAAACAGTGACCGCTCAAATCTACATTTATATTTCACAATACATTAATTCTGTCAATAGGAAAAGAAAAAGGATGTCATTGTTAAGTTGCTTGTTATAAGCTTAAGTGCTTTACAGTTAATGGCTCACACATGCAAAAATACCTGTGGTATTTTTTCTTTAATTAGCGTCTGTTTTTAATCTTGAATCACAGGTTACCGATAGAAGTGGTCAGATGAGCGAGTTCAGTGATGTTTCCAAGGTGGAGAAGTTTGAAATCCCAGAGGACTCTTATGAAAAGAGAACAGGTACAGTCTACATATTTAAGCATCTCTTTACTTTGTCATTATCATAGAATTAACAATTTTTTTCAAATACAATATATTTCCCCCAATTTTGTGCTCAATTGTGGCTAACGCTGCAGCAACGCTTAGCAAAGCTTATCTTGGCTGAATTGATTTGTTGTTAAATATGTCATTCATCTGAAATGAACCATTGTCTATTCATTTCGTGGTTCCAGCCAACTATTGATAAAGCACTTAAGAATGAAACCCATTTATAGCTGCAACAATGCCTCATCACAGCTTTTATTATTTAGAGATAGTGGTGGTAGTATGCTAACCACTGAAATATGGTAAATACATATTTTGAAGTAGTCTGTTCTTACAATCGAATTTCTTCCTTCAGATTCAGCAAGGTCATTCATGAAGAAACATCGGGTTGGTGTCTATAACGAGGAAGAAATGGCCAAGAAGAAAGCTGACCTTGCTGCTCGGGAGGAGGAGCAGAAAGCTGCTGCTGATGCTATTTCTGTTGGCAGCAGATGCCAAGTGCAGGTCTCAGGGCAACCGACAAAGCTTGGCACCGTCATGTATGTTGGTAAGTGTGGATAAAGCATAGCTTGTTGACTCCCTTTAGGACATCGGTTGGCTGAGTTGTACGTCTTTGTGGTGTGTCATGGTAGACTAAGTCCTCTTATACCTCATTCACACCAACGCAACTCCGGTTCAAGCTCCGTGCTAGAGCTTTTCAGGTTCAGAACCGGTTCTTCGGCTTAACTCCGGCTCTTTTCACACTGCCCAGAGTCCGACTGGTGCTGCGTCATTGCGTCGTGACGTAACCGTTTGCGTGCCTGCTTCATAAAGCCAAACCCAACAGCGTGGAAACCCCTCACAGCTGACACAGACAACAACAACAACAATGGCCGATTGTGCTCCAGCTTCCTCTGTACCTCTTCGGAAGACCAGATTCCCAGTAGGTAGCTGGTCTCTTCAGTGGACCACTGCTGCTTGTGAAGTTTCTCCATCGTTGTGTACAAACTGGATACAACGCCGGCTTTTTGTTGTTGTTCAGGAGTTGATCCCGCCCCTGCCCCCGCCTCGACGTAAGCGTGACGTCTGTAGTGCTTTTGCTCTGGCCGGACAATTTTTTGGTGCTTGAAACGAACCGGATTCCGGAGCTAAGAGGCTGCTCCGCTGCGGTGTGAACAAGAAAACCCGGTGCTTTTCAAGCTCCAGCTCCGAACCGGCCCTGAAACACCGTTGGTGTGAATGAGGTATCTTTCACCTGATTTACTCTGGTTCAAATGAAATCATCCTCAAGCTTTAATTGTGTAACAGTTGTGTTTGCTCAGTACTGAGTCAATACAATTACCTTTTAACCAAAAAACAGTTTTGTTTTTTGTCAGTTTCAGCAAACAATGAACATGGAGAATTCACGATTGTGACAAGTTCGAGTTCCTGCTGTGAATAACACTGTTACTTTAATTGCAGGAACAGCAGATTTCAAGCCGGGCTACTGGGTGGGTCTGAAGTACGATGAGCCCATGGGAAAGCATGATGGAACGTAAGAACACCATTTTTCTTTTATGTTATGCACAATATTGATCATGATGTTCTTGATTTTTGCATTTGACCCTAGCTTTCTTTAAATTCTTTTCCCACAGTGTCAATGGCAAGCAATACTTTGAATGCGAGGACAAATATGGAGGATTTGTGAAGCCCCAAAATGTGACAGTGGGAGACTTTCCTGAGGAGGATTTCGGTATCGATGAGATGTAGGACTGTAATATGAGTGTTTCTGCCGGGCAATGTGAGTGTCGACCTCAAGCTGTTTCCATTCACCGACTAGAGAGGATGCAAAGTCTCTGTCATCATAACAAATGAATTTTCAGTTTTTTGTATTTTTACTTTGTGCCTCTCTGTGGGGCATTATCCAAAGCACGGTGTCTAAAGGTCTGTGATGCTCAGATTCTCTCTCACTACACAACATGAATGAGGAGAATGTCAGGTAGTACATCTCCTGGTTTGCTACATATGAGAATGGTACAGGATAATCACACCAACAATGTCTAATAAAGGGGCTTTGGTTGCATGCACTTCGGTTTAATTTACTTGCTTTTGCAGTACCTGTTGCTTCCAAATGTTCTGAACATGGGAGTCATCTTTGTAATCTGAAAGCCTGTATTGACAGTTTTAACACCAATTTCTCTTCAATGATTTTTGTATCTGTTAGTACAAAGAAGATTGTCTATAACTGTTTATATTTGGCTGTTGTCTTTGCATTTTTTTGATGACTGTTATATGCTGATAGTTAGCATAAAAAAAGTCCTCCCTAAAATACTTCAGCATTGCCTTATTGAATCTCTTGCCTTGTATTCCAGACTAACACACAGCATAAACATTTCTCTTTATTAAAATAAGAGCTTAATCAAACATATTTAACCATATTTCAGTCAAGTGGAAAGATCAATGAATCTCCTCGAACAATAGTCTCAATATTCTATTGTGTAACACAGCTGCTTAGAGCTTCATGTATACAATGTCTGGGAAGAGATTTTTTAAATGTATAGGCGGATATTTCTCACTAAACAACTCCTAAATTCCTTATATTTCTTATCATTTGTATGCAATCTGATTAAACTCATTTTAAGGTTTCCAAATGGATACAATATGTAAATCCCAGTTATATTTCTCGGACTGAATAACTTGTCAAAAAATGAAAATGCATGCAATTGAATGTGTTCTGCTCATATTGAACCTCTGAAATAAAACCGTATTTTAAATTGTGGGGCTCCAAATGTGAACGATTACGAAACACTTTTGTACTACGAAGTATACAAATGGATGACAAAATCTAAGAATAAATGGTAATAAGAACTACATTTTCAAGTCCTCAAATATGTCTCAGAAAACAATCTGAACTGTGACATTTATATTCAAATTAACTATTTATTTAATTTGAAGTCAAACCTAACTTTGTTTTTTTGTAATTTATATAGTTCCATATAAGCCTGACACATTGATTTTCATTCAGTTTAAGTACAATCTTTAGCACTTTCTTTTCATGTCCTTTACAATTCGGATTGGTGGTTTAAGTGATTTACATTTGATGTTACATTTAGAAGCAAACCTGTGTGTTTCCCATCTGTAAGTATAAATGTACTTACAGATGGGAAAATTATATGTATTTATAAGTCATATTTAAAAAAGGTAACGGCAACAACTATCACTCTCAATATAACTCACTCTCCATTGTAATCCCAACAAAGCTCTGAAAAAGGAATAATATGCCTTATTTATGCTTTGTTTTTATTTGACTTCCAACATCTTTTTCATCGTCTCTAGTTTACAGAAGAAATGTTATATGTGATTACCACTTATACAGAAATGTTCTTTTTTTTTTCTAAAATAATCTCTAAAGTGCTTGTGTTACTATGTGCCAAAGGGTAATGCATATTAATAAAAATGATTTGCCAGTACAAAGGTATCGGATTGAGTCAATTTGTCTGTACATGCAGTATGACACTAACACAACTGAACTATTAACCCACTATATATAACTTGTTTTGCTCAATAAGAACAAGTGCCTTTGTTAAATACAACAATAAACACACTGCCTACACATTACATTCAAGAGAACCGAACAGGGTGCTATTCAGAAAGTATGTAGTGTGCAGAATATTCTGTATTATACAAATTGTATCATCCGAGTATATTTAAATATCAAAACAAACACTTCTCATGCAGAAAGGCCATTGTCTAAATCTTTTTAAAATTATATTACTGAGGATTTCACATGTAATTGGTTGAGGTTGTTTACTTTATATAGTTTGTCTTAACATACAGTGACATGAAAACAGTAAGGTTGGGTTTGTATTTTGCAAATGTTCTGCCACAAATATAGTGTTTTGCTAATCCAATAAGATTTATAGACAGAAAGATAGCCAGATCGTTATACAAATTAATGGATGGTTAAATAAAAATCAAACATGAACAAATCAAAAATAAATACACAACAAATTAAATCCCTTATAAACTGCTGCAGTTATTACAATTAACACGTTTTTGCAGTATTTTTAGTGTGTCTAGGTAGGTTTTTATGTATTTTCCTTCATTTTTGCCCTTCATTCAAAAATCAAAACATTATATAAAGGTATTAGTATAGTATATAGGTACATGAATTAAAGAAATATAAAGAAAATAGTCATAAAAACAAAAGGTAACATTTCGCTTGGATTTTATGTAGTTTCTTTACTTTCCTGAAGACGAACGCCAGAGCGATGACGCTACATACTGTCCTCTCGCGAGAATCAGCGCATTTTCCCATGCAGCAGCAGTGTGGTGTGTTCGCGATAGAGACAAGGGAAGATGGCGACGCAGGAGAGCGAAGCAGCTCAAGAAATCGTCAGCAACGGCGAGGTAAAAAAACGAATGACACACTTAGTACCTTATTATCTATTTTACGCCCAGGAGAAAGGGCAGTTTTTTATGTGTTTGAGAGTGGAGTGGGGGGGCCGTTAACATTTAAACGTCTTGCCGATCGGTACACGAGTGACGTTGTCAGTGCCGGTTGGTTTTAAAACGACCCCCTCCTGCCGTTCACCGAGACATCCTGCCTGTTTGCGGATAAATCCTGCCGGTCAGCGGAGTGAGAGCCGAGTTGTTAACGGGGAAATATCACCCGAAGACATACAATTACATAAAAGTGACAAGATAATTAGTTGACTCCATGTGTGTCGGTGTGAGGCTGCTGCAGTGTCAGTTAGCTATCACAAGGCCTGAAGCTTAACAACGCAGCTCGGCTTCTCCTGCCAGGCCGGTCTCAAGCAGCTCACAGACACATCTCTAATTCACGGCGAGCCACCTGCTTCTCCATATACACATATTACAGGGAAACCTTAAAGCTCCATGTTCATTTGGGATGCCACACGGTAAAGCTCTATCTGCCATTTCATCTTGGTGACAAGAATCAAGTGTAATCGTCGAATTGATTGATTGAATTTGGCTAACCCTGGGAAAATGCTCAAATACATTTGTTAAATAACAGTTGTTGGAGTTAATTGGGACGGCATCTCCATCCAGCAATTATTTCCGGATTGACAAATGTCACAAGTTACCAGAGGTCATAGTGAATCATCACTTTCCAGAGACAGACCACGGGTCTGTCTTGTCTTGCCTTTTAATTTGAAGTCTTTCACATTATTAACATTTCTAGTGATACAACATATTGACATGATCAGTGAAGAAGATTAGGTAAATATTATGCGTTTTAATCTATTAAGCACAAGACAGACCTGTCATTTGATTTTTTTTTTTCATTTGATTTATGATTTACCAATGGGTCTTTAAAGAATTTGGTTAAACTTTTTGGTTTTGATTTTTTTAAGGTTTAGCTTTTCAATCTAGAATCTAGGTTGTGTTTTTTTGTCCCAGGTCATGCCTCTTATGTCATGTACATTGCAAAGCAGATAAATCTCATAAAAATTAAAGATGGCAGCAAAACCTAGAATTAGGTTAAATAAAGACATGTAGGCTTACTGCTTTTCTACTCAACCATCTGGGTAAACCAATAGCAGATAAAAACGTTCGATTTTTTTTAATACAATTTGAGTGTTTTGTACATTTTGGAAACTCCCTTAAAACAGCAGTAATATGTTATTAAACTACATATTACAAAATGCTTAGCTTTTTGATTCAAATCTAATTGTAATACTCAAGTGGCAGAAACTAGGGCACGGGTTCAACATGCGCGTATTGTCTCTTCTTGTAATGAAATTGCAATGTCTGGATAAATGCATTATTAGTTTACGATGAAGCCATTATGTTCCTCTTGAGGCCCGCTAGTGGCGAGTCAGTTGAGAGAAGTGTCTGGTATTAATCTAGTGGGGAAAAAATGAATTTACATAGTTCTTTTTATGTTCTCAGTTTTGATTTAATAAATCTACTGGGTACAGGTGAAACTTTATTGCGGTGAGCAAAAGACAAAATCAGTGTTTTCATCTCTAAGATATCATCCATTTTAATTTCCCTTTTACACTAGTCTGATGTGGAAAGACCATCTTCAAAGTTTGAAAATGAGCATTGCAGCCCAGATAAAAATCATTGTAGCCTTTATAAACAGATACGCATGCATCCAATATGACTTTAATATGCTTGTTTATATGCCCTTATGATGCATTCTAGCTTGCTTCCTGCTGTAGGAGATAGTGTCACCATGTGTGATAAACATTACCAAAGCAATCTCGGCTTCTGTCAAAGACTGACTTATCTGAACTTTTGGCCCTCTTCCTTCCAGACAGGTGTGAAGCATTTGCTCTGCAGCTTGAGCAGGTGGTTCATTGTTAATCCTTGCTCAGTGTGTAATATTGTAAATTATTATCTCGAGCTGGAACAGATACCCCTGTTTCTCGTGTTGAGCATATGAATGATCTTTGTGCTTAACGGTTATTACATTGAGCCCTCTAGGAGACAGAGACATACATGTCTCTGCTAATATAATTTGTGTCGTTTAAACAAAAAAGGACAAGGCCAGGAAGCATGAAAAGCTCTATTTTGAGCCACTGCATGTCCTTGAAATTCAGTTTATGATGGTCCTGGGTTAGTGGCTTATCAGAAAACCTAAACATTTACAAGGTTCAACCAGTTATTTTTGGCCTTCTCTGCACCGCAATAACCTGCTGAGTGGAAAATACTGTTGTTTCTGGAGGCTAACTTCTGGTCTCCCTTGTGTTCATGACAATGGGGGAGATTAGATGTTTAGATAGGGAAAGAGTCTCCTGACTTGGCTTGTGTATTGTGTCACTTCAATACAATGTGGCCTTGCTGCAGGGGCGTTGGGCCACATTGACATGCTAAAGCAAACCTTTGACAAATTTGACTGATTTCAATAAAATAGTAGAATAGCTTCAGTGCTTCCCCTAGGATGGAGTCATAGCAGCGGTGCTAAAGCCCAGCAAAATGTAAGCGCGGAGCGCGTGGAATCTTTTAGTGTGTGCACGTGCGAAGTGCGCCCCGCCAATATGTTTCTAGGTGTCTGCCAGCACAAGAAAGGCTCTTGAGGCCTAGTACGTACTACATAGAGTGGCAATGTCTCCAGATTTAGCAAAATACACCTTTATTGACCATACAGTAACACAAATACTACAAATCCACATAACAAACAATCAAAAAGGGTCGCCACTTATTATTGTTTTATTTTTGGTAACTGGCTGGCGCCCCCTAGTGGCGGAGCGCATATTTCAGCGCCGCCGCTATTTGTATGGGGAAACACTGCTTGTTTTCTCTGACCAGATCTGTATACATGCAAATGTATTTAACTTACATCAGATAAACCGCAATTCATCATATTCGAGTAGCTGGAATGAGAGAATCTTTGGCCTTCAATATTTTTTTCAGTTATTCAAATTATTCTGTCAAGTCTGATATAATGTGTATCACCGTATCTAAACCTTCGTTTCTTAAAGATGCACAACATACACCCAGTTTCGCCAGTAAATTGAGGCTTATCTTTCCCCTATTGTTGATATTCTTTTGTTTTATCACCACGTTCACTCACATTCACTCCTTTTTACTGCCAGTGAAGGTGTTCTTGTTCGATATTGTACTTGATCATGGAATGTCAATGCCCCGCCATCATTGGGATTTCTTTGGGTACACTGACCGTGTGTCTGTATGGTTGTAGGTGAGCAGCAATGGGACCGTTGCAACGACAGATGGCGAGGCTGTGCAGACGGCTGAAACTGCACAGGATCCTCAGGAGCAGCAGCCACCGCAACAACCACCTAATGCATGGCAGGTCATTAAAGGGGTCCTCTTCAGGTGAGTGTCCCTTTTTGTCTTTTGATATGGCAGACTCACCCTTCCATCAGATCCCCTCCTACAGATATAACTTTAGATGTAAGGTGGTGTCTAAATTCATATAAAAGCTGGGTGCTACTTAGCTCAAGTACACTATGCCTCAGATCTCTGTGCAGAGGTTTAAGTCTGTCGCTTGCCTTTACCCATATTGGCTCTATTACAAAATGGTCGTCTCGTCTTTTTCCGTGCAAATTGCAGCATAAATAAACCAGACTATTGTTTCAGTGGTAAAACATCATCGCTTTATTTCACATTTAATGATCTGATGCACTTGTCTAATCTCTGCAGTGGAAGAACTCTGTAGTTGTAGACTGCTGTAGTTTTCGGAATATATTAATATCTAGGGCTATCGTTTGTATAACCAAACATACAAAATCCCCAGCAAGAAGTAAGGGCTATTTTGCGCTGCATTAGTCATGCAAAGCACAGCGTGTGTGGAGCTGGTACCAGTGTAGTAGTTTTTTTTAGCAACTAGTTTGAATAAAACCTCTATGTTTGGTTTCCCCGGCCTCAGGCAAGCAGCTGCTTTGCCTGCCGACCAGCAGACCTTGAAGGGAAATAACAAGTCCACTTATTAGATGCACATATTTGATTGAATTAACCATATGAATTATATAGTATATTGACAAAAGACTTTAAAACACATGTATTATTATGATCTGGGAATATATAACTTTTTATTAGTAAACATTACTGTTCAGAAATTACCATCATTGCCATATGATTGTAAACAGTGGCAGGCGCCAGAGTATTTTTGTTGGGTAATCTATGGTAGGGCTAACCCATACAGTGGTGGGGCTCAAGTCAGTATTTGTAATGTAAAAACATACACGCTATATTGCACCCCTTGATAGTGAAACGCCACACGTGAGGCTTTTATTAGCTTTTATTAGTCTCCTTTTATCAGCTAAATTACATCGAGTGCAACAGGTGTGAGTTAAACAATACAATAGCCTATTCTGCTAATTCCACATTGTTACAACATGCTACGCAGCGGCAGAAACAAGAAAAGTTGGCATATAGAATTGACACGGAGAGAGAGAGAGAGAGACAGACAGAGAGAGACTGACATAGCACACAACAGGTTGCCTGTGTCTCTATTGTCATACAAAACACCTTTTCAAATGACCCATTATTGCAAAAATATATTCAAAACTCACTATTCACTCTTCAGGTGGGTCGTGTGACTCTGGCACCTGTTCGACTTGTACCTCAATGCGAGGGCGTTTAAGAACAAATCTATCTATCCGAAATATACAATTAATCCTAGAAGTTCTGCTGTCTGGCTGCAATTTACTCGGCGCGAGTTTGGGGACTTTTCACTGTGAATGTGACGTATCAGTAATGCATGACGCAGCAGACCCAACGTTTCGTTGCTCCGATTGGCTGTAGGTCTATTCAAATTGCATTCGGAGGCATTTTGATCCGACCGCGGCTGCGCTGATATTATAACGCGAGAGAATTTCCACACCTTTAGTGTATAAAACTCCCCCACTACTTAGACTATTCCTTGCACCCCTCTAGCATAAGGCCGAATGGTCTCAACCATATTGCCAGTAAGGTGCACTTGTTGTTACAGCTGGATCAGTTTGTGTGTTGTGGACACAACCGGTAGATTTTCGCAATCCGTGTTCTCAACATGCTTACTTAAACATACTTTTTCATGGTCGGGCTAAGGTAGGGCTAAGCCATTTCTTGGTATGGCTGTAGCCTACCCCAGCCATACCCTGGCGCACCACTGATTGTAAATGAAAGAAAAGAATTTCCTTTTTTTTTGACAGTTCAACTAAAATTCACACAATTCTCGACGGAACATAAAATTGCTTCAAACTATCACATATAAAAAATACCTATGCAAAAGTGTTAACGAATGATTCGTTGAGTTTTGTCAGTTTGCCTGGCGGTGATTGAATTTAGCTTTTAACATCCGTCACAAGGTTTAAAAAAAAAAAACTCGGCCTCGCTCGGTTTGGTTAGGCCTTATTAGGCCCGGCTCACTTTAATGCTGCGCTTCCATTACAGTTTTGGAACTGGGGTAGTTACTATAGTAACGCAGTGTAGGCGGAGCCGTGACGTCATCTTCAATGAGCGCCCCAAAAAACAACACAGCCATTAGCTCTTAGCACTCAGAGCTCACAGCTCTTTATATCTGTTCAGAAACTAGACAAAAGTTAAACAAGTACAAACCACAGACTGCCTGTGTCATGGCGAATACAGTCACTGGTTTATTTATGTCTGTATAGGCCGTTGTTGTGAGTGTGGACGGTCGGAGCATATATAACGTTAGCTTAGCCAAACTACATTTAGAAAGCACGCATTTTAAAGGGTTTTTCGCCTGCCGTCTGTCTGCAGACTTGTCAAAGCATTAATTCATGGTTTTTACTAACCGGTATCAGTATGTTGTTACTTCGGCATCATTTTGAAACGTGTATTACAATTAAATCACGGTCAAATATGTTCATCTTGTTGTAGTTGTAGCCCCCTTGCCAGCGATTCTCTCTCTAGTTTAGCATACTCAGCCCGATTGTTCCTGGCCCTAGAACCACGATTTAGTCGGGCCAGAAAAAAGGTGAAAAAGTAGCCCCGGGCCAAAACTAGGCCAAGTGGAAACGCAACCAAAAACGGGCCCTGCACGGCTCGGCACGCTTAAAGCGAGCTACCCGCTGCAGTGGAAACGCGCCATAAGTAAAAAATAAACTCAGAAAAATAATATCAGATAGAAAATGCAACATTGTATGTCTTCACTTCTAAATGTGTTTCTTTAACACTAGAACCGCCAACGGGTCAATTTTACCAGCAGCTGTTTTTTTATTGTATGTAACTTTTTTCAATAAAATATTAACGTCTCCCAGTCCGTGACTTTTCCTGAAAGTGTGTTATGTAACACCCCGTGTTGTTAAAAATTGTCAATATGAAGTCAGATTGAAAAAATCGTTTTTTATGTAAATCCACGTTTATTCTGAAATGAGCCGTTGCGACTTCCGACTGATTTCGATAGAGCGGGTCACATATAATATGAAAAACTGAGAGTCCACAGATTATATTGGTATACATGTCATCCCTGTGCGATCAAAACTCACCGTTCTGTATGGTACATTGTACCTTGGAAATCAATAGCGGGTAAACTTTACCCGTTGGCGGATATAGGTATACATACAGCGACCCCTGGCGGTTCTAGTGTTAACGGTCATTTATTAATTCTGCAAGAAAAGGCGCCTCTCTTAAAGTCTCAATGTTAGATTAGATTAGCTACCTTTTTAGTTTTCCCTTCCTTCATGGATCAAGAGGAAAGGTCTTAAAACAATATTTTTTTCTCAAAGTAATTTATGATAAGGCACCCAGTAAAATTTACAAACACATTTAAAAGGAAACATTGGCAATTTTCAACCAACAATTGTTATCTTTTTTTTTGTATTCCCTATTTACCAAGTCTTATTTTCCTGACTCTTTTTTTCAATTCAGAATCTTCATAATCTGGGCGATCAGCAGCTGGTTCCGTCGAGGGCCGTCCACTCCTGACCCCAGCACTCCAGGCGGGGCCCCCAGTGTACCGAGCAGGAACCTGTTCCCCAAAGAAACCCTCATGGTATTAAACCCTCCTCTCTGTCCATATCCTCTATCTGCATGGCAACCTGTTCTTAATTGAATTGAGGGTGTTCATTCTTAAACATCCCTCACACTCTGATCCCCTGAAGAGTTTTACAGCAGCCCAGTGTTATCGCTTCTTTCAGAACAACTCACAAGCCAACCCCCATCTCTGATATATCATAAACACCTTTTTATTTTCTCACCATCCCTACAGGACCTGTATGTGTACTTGTCCCCAGATGAGGTGTTCACTGACTTCAACAACACAGAAGCCCTGTTCTGGTTCCACAGGGACCTGGTCTATGGAGACTGGAACATCGGGGAGAACGGGGACGGCTGTTACGAGCAATATAAGGATATGGAAATCCCAGAGGTGAGGAGGAAGGGAAGGGGCTATATGAGAGATATGCAGCTGGGGAAAGAGGTGACCAACAGGTAAATGTTCAGTAAATGAGGAGGACGGTCAACCACACAGAGCACAGTTAGCAAAGAACATGACAGAATGATTGAATCTAAAACACTTCTTCCTGTTTGGTGTGTTTTTGCAGTTTTTAATGCAGAACGGTTCCATATACATGCACGTCTACTTCACTAAAACTGGATTCCACCCAGACCCCAAACGCAAGGGGCAGTATCGCAGACTGGCAACAGTTCATTCATCACGAAGTAAGCACTTGTAGAAAACGCATACATTGGAAACTTAAATGAAATGTATGGTCATTTTTAAGTGTTAACCCTTACTGTTTACTATTTCAGTGCTGAATAAATTTAAGCGAAGGAAGTTTATGAAGACCAAGAATCTGCTAACGGGAGAGACGGAAGCGGATCCCGAAGTGATCAAGGTACATAGTTTAATTTGACTTATTAGTTGTTGTTGTTGTCTATCATGTAATGCTAGACTGCTAAATTGACCGCTATATCACAGACTTTAGGTGATTGGTAGAATATGAATGATTTTACTTTGTGTTGTTCCTATGATGAATAGAAATGGAATTGTTTGTTCACTAAATACATTAATTTCCATGCAAATTATTACATAGTCTGTATCACACTTTCTCAGTCTCTATCTACAGTTACAGTAAAGATCAACAAGCACACATCAGCAATACATTCCAGCTTGTTCCTTCAGTAGAGCTATACAAAAAATAGAATGAATCGGGGTCAAATCAATATTGACAGATGTCAAATATTAAAACGAATGTGTTTCCTCCCAGCGGGCGGAGAGCCATGGTCCCGTGGAGATTATCTCTCACTGGCACCCCAACCTCACCATCAACATGGTGGACGACCACACCGCCTGGGTCAAGGGCTCTGTTCCCCCTCCTCTAGATCAGCGTAAGTTCCTTCCACTGAAACGCTTGCCTTTTATGCACATTGGCTACATTTGAAAAGGTCACAACTACAAAAGCTGTTTCATCTGGTTTGCATGAAGTTATTTTTGTGTCATCAAGCCTGACTTTTGAATGCTCTGTTCTTCTTCGACTAGATGTCAAGTTTGATGCTGTCAGTGGCGACTACTATCCCATCGTGTACTTCAATGACTACTGGAACCTTCAGAAGGACTACTACCCCATCAACGACACCCTGACGACTCTCCCACTGCGCCTCGCCTACTGCCCACTGTCCTTGTGGCGTTGGCAGCTGTACGCCGCCCAAAATGCACGATCCCCGTGGAACTTCCTACCAGACGACACCTACGAGCAGTCGGATGAAGACCAAGACTCTGTCAAGGTGAGAAAACTAATTGCATTAGACTTAATGTGGTGACGTGGAATTAGTTATTTAATGCAGATTTGCTTTTAGGTACCTTAAGGTTGAGTTGCAAATACAATGGAGAAATAACTGATGGGGTATTATAAAATGAAACCTGAGCTGTATGATGTATCATTATGCGATTTTCCCATTTTATTGGAATGATTTTCTTTGTTGACAGATTTAAAAACAGAATACTCTTAATTACATGGCCTTGGTGTGAAATGTGAATGTCTTGCATACAATATAATGCAACATAATAGGTTCTAGTGGAATACCATCATTTTTCTTGGCAATGTATGTTGATTGTATTGTAGTATATTAGTTATTTATGTTAACCTGGACAGTTTGATATATTAAAACGACTTTGTTGTCTAGATGTGTGGTTTGAGCACAAAGTAGCCAGTATTTTCAGATTCTAAACATTATTTCTTTTTTTTATAGACGGCCCTTTTGGAAACCAACCCATACCTGCTGGGAATCACCATAGTTGTCTCCATTGTGCACAGCATCTTTGAGTTCCTTGCCTTCAAGAATGGTAAGTTCCCAAAAGCCTGTCTCCATTGAGCACTTCACACTTAGTTTGTCTTCCCCTCACCACCATCTCCTCTTCAGATATCCAGTTCTGGAACAGCCGACAGTCTCTCGAAGGCCTCTCCGTGCGCTCCATCATATTTGGAGTCTTTCAGTCTGGGGTTGTGCTGCTGTACATCCTGGACAACGAAACTAACTTTGTGGTGCAGGTCAGCGTCTTCATCGGCCTTCTTATTGACCTGTGGAAGATCACCAAGGTCATGGACGTCAAAGTAAGTCGGAGCAACACTTGTTTTTTACCATACATAAGTTTGTTGGTTTAACTGTATAAAAAGGTAACTTTATTGCATTTAAATGATCACATTTATATAGCAGTGATATATTTGTGGTCAAGTTGTGTACTTGCATCAGTGTTGTAGTCAAGTCACCAATTCACGAGTCCAAGTCACTCTCGAGTCACCACTCTTCGAGTCCAAGTCCGAGTCACCCAAGGAGTGTCCGAGTCGAGCCCAAGTCATCATTACCTGTGTTCAAGTCCGAGTCACCCAAGGAGTGTCCGAGTCGAGTCCGAGTCATCATTACCTGTGTTCGAGTCAGAGTCCGAGTCACCTAAGAAAAGTCTGAGTCACAAGTCTTCATGCATTAATCTTCGTGGAAATATGTGTTGAAATGTAGCTGCTCCTCTACATTGCTTTTATCCTGTCATGTTATACTAATCTGTCTATTGAACTGCTGTGAAGCGAGTTTGGCTACAATTCTTATAATAGGTGCTATACAAATATAAAGCTTATTACTGATATTAATATTATTATTATATATAAATAAACTATATGTAAAATGAGTTACCTTTTAGAGAAGTGATTATATTTGTATGCCAATATGTTCCTAGGGTAAAGTTTTCGTTTTGCACTTTTATTTTGATAGTAAAAAGATTGGGGCTCTTATTTTGAAGGAACTTTTACCAGTTGAATCATATACTGATAAAGATTTAGCCCCAGAAAGCAGATGGCTACTTAGCATGCAAAATGACTCATTCTGCATGCTAAGTAGCCATGTGCTTTCGTGTTATCTGCTGAATCTTTATTTATGTGTCTCTAGACATCTTTAGACTGGAATAGCGGGGCCCAGTCCGTGAACTCGCCTCACAGGTGCACACACCAGGATAGAGAACATCAGACTCCAGAGAAAATGTGCTCGAGTCAGTGAGTCAATGTACAAGTCGAGTCCGAGTGATCGTGGGGGGAAAAATGTATGAGTCCAAGTCAGCGTATGCGATAATTCCCGAGTCCGCGTCCAAGTCATCGTGCGCGAGAATTCAAGAGTCAGAGTCCAAGTCAGCGTACGCGATAATTCACGAGTCCGAGTCATCGTGCGTGAGAATTCACGAGTCCGAGTCGCTCAGTGTCCGAGTCAAGTCACGAGTCCCGAAAATCGGCACTCGAGTACTCCATCTCTGACTTGCATTAATCCCAAAACCAGTGTATGTGTATTTTTCCAACTGCAATTCCGCATGCAGTGTATCTGTACATAACTGCTTCTTGTTGTGCCCTCATAACGATATTCCAGTAACCATCTGTGTTTATCTTTCTCCAGTTGGACAGAGAGAACAAAATTTTGGGACTGATTCCAAGATTGCAATTCAACGACAAGTCAACATATGTGAAGTCTTCAACCAAAATCTTCGACGACGTAAGTTTAACCAAGACTGCACTCTTCAGATTGGTCACATTCAGAGGACCATGCTTTCAAAACGACATTTAGGGGATAATATGTAAATCACATATGAGGGACGTGTTATTTGAGCAAAAAGGCAAGGCTAAATGCACACGTCTCTGTTGGGGTTGATCAAATATCATAAGCATGTCTTGTTTAAAGTAATACTAATTTATTTGCTTTTGTAAGTCAATTTCTTATAACCCTTTCTGACCGCCCACTTTTCTCTTGTGAACAGATGGCCTTCAGGTACCTGTCGTGGCTGCTCTACCCTATCTTCGGTTGCTATGCGGTCTACAGTATATTGTACGTAGAGCACAAAGGCTGGTACTCCTGGGTACTCAGCATGCTCTATGGCTTCTTGTTAACCTTTGGTAAGTCAAATATATAAGAATTAATACTCATATATATATATGAAATGAGGCTGGGAACACTCTTTTATACGGCATGTTATTACCTCAATTCAAATATTGGATATCTGTAAGGCTTTTAACAGAAAATGAATCCTAACAGTGGTTGTCTAAAATGTGTTTTTGAAAATATAGGATGGGTAGATGATGTATAGGATTACATCTGTTATTTACAGATTTTGTTAACATGGATTTGATAAAGCAGCACACAAACACTATTTTTAGTAGTAAATGCACCGGGAAAATTCAACATATTTTCTTTATGTATTAACCCTCCCTCTGAAATAATGTTTATATTTAGTCTCTTAATGTATAATTGATTTTACCCTAGGATAATTTCCTGTCCATCTACATCATATTTAAAGGCCAGAGATGTGGCTGATTATATAATTGTCTCACTTAATTATCCTGTCTCTAAGTGGATGTTTTCACACTTGCATCATGGTTACATATCCAGCTCCCAATAGCCTCTGCTAGTGCACTGTATATTAATAGACTCCGTTATGTCGCCTGTTGTCTAATAAATTGCCTCTGGTGTAAAAATGTTTCTAACCAGTGCTTCCTCTCTCTCTCTTCTGGGTGTTAGGTTTCATTACAATGACGCCACAGTTATTTATCAACTATAAGATGAAGTCTGTGGCCCACCTCCCATGGAGGATGCTCACCTACAAGGCTCTCAACACCTTCATCGATGACTTGTTTGCCTTCGTCATCAAGATGCCCATGATGTACAGGATAGGATGCCTCAGAGATGGTTTGTACTCGCTGATCTACATGTATTTTACTAGATTAAAAAAGGTTGAACAAATGTATGAGTTTATACAATTTAACATGTTATATTCTAGTTATACGTTACCTACCTCCCATAAAATGTGAACTCTGCATTAGTGCAGCTTGCTCATGAGCATTATATACATTTTTACACAATTACTGTGCCAACTGCCATCCTTCTTCACAAGATGAATAGCCTGGTTATTACCACTACAAATCAAACTTGTGAACACTAAAACAGTGAGGGTTTTTATTTCAAAATTGAGAAAGAATTGATTTAATCTCTACAGCTCTAGCCTGAGAATTACACATGTAGCCTTTTCTGGCTAACTTTGGCATATTTCCAGCTATAGAATTAAAATGCAATGTCTCCGTCACATAAAGCAATAAATTAAAGTTTGATTTTGACTTAAGGACTACATTTACCCCCTACAGCTAAGTAGATGTTTTACTTGATGACATATTGTTAATGAGGGACTAGTTTCTTGAAAGTATACTTTTTTCTGACTGGACAAAACCTGTTTCCTCTCCTGCAGACGTGGTGTTCTTCATCTATCTTTACCAGCGCTGGATCTACCGGGTTGATCCCAACAGGTTCAACGAGTTTGGCACCAGCGGAGTGAAGCGTAAGCCGGGCGACCCGATAGAGACGGACCCCCTGGCAGTGATGGACGCCACAGGCGACCCGGCAGTGACGGACGACCCGGCAGTGACGGACGACCAGGCAGTGACGGACGACCAGGCAGTGACGGACGACCAGGCAGTGACGGACACCGCTCCCGTCGCCGCCGTCACAGACAAACCAGAGGGGGAGAAGAAGAACGATTAAGCAAGACACCGCCATTATTTACCTCCCTTACCCTCAGTGCTGGGGCGAAGAGGACTTGAAATGTAGGCAGGAAGTGGATTTTTCGTTCAGTAGTTATGGACACCACTACAAAAAAAAAATGCAGTTCAACTGTTCCCTGTGATTTCTGTGTGCATCCACAGAGAAGTCATATTCAGTGTAGACTTAAATTCTTATTTCTGTTCCCCGCCCTCTCGTTTTGCAGTTCCAGTGAAGTAAAACCAAACGTGATGTACTGTATTCTGTTTGATTTCTCAGAGGGTAACAATGTCTTGGAGTAGAGGTTTGGAAGGGAACTGGTTGCAGTTATACTACTTTTTTTCTTTTTTTTTTTAATACGAGTGGAAAAGAGGCTCCGAGTCCGAGCAGCTTTTTTTTTTGGTGTAGATTCCTTGTGAATTTTTCTTTTCATTCCATGTGAGCACCGTGTTCAGATGCCTGTAAACTGGTTAGTGGTGCTGGAGGAAACTGGAAAGATCCTGAGCCACGAAGAAGTTACGAAAAGGGGAGGTGGTGACTGGAAACAAGATGGACGACCCTACAGGACACTACCCAGACAGTGACTACTACCCTCAATTTTAAACAAATGTTTAATGTTCTGAGCTGAACATAAAAAATAACAGCCTTGTTGGTATTAATATAAATATATTAATATTGTCAATGACTTGATTTTTGTTTTTTAGTCACTGAAACATTCTTTTGTATCTCCTCAAACTGTACAGAGTCTCAGCTTGTCATGTTATTAATGCCTATGTCAAATATGTCTAACAATAGCTAATTTAAAAGTCTAATTTTAATTTCTCCCCTCGGCTGAACGTCTGATTTCCAAATTGTTTCACGTTCACATTTCGAACCATCACCTAGACGGACACGGTGGAGAGTGTCAGGTGTGGCTGGAAGAATTACAGTGTCTCTTGTTTTAATTGTGAGTGCTGTAAGTCCTGAAAGAAAGAGGGTTCCATGTTGGTACATTTTGATTCATTCATGTTTATAGTAAAATTCAAGTGTGATTTAAAATGTCTATGCAATGCTTTTTTGATGTTTCTATTACTCATTTTTACGTTCAGGGTTCAAGAATGATATTTTTGCCTGAAACTTAGTTCATAATTTCTATTGATGTTACAGGAACTAGTTTATTTGTGTGCTTGTGAAGCATGCATATGTAGTGAGGTATTTGTGCTCGTTCTCCCTGAAGGGTTTTAAAAGATTGCAACTCATGAACATGTTCAAAATCATATCAATTATTTTCACTTATTAGTTTTTCTTCTGTCATAAAACTGAATAATAGCATCATAATTTCATCCAAAGGTCAAAAGGTGATGACTTAAAAATTGTTTTAAAGATTACATTTACAAGAAATAAAAATAACAAACGATACTTTCAATCACAGGATTAAAGCCCTGTTTTGCTTGGAAAAGTGACTCAAATAATGAATTATGGAAAAAGTCTTAACCGAACTCCTTTCTCTTTTCATGCAGATCTTCAGTCAAATAGCTAATTACAATTATTAAATGTACAAGGCATAGTCAGTTCTCTTCACTGTGTGTCTGTGGAAAGGCAGGATGGATTAACTATGCCACACAATATTAAATGTACTAGATATGTTTGCAATACAACACAGTGACTTTTTGGAAGTCTAACCTGTAACAGTCAATTGAATCATCGGACAGGGCTGATGTCCACGTATTTCTAATAACACAGTGGGGCCTATTTAGTTTAAAAAGTCAAATCTGCCAGGTCATAAACGCATGTTTAAGAGTGTTACACCTAATTGAACTATCTGCAGAAACGGTGTGTTGTCCTCACTTGACCTTGACTTAAAGAGTCCCAAATCGGTTATATATCCTAACATATATTCCGAGTAAAAAATATATATTTGTGTGGCCTATTTTAACAGGTGAATGATCTGTCAGGTTGAAAAAAAACTCCTTTATATGTAACACACTCTAGCAGTGAAAAGTCGATTTATTTGTATTTGTTTTTCTTGGTCCCTGCTGAGTCACTGCTTCCTCTTAACGCTTCAACTTTCGCTTTCCATTTCCATTAAACCGCCTGTCCTCTGTGTCAGCAGCAGGTGTCACCGTTGCGCTGTACAACCTTGAGCAAATGGTCTTTTATTTAGCAAAAAGTTGATAGTTCAAATATAAGCAGTAACACATCACTGTATTTAGGGCAGTAACTAAACGTGCAGACATTTTATTGGTGAAGTTTGATCTGTTAATATTCATGACAAAAATTGAAATTCCCACCACTCCATCAGTTTCTCGGAAACAGGAGCAGCAGCAGGATAGTGGCATGATGCAACCAGGGCCCTTTCTCATTTCATCAAATCCCCCTCCTCGACTCCTCGGTCCTCCGGTAGTGACCCGGAAATTAATTTTAGCGCGCCATGTTGAAGGACATCTCATTACTCTAAATGCACTTCGAGGACCGAGCGTCGAGGAGGCTCTCTGGAGGAGCTATAACCGAGGATACACTGATGGGTCCTCCACGGCTCCTTCATGGATGCATTTCCGGCAACAGAGATGTTTCAAAGAGTCGTGACGCAGGGCCGGACTTATCTCAGCCAATGACAGCTCTTCATGCATCCCCTGGATATTATTTTATTAACTGCTTTCATCGCGACGCGATGTTTACAGTGAGAACAGCTGTGAGGTCCGTGCAGAAAGCAGAGCAGTGTGTATAATATATATCACTCAGTATAACAGGCCTACATTACTCTCTGTATTTGCTGTAGTTTAGTAGATATCTACAAACAAAGAGTCGATATTTTCTAAAACCATTTAGTGCTTCACAATAAAATACACAACGGCTGTAGCCTGTTTTAGGAGCTGTATGTGCGTGTGTGTGGTGTAGGTGTGTGTGGTACAGGGTGTGCATAGATGCAGCGGACAGACAGGTCTCAGTTGGTTTGGTGTCCTCTGCTTACTTTACTACTTTAATACTTGTAAATACAACTTTTGGCCCGTAATTTATTTCCCTCATTGTAGCGACCAGAGGGGAGAGGGGGGGGGATATATCCAGTCTCTTATAGTGTTATTATGAGTGCTCTGTTTGATTCTGAAATTGTATATATTTATATAAATATATACATATATATGTGTGTGTGCGTGTCCGCATCTGTAGCCTGTTATTGTCTCATTATACCGCACTGTGAATGAATCAAAGTAAATATATAAGTCATCATGAACACATCTGTCCATCAGACAGAGGGCTGCTGTGCCCTCTGTCATCATTAATGGACGTCTCTTTAAAATGACCGCTCAGAGGAGAGGAGTTCTCATTTCTCTAACCGCCTGCTGCTTCCCCTCCTCTCTCCTCGGTTCCCCTCCTCGGCTCCTCCGCTCGCATCTCCTGTGGGCGGGACTAAGTATCGAGGATAGGAGTCGAGGAGGGGAGTTCGAGAAATGAGAAAGGGCCCTGGATAACAATCGTGTGTGTGTGTGTGCATGCGTGCGGCATTGAACTATTTGCAAATTATGCATGCAGTGACGTTCGATAATACGAAAACTTTATGTACAAATCTAAAACAACACCTTTTGTATAATAGTGACATAAGTACCCATGTATGGAATGCCATTTAAGCCAAAAATAAATACATAATTAAATAAATACATATATATATGAAATACATTCTGAAATAAATAAATGAGGCAATAAATATGTATACATGTACATTTAAATACACATTTATTTATTTCATGGGACTTTTATTTCATAATGACACATTTATTATTACATACAGTCTATGATTATTACCCATGCATCTTAATAAAGCTGATTTTCGGCACCTGGTGTCTTTGCGGGGGTTTTTCCTGTGGGAGGTGACGTGTGACGTTCAGGGGGTTTCCGACCCCAAGCAGCCAATCAGAGCGAAGCTGCTGCGGAACCACTGAAGTGAAGTGAACTGCTCTTCAACATCTTCCACACATGTCCTCACAGTCAAACTGCCTGTCACCAGTCGGTACACACACTTAGAGCTAGAGCTGGCCTTGTTTACCGGAGCTGTTTGTTCAAAGTTTCACCGCAGAGACTAATACCGAAAATATTCCGGTTTGGAAATAACTACAAGGACACGACGGTGGAGTTCATGGTCCTTAAGAACAACTCGCATGCGATGAAAGGCATGGACATCTTCAACGGCACAGGTTTCAGTCTTAATCTTTACGTTTGTGTTTATGTTTATGTGTATGTGTGTGTGGGAGAGGGTTGACATCACCGGCACCGGCAGGCATGTGATTTGTCAGAGCAGAGCAGCCAACACCCATTCCCGGGAACAAACACTCCCACCCGGCTCTCTCTGTTGGCTCCACTTACTCCTGGATAACATTTAACAGGTTTTATTCAGGTGATTTCTGTTTGCAGTGCTAAGTACACAGCCTGCTCGAGTTTACTTAAGTAAAACCTTGAGATAGTCAACTTGATGTCCATTGTATCCTACTTAATACTTCTCTATTACTTCCTTACAGAGGAATATAGCAATTTTTCTTTGACAATTTCAATTTCTTGAAGCCAATCACAAAATCACCTGATCAATTGTGATATATTTGTATATGTTAAGATGCCCAGCAGTAGCCCATATCAAGTAGTTGAGTTTAACCTTCCCCAGCTGCAACAATAAAGTGATGTACTCATGAATACACCAATGATTATAATAACCCAGTGATATGATATTCATTATTCTGAGGTTGGACATAACTATCAAGTATATTTTGATTGCTTTGATCTTTTTCTTAAGTAACATATCTGAGTGGTAGTACTTATTACAACTCTGTATGTGTCTCCTGCAGAGCCGCGAGGACCATCAGACTTTGGTAAGTTTCTTTTATCTTTTGCCCAAAACGCATAGTAATACATGTGTTATTGCAACCTCATGGAGAAAGGAGAAGTCAGGCCATCTTGAGCTGGCCTATTTCTGCTTCCTCATTGCACTTTGAGAACCAGACACATTTGCAGCACATGTTTAATTTGCTCTGACAGATGCATTTGTGATTTGTTAATGTGACATCAGGCTAGTGAGGAGGCCCAGAGGAAACATAATAATACACGAGACCAAATAACAGCAAGCTAAACAGCATTATTAAACATTGTTCTATTTATGTTTTAAATTGTTTGCATTTAAGCCTGCAACTTATTTTAAGAATTCATACATCTACCTATTATTTTTGTAATGTAGGCCTACTTGTATTTTACTTTTTTTTTATTGTCAAAAATGTGTTACAAAAAAATCCAATTTTACTTATTCAAATTACACAATATCATTTGAATGTAATAATCTCTGCTGTGGTACTATTGTGACCATCTTAGCTGCAGGAAACTAGTTTCTGTGTGAGTGTGGAGCCCCTGACATCTTACACCTCGACCGCAGGTGGAAATCGGTGTGCATGAGATTTATGTTCTGGTAACCATGGCAACATCACTTCTGAAACAGTTTACCACATCACATGTATATGTTTTGGTAATTGGCGGGACAATTTGGTGTCCTGATATAAAAACAAATGGATAGTGTGAATTATATAACAATTTAAGCTTGATCATTTACATCAAAAAGAAATAAACACAGAATATATTCACAAAATACAAACACAGGGTTATTATATAATTATTATTATTGCCGGTGTCTATATAAATCACACTCATTAAATAATGGCACTTCCTCTGTAGGATATTGCCCTTTTGCCCACAGGTTTAATAATTCTTTAACATGTGAAAACCTTTTTGCTGATGTATGTGTAAGCTGTAAGAAAAACTAGTGGAAAACCCTAAAATATGTGTTAAATTATGAGTCCTTAGAGATACTAAATATATTACTTACTACCATGTCCTTTTATACTAGTTCATCAGCAGAGTTCCCTCTTATTTTTGGATGTTTTACCATCTTTATATCCTTCTGCTATATATCATCAGCTATGAAGTTTTCATAAAAAATATTATTATTTTCCAGACCTCATTGAGGAGATCATCACAGAGGATGGGGGAGAGCGGCTGCGAGCCCTCCTGCCCGGCCCCCCCGCTCCTCCTGCTGACCTCTGCCAGCCTCAGAACCACAGGCTGCTCCGGCAGAGCTCCTCTCCGTCCTCTCAGCCCGTGCTGGTGGCGAGAGGCACCGCGTGTCAGGTGAGAGGGTAAAACACATCTTGTGGTGTGCTGTCACACTGTGGTGTTTTGTACCAGTGTAGTCATTTGTGTTGTTTCTCAGTTATAGGTTTCCTACATTTCCCAAAATGACTCTGGGCAACACCCAGAGTACTGGCTCAACTGCAAATGGGGCGACAACAGGCCTTTATAACACACAGATAAAGTTTAATTATATACAATACAGACCTCTTATTATTAAATATTGTAAACACAGTTAGAGAAGCATAATGTTGCCTTAATGTCAAGACTTATTACTAATAATTTAGACTGTTAATAGAAAGTCTACCATTTTACTCTGTCTGCCAGACCTATGGCTTTTCCACCGCTTGTCCTTATCTAACATAGACTTCATTCAAAACAAATGGTCAGTTTACCTACTTGTTGGTTGTCAAAAATTATTTAACAAATGTTATTCTTCAAGTGAAATATTGAACAAAAAGGACATGGATATAAGTATTCCAGATTCTCAAACACACGTTTTTGTTGTTTTGTTTTTGTAATGTATCTGATTAGCCTTAAAGTATAGGCAAGCCTT
Source organism: Pseudochaenichthys georgianus (assembly GCF_902827115.2). Taxonomy (NCBI): domain Eukaryota; kingdom Metazoa; phylum Chordata; class Actinopteri; order Perciformes; family Channichthyidae; genus Pseudochaenichthys; species Pseudochaenichthys georgianus. The sequence continues at coordinate 24,685,599 of NC_047515.1, forward strand.
CAGTTCACACTGTTACCTTGAGCTCTTGAAGCTTGATGTCAGTTCTCACAATTTTCTCTGACATTTTAAAGATTCACCAATTGACCAACTAAACTGAACAACAGAGGAAGCTCCATTCTGGTTTATTCTCTGTTAAGATGAACTCAAAATGGGACTGCAGATGTAGTGACAAAGTATTTGTTGTATGGATTTAATGTTGGTGTAATTCACTGCACTGTAGTACACGTGTAGCCTGCAGAGGGCTGGTTGTTGTTGAGAGGAGTATTCAGGCAGCTCGGGCTCTTACCATAAAGCACGTGGTTTACAGCTCCGAAGTAATCTGTAATCTGATGACACTGCAGTGAAGATGTGGCATTCTCAGAGAGCTCTTAATGTAAGGCACAAGAAGACGGCCTAAAGTCTTTATTAGCAAAGGATCTGCATGTGAAATTTCAAAAATGGGGGTTTTAGTATTCAAATAGTGTTTGCTAAGAGGGACTTGCAGCTGTGATCGAGGCTGACACACCTCCTCCGCATGCTTTTCTGAGGGAGGAGGCCGACAGAGAGAGAGGAGGAGTGGATGGAAAAACTGTAATATGACTCCCTTTTTCTGTTTGACGTCCTTTCTGTTTACAAGCCAAACCCACCAAGGGGTGAAAGTTCACATTCTTCTTCCTGAGACGCTTCTTCAATTGGTCGATTGGTTGAGCTGACTTCCTATTTCCTGTTCGCTGCTCACTCTGCCAGGCTATTGTTTAGCTCCAGTGTTTTCAGGCTAACAGGTTTGGCCAGGCTTTGACAACAGACGTCTGTTTCTTGACCGGATATTGTGAAGCATGATCTCATGCTGAGGCATCACCCAGATCTCTGCTGCACTTTAATGAGCTCCCAGCCTCAGTTTCTGCTTCACAGGTGACAGAGAGGTCAACTTCTATTCTTCTTTGTTCACTAGAGGTTTGATTTCTCATCTGTCGTTACATTGATGCTTCAGATAAACGTAATACTTGAATGTGTTTTTATTGATTATTCCTTTTACGTCACGTGTAACCCATTCAGAGACCTAAGTGAACAGAAGTTAACAAGTGAAGCAAGGGAGCCCTGCAGAGACTGTAGATAGAGAAAGTAAAAGCAGCATGAGAGACATGCAAGAGTCTTGAGGGGGATGGAAAATAGGGTATCTGTGGTGTAAGGGGGAAATAAGACATTGAAGCGAAGGAGGAGTCAAATGAGCGCATGGTTGTTGCATTGATAGAGAGACAAGAAGGGTAGGAAGATAAGACGTGCAGTGACTCGGTTTTGATGCTTCATTTCACTTCAGACATGCACAATGCTTCACCTTCAGCGTTATCTGCTAGAATGGTAGCTTATCTTATATATGCTTTATATTTGCCTCTGATTGTAAGTTTATGTTTTCTGATTCTACGGGAAAGTTATTCATTAATTTCATTTTTATTACGTGTCAAATATTGTATCATTTACTTATTTGACCCTGAAAGAAATGTTTATAAGGTCATTGTTGTAACTGATAACAATCCATAATCATCCATAAATATGACCCCAAGAGATTGGCTTATACATTTAGGTGTTTATTTGACTAACTTGTCATCTAACTATTAGCACCTGTATTCCTCCTAAATTAAACAAAAGTTAGATAATGTCTTATTTGCGTATATCAGACATTTTGGAATCATTGGGTCTTTTTATCAAAAATATTAATCTAAATATATTTTAATAATATTAATCTTAAGTGTGAAATGGTAATGCTAGCCCTTTGCTCCCAAGCACACACACGTGCGTGTGTGTGTGTGTGTGTGTGTGTGTGTGTGTGGCCCCTTCTAGCCCTAATTGTGTGTGTGAATAGGTGAACGTAGGACTGGGTTCTAAAAGCTGTTTGAGTGGTCAAAAAACTGGAAACGTTTTATAATTTGGTAGTGTAGAAATATAGAGTAGCAGGTAATGACATTATCTTTATATTGTTACGCCTCAAGAGCACACAAGAAGTTGCTACATGTTTTGTTATAAATATGTAGGAATTCAGCTTGATCAGTGTCCATGTGTTCTGCTCCAGCCATTTGAAACGGTTTCTTTAGTCTCTTGAAACTCTTTTATGCAGCTGTCTTGACCACGTCTCCAATGAAAGAGAGGTTGCCAACTTCAATGGGTCTTACCAGGTTGGATAAATGATAAATAACAACGTTTATAATGTTGTTCTATTGTTTCTCCACAGCCAACCTGCACCTTCCCTCAGCCCCCGTCCTGCCCTTCCAGAGAGATGGCTCATCCTTCCCGATCTTTTGCATCCAGTTCCTCTCGGCGTGGTCGAGGCTCCTCGTGTTCACTGGCTTCCAAGAGCTCCAGCGTTGTTTCCTCTCAGAACCGCGGAGGCGACAGCGAGATGCTGGAGCGGCTACTGAACAAGCCCAAGCTGGTGTTGGTGGAGGAGCCCAAGGAGAGAGGCATGAGGTTTCGCTATGAGTGTGAGGGGCGCTCGGCCGGAAGCATCCCGGGGGCGTCCAGCACCGAAACCAACAAGAGTCAGCCTGCCATCGAGGTAAACACATTACACTTACATTTGTTAATTTGTGTTGGATCTTAAAGGGGGTTTACTGGCTCTCAGTGGCAGTTAGAGAAGTTTTAACCATAGTTGATAATGTTTGGTGTGTTCACTTGAACCCCTTGTTGCGAGGAGGGTGGAGCTGCAAGGATGTGGGTTGTCAGTCAAAAAGAAAGTCCCCACAAATCCCAGCCGAAGTGTGGTCAAAGACGGGCGGTTTGTCACCTTCCCACATTCTGACAACACTACCACACTTTCATCTTCGCGTTATACAAACATACATATCACACAACGAAGAGGAAACACAAGGTGTGTGAGGATTTTGTCAATGAAAAATCAGTGGATTTCTGCAATTCATGTAAATGAAATGTAGATATTTGAGTAAAACCCCTAATTAATATTTAATTTTGGCGTTTCAGTTCTTTTTGGTGAACTGATGCTACATGGACTGGTTATCAGATATTTGTCACAAACAATGCAAAAGCAATGGAGTCTTCAAATGCAGAAGTAAGAAGATTGAATATGCTAAATATATGCACAAACACCCAATGGTGTGAAGAACAGAAAGTAGGCTTTGATTGGCAGATCATCTGAATTTCTCCCCATGTCCTGTATTTCTTCATATTTATTTTATTAAATCTTCACAATGTTTCTCAATTTGAAAGCTCCCCTTCTTGTTTCTGTTTTCTTGTAATATCTTGCCATGTTGCACAACACCCTATACATAATAATAACACATGTGTTTTTATGTCACAGATGCCTTGTCATTTTGACTCACCAAACTATTTAATCTTCCTGTTCTCTCTTTCAGATTCAAGGTCCCATCGAACACTTAAAGAGGGTCACAGTTACTGTTTCCTTGGTGACCAAAGACCCTCCACACCGGCCTCACCCCCACTGCCTTGTGGGTAAAGACTGCCCGAATGGATCAGGAATCTGCGTGGTCACGCTCAACCCTCACAGCAACCGACGTCACAGGTGCTCCTCCCATCCCTCTTTCATCTCCTGCATCAACATGCCACTTTTTATCAAACAGTTTATTCCTCAGACTCGTACAGTAACCTCATTATACATTTGGTGTGTTGTCCATCATACAACATAGTAAGTATTTATTGTCTTCTGGACTTGAAGCTTTAGTAACCTTGGGATCCAGTGTGTGAGGAGGAAAGAGCTGGACGTTTCACTTCAGAAGAGAAGAAGCCAAAATATCGACCCCTTTCAAAGTAAGATGAAACAAAACACACACACACACACACACACACACACACACACACACACACACACACACACACACACACACACACACACACACACACACACACACACACACACACACACACACACACACACACACACACACACACACACACACACACACACACACACACAGTTCATATTGTTATGTTTGTACACATCAATACATTTTAAATAAAAATGGATGACAGTTTCCTCTTTCTTGCTGTTGAAATTCATTAAGACTGTTGTATCCCCCCCCCCCCCCAGCTGGTCACACAAAGGGCATTGAGGACATGGACATGAACGTGGTACGTCTGTGTTTTCAGTGTGACTTTGAGTGGGACGACGGGGGGAAGGACTGTCTCAGCCCAGTGCTGTCCAACCCCATCTATGACAAGAGTAAGAAACAGTCTCTTGATTAAGCCGCACCAACCATGTGTTACTGTGTTTCCTGATTCTCACGCGTTGTTGTGTTTGTTCACAGAGGCCACGACCACATCTCAGCTGAAGATCGGACGGTTTAACCAGTACAGAGGCTCCTGCGCCGGCAAGACGGAAATCTACATGTTGTGTGACAAAGTGCAGAAAGGTAAGGGGACGTTTATTTGTGAACGTCCAAACGGCATACATTTAGAGCACATGTGTCAAACTCAAGGCCCGGGGGCCAAAGGGGCCAGGATAATTTTTAATTACTATTAGATTTGGCCCGCCGGTATATTTATATCTGCTCCCTGATCTCTCGGAGAATTGTAAGTGGCTACTGCCTGAGATCGAATGCTGTGGTTTTATTAAATGTGCCAACTGCTAGGACTGTCTTAGGGAAGACAGCTTTTAGATGCGCAGCTCCTCTGTCTTGGAATAGTCTGCAAATTAAATGGAAACTGAACAATCTGGTGCCACTAAATGTTTTTAAAGCTCGGTTGGATGCTACTCAATCGGAAGCTATTGGTTCCTGTTTATGTGGATAATTATGTAAATGATGCTGTATGATGTCCTTTTGTTGTTCTGTTTATGTTTTTATGTTTCATGTGGAACTACTTGAGCAGGTCTCCCTTGAAAAAGAGATCAATGATCTCAATGGGATTTATCTGTATAAATAAAGGTTTGAAATGAAATATTGCACGCACACCTTCACTCCATCCTGAGGGTTTCCTCAGCTCAGAGCCTGACCCGAAACATTGATGAACTTGCATCTGGCTTGAACTAGCATCACAGAGCAGCACACTGAGTTTTGAAGCTGTTGTTGGCCTGTGGAAAAATGTAATCATAAGAAATGACTCCGGAAAAGCTGCAGATAGAGCCATAAGAAATGAATGCAACTGCTTATTTCATGTTTAATGTTGTTACAGGCAATCATTTAAGCTTTGTTAGTTCCAGGTTTTGTTTGTTTGTAGCCTTTATTTAACCAGGTGAAAGCCCCTTGAGATCAAAAGATCTCTTTTTCAAGGGTGACCTGCAGGACATTAGTTACACATGTAACATAAAAACAACAGAACAACAATAAGGATGACATACAACATAATGTACAGGGTACAGTTTACAAAAGTATATTTACAGTGACAGGTACCATGAGTATCAAACAGCATGTCACCCAGCCGAGTTTTAAAATGATGCAGGGGAACCAAAGTGCTCAGTTTTAAACAGGTTTGCAGACTGTTCCAATTTAGTGGAGCTGCACATCTAAAAGCTTTCTTCCCTAAGACAGTCCTAGCACTTGGCACATTTAATAAAACAACATCATGAGATCTCAGGCAATACGTACTTTCAATTCGTCGAGAGATCAGAGAGCAGATATAAGAAGGTAGTTTACCCAACATGGCTTTATAGATGAACGTGTACCAGTGACTGAGCCTCCGTACAGTTAGTGAAGGCAGACCTGCCTTGGCATACAGGGTACAGTGATGAGTAAGTGCTTTACAGTTAGTAACAAATCTCAGTGCACTGTGATACGCAGCATCTAACTTTTCCAGGCAATGGGCAGGTGCATTCATATATATCAAATCACCATAGTCCAGCACAGGTAAAAAGGTCACAGTGACTAGCCTTTTCCTGGCTTCAAATGAGAAACGGAACTTGTTCCTGTAGAAGAAACCTAGCCTAACCCTCAGCTTTTTAAGCAGATTAGTGACCTGAAGTTTAAAAGTAAGACAATCATCAAGCCAGATACCAAGGTATTTGTAACAGGCAACAACTTCAAGTTTTGTTCCTTGCGTAGTTACAATATCAAAAACAGGCTCTGGTGTCTTTTTTGCTTTTGAAAAGAGCATTACCTTGGTTTTATCCACATTTAAAAGAAGCTTTAATTCAGAGAGCTGAGTCTGAATAATGTTAAAAACAGCCTGTAATTTAACAACAGCCTCTTTAATGGAGGGACCTGCACAGTACATCACAGTATCATCCGCATAAAAATGTAAAGTAGCTTCATCCACATTATCACCTAAACTGTTGATATATATATGGACAATAAAAGTGGTCCTAAAACAGAACCTTGTGGTACACCATTAGAAATGTTTAACCACTCAGAAGACAGCCCATCAAAATGAACACATTGGGACCTTTCAGAGAGGTTGTTTACAAACCACCCCACTGCAAGGCTGGATATGCCAATACTGAGTAGCCTCTGCTTTAAGATGCGATGATCAATGGTGTCAAACGCTTTGGAATGGTCAATAAACAGAGCTGCACAACTCTGCTTATTATCTAAAATACTAGTAATGTCATTTACCACTTTCATTGTCGCAGTGATGGTGCTGTGTTTCTTTCTGAATCCTGACTGATGCTTAGACAGGATATCATTTATACATAAAAACTCCTTTACTTGTTCACTCACAAGTCGTTCGAGCACCTTAGCCAGAACTGACAATTTAGAGATTGGCCTATAGTTATTTAAAATAGTTGCCTTTCAGTAAAGGAGCAGACTTCCATACTTTTGGAATTGCATTTGTGCTGAGGGAGAGAGAAAAAGAGAAGTAAGAGGTGGAGCAATAAAATCTGCAGCTATCTTTAAAAAGAAAGGTTCTAAGTTGTCCGGGCCAGCCGGTTTCCTAGGATCTAGCTTAGATAATGCTTCATGAACAACATCAACAGTAAAAGGAGTAAAACTGAAAGGGTTTTCCAGACCACGTTGTTCAGAGTCACAGACTGTGGTGTTCACAGAAGCAGAGTTAGTCACAGAATCAAACATAGAACCGCAGGACACAAAATGCTCATTAAAGCAATTTAGCATAGTAGCCCTGTCCGATATAGAGCCAGATGCTGTGGTAAGGCACGGAGGTAGCTCATTACGGATCTCACCGGTGGATATCGATTTTATTGCTTTCCAACATTTCCTAGGATTATTTAGGTTTTCTGTGGTAACTGACAAATAGTACTTCGACTTTGCACTTTTGACATTTGAAGTGAAGCTATTCCTTAGCTGCCTAAAACGCAGCCACTCTACCTCTGAGCCTGATTTCCTAGCCTTTGCCCAGGCCTTGTTTCTCTCATGAAGGAGACTAGACAGCTCAGCAGAAAACCAAGGATTGTCTCGTCCCTTTACTCTAAATTTACGCAGGGGTGCATGTCTATCAATGATCTCCATAAAACCAAGATAAAAATAAGACCATGCGGTTTCTACATCAGCACACAGATCGATTTTACCCCAATCAAAATCAAACAGATCATGCACAAAACCCTGCTCCACAAAATGTTTTTTGTCTCTCTTAATGATAATGCGAGGTTTAATCTTTTGGACCTTAGTGTCCCTAATTGTGGCTACAACACAGTGATCGCTCAGATCATTTGCAAATACTCCCACAGATGAATATTTATGGGGAACATTAGTTAAAATGAGATCAATTAGGGAGGATTTATTAGGGGACTTAATGTTAGGGCGAGTAGGACTGGCCACAATCTGAGTAACAAAGGTTTTTAAAATCCTCCGACACTGCAGTTAACCAGTCCCTGTTTAAATCTCCAAGTAGCAATATTTCCTTGTAGTCTAGTTGTGATAAAAGATTTGCTAGTGAAGACAAGGAGTCTTTGACAGCTGATATGTGCAATAAGTTCATTCAATAAACATTGAACCAGTCCGGCCCTCGACTAGTACCGATTTTTTTTATTTTGGCCCACTGTGTATTTGAGTTCGACACCCCTGATTTAGAGGATAAACTACGGTTTTTTTTTTTGTGTATTTTTTAGGCAAAGACCAATTCTATAAAGCTTATTTCTATGTTCTTTTTTTGATGACTTTGTTTCTTTTTAATCCTTGAGTGGTCATTTTAAGTCGACCACGGTTTCCCTTTTGATGATACTGATCCTTTGATTGAGCAGAGCTACATCACGTGATTCAGCCGTGTGTATTTAAGATAAGATAAGATGGACTTTTATTAATCCCTCGTGGGGAAATTGTTTCTCTGCATTTGACCCATCCTAGTGTTAGGAGCAGTGCTGCCATTTTGAACGGCGCCCGGGGAGCAGTGTAGGGAACGGTGCCTTGCTCAGGGACACCTCGGTGGCACTTGGACTGGTGACCTTTCAGGTGCCAAGCCAAGTCCCTATCGACTTCGCCACCACCGCCCCATTTAGCGGCCTTTGCATCTTTTGTCATTTATGTGGAAGCTCATTCAGTGTTTTTATACAACAGAGCTTCGGGAGTTGCCTTTAAATGATGTGGGTATTTACTGCAGGATCTTTGTAGTGAAAGGGATTTCTGTTACCCTGCCAAAAGAAAATTAACATTTAGAAAAAGTCAGGTATCATGAACTTAACTTGACGCAAAAGTGGTAGTATAATGTTATGCTTCTTTGTGTAATGTATAACCCGATATTCTGTAACCAACTGCTATTTCAAAATTAGGAAGTATTTTTCTCATTGATTTTGATTGCCCTGGCTTTGCGTGTCGTTGATCCACAGATGACATCGAGATCATCTTCAGACGAGGCTCGTGGAAGGCGTGCGGGGAGTTTGCGCAGACAGACGTGCACCGGCAGATCGCCATCGTGTTCAAGACCCCGCCCTACCAGGAGCAGGACCTCACGGAGGAGGTGGAGGTCAGCGTGGTCCTGCGGCGGCTCTCGGACCAGATGGAGAGCGAGTCGATCGCCTTCACGTACCTGCCGCACAACCCGGGTCAGTCAGCGCTGTCTGTAGGGCGGTTTACTTGATGTGAAGCAAAAGCATCAGATCATCTTACTGGCTGAAAACAAAAAACATCAGGTCAATTATTATTTCCTCTTTTCAGATCCATATGAGGTGAAACGGAAGAGAAAGATAAAGTCAGACATCAGCTTCAGAGAGAAGTCGTGTGGGACAGGTGAGGCCTGAAAGACTTTCCTTACATTCAATGTATGGACCCTTCTTTCATGTTTACTTCTTCTGGAGGCAGGTGGAGGTGAACTGATTCAATGAAGCAAGAAGTCTTTGTGTCCGTTTGACATTTTTGTATTTTTAGCAGCTAACATTTTGACTTGTCACAGCAGGTAAAGCACAGGTGATAGTGATTATATTAACAAAGGCTCTGTTGTATTAAAGCTGAGAAGATGTGCGTTAGCAACTTACACTACATGTTTAAATCTGCCTTCATGTATGACCAGAATCTGCCCCTCCTATGTTCACACTAAATGTAGGCACAGAAGTCACATATACAATTACTGTGACTATAATGTTCTTATTATAATTGTGTTATAGCTTATTTAATTTATATTTAAGGCACAATTCTGTATTCAAGATGATTGTCAGCTCTGGCACATATTTCTACATCCAAATCTACACATACTAAGGTAGAATACAAATATATTCTTTATGAAAGGTAGGATGTATAGCAGTATTTATTAGACTGCATTCGGTGTTGTTCCCAATTAACGGGATGTGTCTATATTCATATTTTAATATATTACACGTAAGGAGGGTTTTGTTATCACTGAAATGTCTTGAAATAACTACATTGATCTTAGGCTTTAGATATCATCTCATGTCATGATCCAAGTTTAAAGTTTTCTACCTTATCCCAGACCTTTCATTACGTTTTGATTTCCTCCCTAACCCAACCTGTTCCTCTCCTACAGCAGACGGGGCCCCTGCAGCGGAGCAGCCCTTTCACTTCCCGCAGCCTCTGACCATGATGCCCTCGGAGGACCGGCTCTGTGCCCCCGAGCGCGGGACCTTCGCTCTAGGGGAGATGCAGTACAGCGAGCCCCAGGACTCCGACACCGACACAACGACAATCATCAACCAGATCCTAGAAATACCTGAACTGCGGGAAATGCTTTCTGACCCGAGCTTCAACATGTCCCTGTCCTCTGGCTTTGAGCAGGGGCCCGATGCAAACCTCTCGTTTGCAAACATGGATTTGAACTTAAACCAGAACTTTAGCACATACTCTCAGGACTTTTCCCATTACAGCGACTTGCAGTTCAACATGCTCGTCAATGAGAGCCAGGCTCCGCAGGCAGAGGCCCAGGACAGCCCCTCCAACATGGTCCAGGTGAAGACAGAAGAAGAGCTATGAGGGCGGGTCAGTCGGGGTCATGAAGCGCCCTCACACACTCTCCGTCCACTGTAAAAGAAACATTTTGGGTAACATTTTGGTCATAGCTTCTATTTGCGTTCTTGCTGAGAATGACCATATCCAGAGTGATATCTATCTCTGCAATGAAGTAAATAGGTGTATTTCCCAAAATGTTCTCCCTTGACTCCTCTGGATTTACAGCCAGATGATGCTGCTCCGGCTGCTTGCACTGTGAAGCTGTCTGTCCTCTCACTAATGTCTTTGTCTGAAGACCTTGCCGGTCAAGGCTTTAAGAAACAAGTTAACATTCCATCATATGTGGCAGAATGCTGCCAGCATTAATGGTCAGAAGAAGGTGATTCCCATAGTCAATGTGGGTCTTAAAAAGAGAACTCCTTAACATCATAACCTAGGAAACAACAGAAACCCTCCCATGAATTGCCTTCCATTGTACTAAATGATTAGTGAGGTCACTTTTAAATGTTGAAATGTAATCTTTGTCTAAGATCTATTATGTTTGCTTTCACATGATTTTGGGAGAAAAACACGACTTCCTACAAGAAGTTGACGAAAAGTCTCAAGTAGTAGTTTCAGATCTGCGCTTCACATTGTCTTCTCTGATGTAGCTGTCACACTAGCTGGCTTAATATTTAATCAAACTAAATGCAATATAAACCAGTCCTTCTCTTATTTATAGCTCTGTCTGTGTCACTTCTCATTGTTCTGCAGTTTCACTCTCGTGCGAAACAGTCAAATTCCTTTTCACATGTCCAACTTCAACCCCTCACTGGGGGCATGTTTGGGTCAATAATTCATCAAATAAAATGTCCGTCTGTTATTTTTGTGTTGTCGTTTCTTCCTCTGAAACACACTTATTCTTCTGGGAGGTTCTGATGAAGATTGAAGAGCAAGAAAAGCACTTTTAAACATGTCCTTCAGCTGCTTGCCAACTCACGTTCCTAACGTGCTTGTTTATTCCTAGAAACAATGAATCTTGGCAAAAACACAAGATGGTTTTATGTTTCAAATGTCAACATCGACTCTTTTTGAGAGAAACGCTCAGGTGAAAGGTTTTCTTTTGTTTATGGTTATTTCACACCTTGTATTCTCTTTATTTGCAGTTTCTCATCTTCACACAATGTGTTTTTCTTGGAAAGATGACATATAACAGCTCTATTTATCCAGAGCGAAATGCATTTGGATTATTGCGTAACTCCAGGAAGTTTCATAGATTGGGAAATAGCTGAACTACAAAATGTCCGTTTTGCTACGATTTATGGTTGGATTAAAATCTTTGACTATTTAAATTCTCTATTTACAGTGAGCCAGCACGGCACAGGGAAACTATTCTCATAAAACACAATAAACTTTCCTTTTAATTCAGAGTTGTTTACTGACATAGCTTATTTTAAGTTTATTATATATTAAGTACATCATTCCCGAGACACATTCTCAACCGTACAGGCGCTTGTTAGGTTGACACAAAACTATCTTTCTCATGACATCAAGCAGCTTCTTTTAATTGTATGTCAGTCAGTTTTGCTAAATAGATGATTTGGTTTATAAGTTTCATGATACATTCTTCTTTAACCTCATTGACTAAGTGATCATGAGTCTAAAGTGGAATCTTCAAAAGGGTTGAACAGCTCAAACATATACAATTTTTAAAATCAAATAACCAACACATTTATCAGAAATTCAATCCAAAAATGGTTTTGAATGCAATTTATGATTAGGATCAATTTGCAGTGGGTTCTTCCCACACACAAACCTGTATGTGAAGAGCTTTATATAACTCAGTCCTCCATCAGGCCAGCTAGTTACCTGTGTGTTGCTGTGGGTGTGTCGTGAGAGCAGGTGTGAGACTCTGTCACTGTTCACTTGATCTGAATGCAGAACTGATGGCTGTGGGAAACTCCACACTGGACTGTGTCCAAGCTCTCATTACTTCATGATAATGGTACCACCACACACTGCTGCTGAGACTTGTATGGACATGTCCATGCTACCATCGTATCCTTGCTGTTAATGGCAGAAAGGTAGTGGTTTAAGAATGATATATGTATGTACCTTTTTTATTTGATAAATAATGCGTGATTAGTCATGGCAATTGAGAACATTTAATTGATATATTTGTTTTTAATGAACGGTTTTAGTGATGCAACCTTTCAGTGGTAAGAATGTTATCCGGTTAAGCAAGAAGAGGGAATTTCCTGGCACAACTATTCCGCTTTAGAGCCTGCCTTTAAAACAAATTGAAGGCGTGTATTCACAGATATGATATCGTATATGATATATTATAAAATTAGCTGTTTTATGACAAACTACTCTTTGATACCACAGAAGATCAATCAATATGCATGTGTTGATTATGTTTAATATTTATCTCAATCTACCAAGTAACTAGTTATCAGATAAAAGTTTGAGTTAAAATATTTAACAAACAGTTTAAAGTAGCAGAAAACAATAATCAATTATACCCAAGTTAAATAGTAGATCTTAAATAAGAAATGTTTTAATGTAAAGGGCATTGAAATGACTGACTCTTTTATATAGTTTGATACATCTTACTATAAACATTATACATACAAACAACAATGTTTGGCCAAAAGTGGATTAGTAAGGAGGTAACTATCATATAAAGATATTGGCTTAAACATATAAATACATTTGAAACAGACACCTTACACACGGGTCATGGTGATCCCGGTAGGGGGGACAATTACCACATTTGGTATGGTGTTAAACTTGAATTTGGAGGACTTTTTGTTTATCATGTGCAATATAAACGGGGTAATTCTAGCCTGGAGTGGCTCTGTTTACAGGGGCAGGTATCTCACCTCTCCAGGTTACAACACCCACGGGAGTCCCCTGCACCCGGAGGGACTCCCCATCGGACAATTATAGCACGCTGCGACCACAAACTGCACAACACCAGTACAAGTCTCACACATCAGCCAGGAGGAGGTGAAAGCGAAACCAGGCCACAAACGGCTGCTTTTATGTCTCTTTTCTTCCATTGATTAACCCTCGCACCATACAAGGACCTTAGCGGTACGGTGTGTTCATGGAAAGATGTTTGGTTTATTACGTCACTTGTTTGTTTTGATAGTACCAGTATCATCTTTGCCAAGAGAATTTCCGTGATACCCGGTATTTTCAGAGTTTTTGGAGCTATAACACATTAACCACAGCTCTTTGGCTTTGATTCACTTCTGTTTTTCATAAGTTGCAACTTGGTTTTAATACAACAGTCCATAATCCAATTGAGGCATTACATCTCTATTAAATGGCAACTTAACTCATTCAAAGCATTTTAGCTCCATCTACTGGGGAAACAGACTCCTTTCAGTAATTAGGGTAAATCCTTTAAAGTAAGTAAAACATTTATTCAGAGGCTTTAAAGGTCACCTATTATGCAAAATCCACTTTGTCATGTCTTTTATACATCAACATGTGTCCCCTCTGTGTAAAGAGATTCTGAAACTTTCAGGAAAAAAGATTCTCTCACTTTTTGTCCTGATCCATTTATATAAAAACCTGTCAGAAAATGAGCTGATCAGATTTTGGCCACTTTATGATGTCATAACGATTTTTTGGCTTGTGTCAACATTAGCCAATCACCAACCACAGTAACATCCCCCCACCTTATCTCCTGAAGCCACTATTTCAAGTATACTACGTCATCGAGTGGCGCCGAAGGACTGTTTAAATGCCCAGCATTCGGCGCCACTCGATGACGTAGTATACTTGAAATAGTTGCTCTGCAGCAGTTTTACTCGACATTGAGAAACGGCCAGTGAATCAGCACTTTTGAAACAGGGCTGAAACAGAGGGGATTATGGGATGCTACAATGCATGATCCGTTTGGTATTTCGAGCCAAACATTTCAGAGACATGTGTTGTATACATCTTAGAACTATAATATATTGATGAAAAACAGTATAATAGGGGACCTTTAAGAATCTGTTTGAGATCCTGCTAACCTGTCCAGGCTTGGATCTGTACTGTATGGTCGCAGTTAGTACTAGTTTATAAATAAATGTGGTATTTGTCCCTTTACAACTGCATCTCATAACATTGGGCTGCATGGATTACATTTTTAGTTGTGATATTAACTTAAAAAAGGAGACACATTTATTCAAGTAGAAGCTTCAATAATATTTCTTTCCCATACTGTCTGAATATACCTGTAGTCACCCTCACAATAATCATGTTGTGAATCGGTTAACTACAAAATTAGTGAACTGATTAAATAATTATTGGAGAACAGATGAGCATAAATAAAGTTTAAGAAAAAAACGTGAATCTTTTATTTTGTTTAGATATCATGTACAAGGGCCTGATATCATAGCTGGTCTGGAGGGTTTACATTTATTTCTTAAAATGTACTTATGCGTGGATTTTGAATACAAACTGAAATAAATAAGAGTTACTCCAACATGACCTCGTCATTTGTGTCTCTTCTGTCTTCGTGTCGCTCCCAGATGGAAATACAAGCTGTAGAAAGTTCTCCCAGGGGATGGGGCTTCAGAAACAGAAACTTGGGGACCCTCCCACCACCTCTTCAAGTTCAACCTACTTGAGTATCAGTCTAAAAAGCTGCCTCTGTCGCTCAGAGGAGTCACTCCTTCACTGTGACGTGTGGCTCAGAGAGTTTCTGGATGTGCAGCTCCTCCACCAGCTGCTCCACACAGACCTTAAACAGAGGCTCCGGCTCCTGGGAGACAACAGGAAGGACAATCATCACAGACTGCACACAGGGTTATTATTACAAGTTAATATTACTTTCCACATCTTTTAGGTGTATGTGTTTGGGTTAGGGTGGGATAGTGAGGTGTAATCTATAGCTTTGATTTGTAATGAATTTCATATTGAATATAGAAAACATTTTGAACTTACCTATGTTTATAATCCACATATTTATATTGATATAGTATTACAATATACAGCATTTTATAATAACCTACTGTATTTAATTGTATGTTGTTTTATCTCATTCAATCAAATTTCTATCTATTTCCTGCATCTTAATGGGACCATTATATCACTTGCATTACTTTGTTACACAATTTCATTTATTTTTATGTCTTAATTAAATATGTTAAATGGTTGGAGTTGCTGCAGTCACCCTGTGTATAAGACAAAAGCTTGAATCTTGAATCTATTTTATGTATTTCTGTTGCGTCTTTAAAAAGTGCTGAATGAGTTTCGTGCAGCTGTGTTTGAGGTCTTACCTTGTGCTCCAGCTGCCTCTGCTTCTCCACGGCCTCTTCCAGACTCAGACCGACCCACTCGACCTCCCCCTCTGGGATGTCAACCTGCTGCTGAGAAGGGAGGAAGCACAAAAAGGAACTTGTCATTGGTTTTTTAAACACAACTCCTAGCGTCTCAAGGGGTACTATGCCAAGACAGACAGCAACAATTAAACCACACAGAAATGTAGACACATACTAAAAGAAACAAAACAAATCACATAGGGAACAGAGTCAGATTTGTAGCCAGGTGAATTAAAAAATATTGACATCCTTAAGTAAAAATATGAATAAATGAATGTCAAAATACTGAATGAAATGTAGTGGCGTAGAAGAGCCGCATGAAATGGAATTCAAGTAAAGTACAGGTACTTTAAATTGTAAATACCGGACTCAAGTTATGTTTTTGGTTACTTTCCAACCTCTGTTCCCATAGCTGTGTAACATCAGGGTTAGTTTCAGTCAGTGTGTAGCAACACATTAGGGACCACAAAGTGGACTTGAACACATCCCACTTACTTTGTATTTGTTGTAGACCTTCTCTCTCTTCACAGGGTCTGCTGGGTAGAGCTCTGAGTCTCTGCGCACCAGGCGGAGCATCATGGCTCTCTTCAGGTCCATGCCCAGCTTGGAGTTCAGGTCTTCCTTTGATGTCTGATAGAAAGTAGGATAATCACAGTCATAAAAATGCCATATGGAAAATAGATTTTTGTCACACAAAGGAAAGGTCGTGATCTTTTACTTTGAGGATATAGAAGTCAAATCCAAATGCAGCGTCAACGAGGTCCAGAGTGCGCGGGGTGACTTTGATGGTGAACTTGTGATCGAGGATCTCGCTGTAAAACTCTCTCTTTAACAGCTGTGGTTTCCAGACCTTCTTAAGACGATTCGACATCTGTGGAGAGAGACAATTCACAGATACATTTCAAACATGTTTAGTTTTAACTGCAGAATGTGTTGGAAAATGATAAATGTCTGCTGGGCTTTCATGCCACACTACTATTTCTAACAATCAGTGAAGCTGCATTATGCATAATGCATAATGTATCATTTAATACAAATGTGTTACTTGTGGGCTTTATTTGTAGACTTTAACTTGTCTACAAACAAAACCCATTACGCTTTGCTGCAACACATTATTTGATGAGAGTTTATACCAAGACAAAACTTGAATTGTATGATATCTCTGCCTTTTTTGAAAGGTATATGCACAGAAAGGAAAGAAAGGAGCAGAAGAGACAAGCAGAGTGACATGCTAGCTCAGCTGTATTGTATTGTTTTAATCATGTCAACACACTGTAGTAAAACTAAAGAAAGAACTGTCCCCTCCTGTGACTCACTTTGTCATTGTTGGCGTATTTATAGCCCGATACCCAGCCCTCTCCCCCCCACAGGCCGCTCTGCGACTGTGGAGGGTAGAAGATGGGCACCGGGACATCCTGCACCCGCTCCTTCTGCCCCGTCTTTGGGTTGGCTCGGTATTGGATGCCCAGCGGTCTCCAATGGACAGGCGTGGGATCTTTCGGCTCGATGGACTTGATGTAGTGTTGGGGGAGTCGGGCGTAGATGCCCTGCTTCAGCTTCAACGCATCCCAAATTTTGGGGGAGTATTTATGCAAAGGCATGACGAACTTCTTGAGTCAAATCTGGAAGACAGAAGGATGATGAAACATTGTTACAGTTGGAAATCAGTAGTGGTTAATACATAGAATTATAACATAGCTGCCATGCAAAAGACTATAAAAGTTTAGATTTTCTCAGGTTCATTCATAACACACTGAATGTTGGGACTAGGGAATTAAGGAATAAGCCGAGTGCTCTTACTAGTTCATGTACAAATACATTGGAAATGCAATAATATATAAAATATTTTTTAATGAGGAGAATTAAAACCTACTACATTAATCCCTGAAATGGTGCATAGCAGTACGTTGTAATATATTTAATCAATTAGCTGCAGCTGGTTGAACTTAATAAATACACATTAACAGGAACTCACAGCACAAGTGAACAACTTTCTTAACGTTGCTTGTTAGCAGGACGCTAGCTTGCCCAGGCTAACAACAGAGGTTTACATGGAAACAATGCTTCTGTGAGGATAATATATTATTGAGATCACGTTTTCAAGTCTATCTTACCTGGTAATGACAAAACAGTGACCTTCAAAGAGAAGAAGGTGAGTTTTTAATTCAGGTTAGCCCAAAAACAAGCAGGCAAGGACATCACGCTCTCAGCCTCCAGTACACAGGGAGATTTCCGCATCGGTCAGCCCAGGAGCAAGGTGATTGGATGCCAAACAGAAACTCGCAGTTGATTGGCTTTTGATGGTTGTCAATCAATCTTGATCTCCGGGGAAATTCCTTTCACAATAATTGCGGCCCTAGATCACAGCCCTATTATGTATCACAGGTCAAAATAAAACATAAAAAAACCTCAAATCATCTACAAGTAATTAAATTGACTAAATCTAATTTAAAGAAGTAAAAGAGCTAATACAAATATTACACTTCTATTTTTAACATTGTGGACTTTTATTATGAAGTGCATGGACAGAGCCTGACAGGAAGTATTCTTGAGGTTGTAAAATGTTTAAATTGTTACAAAACCCGCAAATAAAATACGATTTATAGTGGAATTCTTGAATCATGATAATCTATGTTACGTGTCATTTTAAGAAATACCGTTTTTTAATAGTTGAACAATTCTTTAATATTTTCAGATCGAGATTAAATCAAACAACGTTTCAAGAGATCCTGTGGGCGATATTTTCCATTATTTCGCCCGAAAGGTGGAATTGAACCACTCTGCCGCTAAGCAGCTACAGGTTTGAAGCCTGCACCCCGGACCACCGAGGCTCATCCGGGCACTTATAACCTGTCTGTCAGATGTTAATATACCTCATACCAGCAAGACTCCTCTGAGTCACGGTGTCAACAAAAATGACTATTGTTATTTTGCATTTATCACAGTTCGCACCTGTATGCAAAATGTACTCACGTGCTGAAAACATATACAGCTAAAACGTCTGAAAAACATAAAAAATAAAGGGAAGTAGTCGGGTCTGTGCTGTGTTATGCGAAGCAGATGCTTTGTGATTGGCGGCCTGAAAATAAAAAGGTGGAGCCACATAGCAACATCACAGGTGAGAAATATGACCCAGTTTCATTGATTTAGAAATAGCTTCTCACACAAGTGATTCTGTTTGATCCAGTGTAACAGCGCAGGCATGAGGATACAGGTAAAACATTAGGGTGACAACATAATCATAATAAAACAGATTAGATCACATTGAGACAGACAGAATGACGATGAAGTCAATTAAAGCAAATCCACAACTGTAAAATCAAAAGATTAAACAGTGCAAAAGCATATAATATTGATCCCACCAACACATTTGTCTCAATATGATTTTCAATAACTAATTTAAATGTTGTAAAAACTAAAAGGAAAGTTATATTATTATTGTATTGCATCATTATTATTGCTGTAATATAATACATAGTAGGCTTTATTGTAATATTTACTTCAATTATGTAGTTGGTTGAGGTAGAACATAATTGAACACCTTCATAATTATGCAAATATACAGCGTGTAGATTAATCTATAATGCATCCAGTTTCAATACACTTATCACGTTTTGTGAAATGTTGATCTGTAAAATACACTAATCAAAGCTCTCAGATAAGGGTAGAAGTATACAGTAGTAAATAATTAAAATACTATAAGTACAAGTATCTAAAAATGTAACTTAAGAACAGTAATCAATTGAATAAACCATGTTACTTTCCACCACTGCGTGTAATATGTGTGTTTCATTTTGTATCTGCCAATGAAAACAGGTTTAAATGACTGATGCATCTGTTCTTGTACTTTTGCTGCTATGACACTGAGATCAATACATTTGTTATGATCTTAAAATGAAAAGAGACACATTTTAGTATAACTATTTGTTTTAATGTCAGTTCATGGGAAATAATATAGAAGTTCCAGGTACAAATGAAGTAACACAACAAAAAAAATGCTTCCATTTTGACAGAATTGCACTTGATATTGCACAGATAATCTTTGGGACAGCACTGTGTTAATATCACAAATCTAAAGAACAAAAACATATGTCCAGGCACTTAAAGAAAGATAACACTTTAAAATATGTTTTTCCCCATTATCGTTGCCCCTACATTCACTTAATGAAACTCCTCCAGTGCAGTTCTCTGGGTCAGAGGAAGGTGTTCTCGATAACCAGAGTCTGAGGCTCTTCCTTTGTTTCTCCAGCTGCCGGTGCCAGCTGGCTCCTGCTCTCCTCCAGGGAGGAGCAGCACATATTCCCATCACAGGCCTTTCCACAGGCCAGGCTGCAGGAGAGAAGAGGAGGAAGGGAGGGGTCCTCTCTGTGGACCACGGGTGAGGTGCACCCTGCACTGCCTGCAGAGGAACCAGGGCAGGAGGCAAACTCTGGCTGAACGGTGCAGCAGCTCACTCCCACACTCTGCAGCACCTTGGTGACCCCCGACATCAGGTCAGCACACCTATGTAAAATGAAAATTAAGTACAGTTTTTATTACAGGCAACATTTGTATTATTATAACAGGAGGGTTTCTATGTTTCATTATTGGCGATAATTGTGATTTTTAAGTGAAATATTGATTTCTTGTTGGTAAAACACATATGATTACAGAGTGTAAACACCACTAAATCATCCATCAAACCATTTTTTAAAACACTTTTTTAAAGTTATGATTATATCATCTCTCCTAACCTTACTACACTTGTATTTTGAGTGTAATAAAATGCGTAGAGAAAAAAATGCAAAACAAACAAAGTTAGTGACAGCATAATATTTTTGCTGTTGTTGATGTATCATCAGTTTTTTGAAGAACCAAAACCTATGAGTTGGTGGTGGTGTTGCGTAACAGTTATATATTCAGTATCTCTAATATCCCAGGTGGTCCCAGCCTAGGTCTACAACCCTTAATGGCTTTTTGTTTACAAAAAATGAATCTGTACTTTTTAGCTAATCCAAATTGAGAATTCCTGGATGAGCATGGTATAAACATATAAAACCACCAGCTATCAACGTCAATCTTTTCCACCTCACCTCTGCACTGGAAACCCAGCATGGCAGTGAACATGGACAGAGGCCACCGTGAAGGATTCAGTCAGCTGCCACACGTGGAGGTCGTGCACAGCCTGAACCCCGGGTACGCTCGTAATCCTCCTTCTAAGATCAGACACACAAATGTGTGGAGGTGAGGCCTGCAGCAGCAGCAGTCCATACCTGTGCACCTGGAGAGATTTACCGGGGAAACATTCATCAGCACTGGTTTTTACTCAGCTGCAGTAAATATGCATTATTGTGATTAGTGGATTGAACTCACTAAATGGCATCACATTAAGTACAGAGTCTGACCTGTGGCAGAGCTGTGACAACAAGAATGATCACAGCGAGCAGGGAGAGGCCAGGGTCCAGGTACACCAGCAGGCCACAGGTCCCAGAGCTGTGCAGCAGCTGGGGGACGATGAGCAGCACCACCAGGCTGTTGGTCAGAGCCAGCAGAGAGGTACAGAGGCCCTGTAGGACCAGGACGAACGACAGGAGGCTGACCGGCCACTGGCTGACCGGTAAAGTCCTCTCTATGGGATGTGAGGACTTGCAGACTGGGGAGGTATCTGATGCAGTTTGTTTGTCTGAAGGGAGACAAAAGAGTAAAACATTATTTATGCAGAAGATGTGAGATCAGAGCACCAGAACATTGGCTTCTGACCCGTAAGAGCCAAGCAGATCCTTACAAAACAGTATGACAATATTGAGAAGAATATGCTTTTGATTTTGAAATGTACTTATTCTAATTTGAAAATGTATGCAAAATCAGAAGTGATATATTTAATCTTCAGTACGTTTTTAACAATAATCATTGAACGTCAGTTATAAATAAATAGACAACAGTGGGCTGATACAATATTGCCCAGTCCCACTTTAAGAGGATCATGTGACATTACAATTCATGCTTATTCTTTTCACACTTTAAACCCTTTGCTTGTTTCATATAGAAATATAATGCAAACTTAATGTTTATTTTAATGTACCTCAGTCATTACTAATAGTGAATTTCATTTGGTACCAAATAAATACAAATGATGTGAACCTCATGCAGCTCTTTTTCTGCAGGACACTAAAGTAAGAAAGCTGACAGTCAAAGTCTCTTACCGAGATGTCCCATGCACTTGTTAACCTTTAGCTGTGCAGCTCCACAGTCCCAGCTCTCCTCTGGAGCCACTGCATGCAGGTGGACTTCTGTCTTCGGTGTGGCTTGACAGTCAGTGTCAGGGACGCTGGAGGTTCCCGGGTTACAGAGGACAAGCGCCCCGTTGTGGTGCGAGTCGTTCACGGCAGATTGGACATGGCTACCGTCCTCGGCCCTGCCTTTAGTCTCTTCTGCAGCCAAGGCTGTGGGAGTGGAACAGAGGAATGAAAAGCAAACATAGACTGTTTGATGTTCCTTACAGCTGAATATACACTTGGCAGCTGCTTCAAAGTCAAATCTGTCAGAGCAATATCATCAGACACGCTAATTCTTCTGTGGTAAAAGATTACATAATGCCAGTGTCAGTAAGTGCTTTCCCAGGGTCCCATGCTCTGCAGCACATTGTAAATGCTCTGTGCTTCATTGTGAGCTGCAACAAATTCCTTGTCGTCCAAAATGAATGAATTTCAGAAACCAGGTTGCAGAATAGACTTTAAAATCCTTAAATACTGAAACAATGTGTTTCAATAAACAGCTAACACTGCGTACATATGATATTACAGACTTTATGGTGAACCTGCTGTTACTGGATGTCAAGTGTCCAGATTTCAATGGTATCAACACCATTCTCATCTCTGTAAGGTTCATTTGAGGATACATTTATCTAAAAGCTGAGCATCAAGAATGGAAACTGGAAGGAAAATCACATCAACCAACACTTAGAAAAATCACCAAGCGGCGAGCGCACATTTTGTTCGTAATTTAAGAATTACTATGCTACTTTTGAAATAGTAAAAAATAGTATAACCATATATAGTATGACCGCTTGCCAGCTTGGACCGCTTGGACCAGGGCCACAACCTATCCCCCCCACACTTCACTTCCGCCAATGGTCCATTGGCCCTAGAAGATGGGTGTGGTCCTCTGGGCAATATTTTCCATTACTTCGCCCGAAAGGTGGAATTGAACCACTCTGCCGCTAAGCAGCTACAGGTTTGAAGCCTGCACCCCGGACCACCGAGGCTCATCCGGGCACTTATAACCTGTCTGTCAGATGTTAATATACCTCATACCAGACTCCTCTGAGTCACGGTGTCAACAAAAATGACTATTGTTATTTTGCATTCGCTCCTGTATGCAAAATGTACTCACGTGCTGAAAACATATACAGCTAAAACGTCTGAAAAACATAACAAATAAAGATGGTCCACACCCATCTTCTAACACAGCCCTCATTTTGACTGCAGGCCTGTGAAGTGATGCCAAATTGAGTCAGGGTGTAGAGCTAGGGTGTAACTCTGGGGATATTTTAAACACACAGAGAAAACATGTTTAGGTCGGCCTTTGCAGATGTGCAAGTTTGTCCAAACAGAGCTGCTTATTGTTATACTGTTTGTGCATCAGCTCTCAAACGAAACATCTGTAGGTGATGTTACCTTTGTGGTTCACTTCAAGGTGAGATTCGGGCCCTGCCTTCTCCTCCTGCAGCTGATCCCAGTTCAGCCAGACCACCAGCATCTTATGCAGCACACTGACAGCTCCGACCACCACGAGCAGCAGGGGGCGCTGCACTGGGTGAGGGTCCAGGGTGAAGCTGAGGATCTCCATGAAGTAAGAGAGACACAGAGAGGTGAGGAGGAGAGCGGAGATGAAAGACCCCACGGGCTGAACCCTGCTGCTGGTGAGGGACACACCGGAGGCCTGAAGCCCCCCGGCCAGGCCCCCAGGTGGAAATTCAATGGATGACTCTGCAGGCGGGGGGGCGGGAGGTGCTGATGAAGAGGAGCCAGCATGTGGGGGAGATGAAGAGGAGTCCACAGGAGGAAGAGCCATGCGCAAAAGGATGAAGAGCGTGTGGAAACCATCTAGTAAGGTGATAAGGGACTTGCACAGCTGACTGATGGTGACCTCGCACGCCAACAGGAGGATGGTCACTCCCAGCATGCACCAGTGTAGCACCCTCATACCTGCAACAAACACTTGTTCTTACAACCTTCACAACACATGCTCATCAGTGTGTAAATATGACTTAAAAACAAATTTGCATTTTCTAATCTCTTACTGTTTCTATTGTAAGAGATGTGCTGTCTTTTCAAAAACAAAAAATGTCTGGAGGGAAAGCGAATAAAATCACATCTGAACCACTTTGCTGTTTTAGCAGATTAGACGCTCAGTTAGGCTCTCATGCTGATCGTAGTTTGTATTGGTCATGGCTTAATATTGTATAAACTCTTTATCTGCAAACTGTCATACAAATTGTACTTAATAATCTGAAATGTAGTGCAGGAGAGGTATAATGTTGCATTAAACTACAACAGTTTGGTACCTCATTGCTTAATGTACTTCCT
The DNA here is from genome assembly GCF_902827115.2 of Pseudochaenichthys georgianus. NCBI lineage: Eukaryota > Metazoa > Chordata > Actinopteri > Perciformes > Channichthyidae > Pseudochaenichthys > Pseudochaenichthys georgianus. Next base: position 24,709,701 of record NC_047515.1, read on the forward strand.
ACTGCTCTTAATATTCACTTTTTGCATCTATAATTAAAAGCTAACAATGTAATTATCATTCTGAAATTGGCCATTATGCAAAATGAGTACTTTTACTTTTGGTACTAGTATTTTAATGCTTTTACTTGAGTACAATTACAAATACAAGACTGAGTTTCTCTATACATTACTACTTTTAATAAGCAACAGATCTTCCACCACTAGTTAGTCATGGTTGAGCGTGTACATGTACAAAGATATATTTGCTCAAGCAGAAGTGGAAAACTAAAACAAATGTAACACATGTCTCTATCTTTACCAACATAAAGATTAGTTACCTAAAGAAAGTGGATGACCCTCGAGCAGCAATCAAAGATGAGTTGAGTTCTTGGACGTGATCTCTGCGCTGAAATCAGAAAAATGTCATTCATAGTGCTCACCATCTCTCCCTCTCTGTGTCCCACCACACTCCTCCTCTAATCACAGTCATGTGAGCAGGGTAGAAGGGGGGGGGGGGTCGTCCTCTCCTCAGGCATCCCTCCTCAGTTCAGTGGTGGGAGAATATACCTTCAATGGACGATCAAACAGCCCACCCACCCTTCACACACTCTCTGAGCAGCTCCTGTGAAGCTAATTTGCAACAATTAAATCCCCATTGTGTTGTCAGGATTATAACCAGATCATAAAATGATGATGTAGTGGAGGGTCACAGGTAGTAAGGAGAAGAGTGGGAAGCTCACTTGGGTTTTTCTACCTGCACCCAGCCGAGAGAGCAGCTGAGGCAGGCTTTCTGTAGTGATGGATTTGGTAGTCTCTGTTTTAAAACTTGGACCTTAAGGAAGAATAACTATGTCACGGATAAAGGACACACTTTTCACTAAGGAAAACTAGTAAAAGATAATCATGAAGGGCACAATTTGGCTATTCTATTTCTTTAAACCAAACACAACTGTCTTCTGGGAAGTGCTCAGCACAGATGCAGCACATGCCTTTGCTTGAAATATAGACTCCCGATATTTCAAACCTTTTGGAGGAGTACCAAATAGTTTGCTCTTAACATTTTACCTCCTTTACATCACACAGCTTCAATCATTAACCGAGAGCTGAAACACGTTGATAAAGAATATAAATGGATCAGACAGACAAGCTTGTTTCCTGTTGATCGTCTACTGTGGTCAAAAATGGCATTGAATCTTAAACATATATCATATGCATTTAGTAACATTAGCCTCCACACTGGTGAGGATGTACAAACCAACCCTCTGAGCACAGGCTCCTGAAGTAAGAGAGTGTTTTAAAATAACTCTTTGCAGGAGGAAGAATGTGTTACTCCATACTTGAATATTACATAATCCCCCTTTGAAGCTTTTTGCCAAGAGTTGGTTGTGAAGATTAGCACCCCTCTCACACATGAGGTAGGCCTATCTGGACACTCCTGACCCCTCGGATGACGCTGCAGGACCATCAGCCCATGCTCTGTGCGCCCAGTCTGTTGCAGTCCACTGATCTGGGAACCAACAGGCCAGATCGGGGCTGACACCCCGACTATTCACCAGCATGCCAGCACATTCCTGAGGCACGGCCAGAGGAGAGACCCGGAGAGGAAGCATCTGATCACCTGATCACTGTCCCTATACGGAGAAAGACCTGACAGCCATACATGCCAACCCTCCCGATTTTCGTGGGAGAATCCCGATTTCATTGCCTTCTCCCGGTTTCCTCCCGGGGTCATATTTCTCCCGCATTTCTCCCGATTCCTGACAAAATCAGATTAACTCACAACTGTTTCAACTCGGACTTTAATACAGCTACACCATTGTTTGATTTCCATGGTAGCGCGTCTCTTTAGTAGCGTGCGCAACTGAAAGTCCGAGAGGGTGTTCAGCTGCATGGTGAGGATTGGAAGATCACAGAAAACAGAACAAGAATGGACAACACCCCTCTGCTCACTCCTTTCCTGTAAAATACAGGTCCAGCCACTTGCTCCATCAAGGATGGTGCTACAGGCAGCAAGGCATTGCACTTACAACCAGAGATGGGGTCGTTACTAATTTTTTAAAATATATTACATATTACTTTTTAAAAAAGTAATATATTACACTACTTCGTTACTCTCTACATAAAGTAACTCGTTACTTTACTCGTTACTTTACTCGCCGAGCACGTACGAACTGCGCATGCGTGAGTGGCAATAACTCTCCTTACCAGCAGGCGGCGGTAGTGTGTATTCGTCATCAGTGTTGGGCAAGTAACTTCCAAAATGTAATATATTACATATTACTTATTACTCTCTTTTGAAAGTAATAAGTTACATTACAAAATTACTGTCTCTGAAATGTAATGACGGAGTGTTGGACGTCAGATAAATCCCCAGAAGAAGGCAGACAGGAAGTAAACAATAACAGGACACGGAATGGTCTCTGTATTTTGTTTAGTATGTGGCCGTGTACAGGCACGGTTCCAGAACAAAATGACTCAGGGTGCCTCTGAGATTACAGGGGGCGCAGCAGTAGTAGGGTTACATGAGCAATAGTGGCCGGCAACAGCAATGAAAAATAGCATTGATGGACCCAATGAACAGATTATGGCATTTGTTATGTTTTGAAACCAAGCAAGTGAGAACATTTCAAGTGAGTTAAAAGTGCAATCCTGAAATATTTCATATAGTCCAAAGTGGACTATGGCAAACAAAAGCACAAAAGCTTCAAAACTGTACTGATAAAACAAATGAGAACATATTGTAAATCAAGGCACATATTATTTGAACCAGCTCATGGTTTGAAATGGCAAACATTGAAAAGCAAAAGTAGCCTATTATTAAAACCATGTAGCCTACTAAATCATCACGTTGGTCCCATCATATACTCTGGGAAGAGAATATTTACTGTGCTTGAAAACTGGTATCACATCATCATCTGAGGTTGACTTTGTGACCTGGAGAACATTTCCGCTGCAACATTAGCTCGTTGATAAGCTTGGGATATGAGAGCCATTCGTGGTGAAGGCATCTGTGCTATTGTATGCATTATTTTTGACCCAACATTTCTACAGGCATGGCAGAATATGGCACTATTTTCACATGAATATTCTAGCCCTTGTCTATTTGTATACCACGAGCTGCAAAATGACCACCTAACCCCACTGTACAGGCGGGTACTTGTTTAGATATACCTGGGCAGGCTCTGTTTTGCCGTGGTATCCTGGCACCTGCGGGCCGCAGAGGGCCTGCATAGTTTCGGGCAACGAAGAGTGCTGCTCTGGGGTTGAGGGCGGCGAGTCAGGCGCGGGAGTACGCTAGTGTCCACAACAGAGGGTCACGTGATGTCCCCATCTGACCTGTTGCTACTGTCTGCAGTAGATGCAGTGTTGCTGGCGTTTAGTGATGGTTGCTTTAACCATTTTCGTATAAATGATTATCCACAGATGTGTGTCACTGCTGTGGAAGCACTTTGGAAATGATGCACGCGCAGCGGAGCAGGTCACGCGCACCTGACACAATTTGTTGTTAGTATTTTTCGCTCCGTTCTCTTTTTTGAATAGAGGGTGCATAACATTCAACTGCCCCGAAGATCCCGACGCGAAGCCTGAAGGGTAAACACACCAGGTTTACTAATCTACCCGCACAATTTGTCTGGTGTCGGCTCGGTATGTTAGTACATTGTTAAAAAGCAAAACACCATTTAATTTCGGGTTAAAATGTGTTGTAACTGCGTTACTGAGCATTGTAACGGGTAATATATTACCCACATTTCATTAGTAATGCGTTACATTACATCGTTACAGCAAAAAGTAATAATATGACTGTAACTCCGTTACTTTTGTAATGCGTTACGGTACGTCCACACAGCAGCTTCAGAAGAAACTTCCACCACTTCCAACGCTTCTCTGCCCAGTGCCCATGACTTTGAATGGGGATGATGTCACTTTGCCTCGCTTTTCGCCGAACTGCATTGTGGGGGAGCGAAGCGAAGATTTCCAGGGCTGCTTCTCAGGTCGATAAAATGAAATCCTTGCTTCCCTCACTTGCGTCGTTTCCCTGCGTTTAGTCCCTCCCACCAGGGAAGCATGGAGGGACGCAAGGAAACCACGAGAAGCAGGGAAATGAGTTTTAAGAGCAATGGGACGTCCTTTCCTCCGGAGCGTCACGTGGAGCGACGTCCGTTTGTGATGACGCTGCACAGCTGTTCGTCTGACAGCAGCCAGCTCTGTACCCGTTAATATCCACAAACACCCCCGCCTCTGTTAGTGCACATTTACTGACATAAACATTAGTATCATCTATTGTAGATCCAAATACATGAAATAAAATAAGAAGTCATTCTCAAAAAAGATAAACGCCATTCTTAAAATGTATTTAAACGAACAATAGTTTGATTAGAGTGCACAATAGGAATACAATTATTCAGAGAACAAAAACAGATATGTTATCTATCAAAACCCAGTTAGATTAACATTCATTGGACTGCACACTTTGTTTGTTTGTGTGGAGCAAATTAACATTTTAAATAGGACTTAATGACTGCGGTCCCGTGAGGTTCATGTATTTTCTTCACTCCGCTGGGGCAGAGCCATAAGCCGCTTTCACACCGCAGGACTTGCGGTACTTTAGTGCCGGTGTTATGCCGTAGGTTGAAGCCTTGCCGTGGATTGAAGCCCTGTTCGCGGGGACGCGCAGAGGTGACGTAATCGCCTGTGTTGAGCGTTCGCCGTATTTTCACCCTTTTCAAAGCTTTTTTCTCTCTTTTGAGTGATATATTAGGATTAAACAGCAAACGGCTGAATACATAATGTGCATACAATTGCGAGGAGGCTCGTTTTAAGGACACGTTTTTCAGATCTGTCACAATCTTCGTATTGGAATAAACTTACGTTTTTGAGTGTATAGTCCCACTCTGTTATATTCCTCCTTCCTACAGAACAGACAATGACAGGATAATATGTGATTTGTCAATAGTCCTATTTCTTAAAACCTTCTCTGTTGTATAAGTGTCTGATAACCACGAATAGTAAGCAATGATATAACAGTAATGCTATCACATATATGATCATGTCAGACACTGTGTTATTTTCAATCAAGCCTAAAAAATAATGTGTTCAAACTGGCTTCACTCACTTGAATTGCTCCTTTGAATATCCTTTTTATATATCCCTACTCAACACATGTTTGTATTGTAATGCCACTCCTATTTTTTTTCAATTGTATTTTAAGGTGACATTGAATGTTTTGAAAGGTGCCCTAAAATAAAGTGTATTATTGATCTTGTATCTGTGCCTCTATTACATTACATTTCATTTTCTATCACACTATTAATGTTCCTTATTTTAGACTAGGTTAATCCTGGTGTCAATAGGGAAGATCTGAACTGTTCTCTACATAACATGTTCAGAGCAGGTATTTCTCCTGCCGGATTTGGAACCCCCCCTATATCTTTCTCCAGGATAGTCACAGACTCACCAAAATTACACTGGTGCTGGCTGTTCCCCTTTAGTTTATGCTCACAAAAGCATTTCACACTGGGACCAGCAGGTACAAAAATAAATAGGGGCTTCAAAATCCGGCAGTGCAGTTGCTAAAGTACCGGCACTAAAGTACCACGGCACTAAATCCGCCAGGGGGCTAGTGCCAATCGCATTCACACCGCAGTACTTTCCCTGAGGCACGATTACGCTGACGTCACTTCGTCTTCTTCTTCTCTGGGTTTACTGGCAGGCCGCAAAACCACTTCACGGCGAGTACAACAAAAAAACGAGAGAAGAAGAACTACACGGGGGGGGGGTGGGGAGGGGGTATAAAGCCCATCCGCTGTATGAGGCGTTTGTTTACTTTCCGACCTCAGACATGAAGGAGTTCATAAGGGTAATTTACAAATAAAATACCCCATTATAACAATGGACTTTATCTTTATGTATTTATTATATATTGACCCCTCAGGCTGATTTTGGAAAAGGACATCAACCCTTGTTTGGTGTTTTTCCCTTATTTATCTAAAACAAATGACATGATCAATTACTTGTGTTTATGTGTGTAAGACTTGTGTTTCTGATAAATTCAACCACCGCCTGTCTGCTCTCACATTCTTCTATTCTGCAAATTTGGGGTGGGACACAATAAATAAAGCTTCGCCAGTTTGTTTGTTTTATTGCACAGTCAAGACATAACAATAACGGCATCATGCTGTTCCAGGTGTGTCGTATGCATGTAAATTGAAGTTAAATAACAGTGTGAAATGTAAAATAAAGTGTAAGTAGTTTCAAAACAATGTAACAGTGGCAATATATATAGCAGCAGACACGCCTTAGTGCAAGTTAGGTGTCAGTATTAAAAAAACAGTGGCAATATATATATATATATATATATAATAACAATAGAAAATCGTTGCCACTCTTATTATTGTGGTCTTTAATTTTTTTATAGTCCTGCCTGAGTTTCTTTATTTTTACCCGGCATCCGTGTGCACTGTGCACGATTCCCAGCTCAAGTAGCGAACATCGCTCAAAACATTTGGAGTTTGGAACTGCTTTCTGTAGAAGCTGCTGCATCCCGTCCTTGGAGTAAATTGCCAGAAGCGCCGACACTTCCTCATCATTCCACCGCTCCGGTGTTGTAGTACGTGTGGTCATAACTGCTTTAAAGTACAAAAAAACTACTCGCTCAGGTGTGGATGTGGTTTTGTAGCGAGGAAAAAAATGGCTGCCTAACAAAACAAATTCAGAGTCTTAACGGGGCGTGGTTTGCAATTCGCCCAGCCAATAGAAATAGAATAGAAATTGGCACTCTTTTGTCACCAGGTTCGTACCACCTCTCTAGCAGGGACTAAAAAGTACCAAAAGAGTTCCAAAAGAGTTCCCGGCACTGAGTAGTCCCGGCGGTGTGAACGCGACATTATTGGTACTAACGGAACTAAAGAACTAAAGTACCAGGGAAAGTCCTGCGGTGTGAACGCGGCTATAGAGAGATGGGCTCTGCGCTGGGGTATTGCTCTCATGTCAAGAAGCATCAGATCAGTGCATGCACTAGTGATGTGTCGGTCGCGAACGAGCCGGCTCTTTTAAAGGGAAATGGAAACACTTTTCAAACTGCTTTCCATGCGACAATATTACCATTAGGAAATGTATTTATCTAGTCTATTTCCAATGTAAACGATCGAGATACGCGAATTTACTTTTTGAAATACGTGCCTAATGACCATGGGCGCTTCCATTGCTCCGGGACTTTTCCAGTGACGTCACTGATTGGGTACGGCTTCCTGGGCCAAAGCTCAATAACAAACAACATGGCGTGCAATGCACCAGTAGTTTACATTACAAGAAAACGGTCGTCGTCAAGACAATGACAGTGTCAACAAACGTGAAGTTCGAGCCACCAAACGAGTTGCTTCAGCTGCCGAGAGAGAGGTAAATATTGCAGCACTACCAGATTACTAGCTCACACATGTATTTACTGACACAGTGTGACCTTATTAATTAACGCAATCGCGTCCAAACTAAATGGTAGCTATTATTATGACGCACAATAGAGAATTGGGGGTGTTCTATAGCTCAACTAATTAAACTGGCATACACACGCTCATCTGTCGAAAACAGCCCTAAAAAGGCTAGTATTGCTATTGATGGATGGTATTGCAGGACCCAGAGCGCACGGAGCACAGAGCGGACAGCAGATAACGGAATTGCAGTTGTATTGCTTATATTATATTGATTATCAGAACATTTCAAAGGGGACACAGCCCCATTGGATATTAACCTATGGATTAACTACATCATCGTTTTTATCGTTGTAATGCCATTGAAGACCAGTTTAGACCAGACAATGAGGAAGGTAAGCCGTTAGCCTGGCGTATGTTAGTACCTAGCGCCACTTGTTTTGATGTACGTTTTTGTGGATAACCTCGCGAGTTTGTATCTTTCAGTGTTGAGGTGGGCACCGTTAGATTCTGTGTCTCCTTGCGATCATAAACGATGTGTTGGATGTGCGGCTAGGATAAGTAATAAGGGAGCTAGGAGTGATTTTCGGTGCAGTAATAGGTTAGCATTTTCGCTCGGGGCTAATTCAGAGGCTCACTGTTAGCATTGTGTTTTTTTAATTTTTTTATTCCGGATCGTATGCCACTCTATTCGACCGAATCGGTTCATAAGCATAGGCCATGGGATGCCTGGTAACTGTAGATGCTTCCACATCAATGTCATCTCCCGACGAATAGTCAAATTCATCGTTCAAAACGTCGATCTCATTGCAAAATTCCTCCATCGCTGCCATATCTGCTACGTTGTGTTGACTTTCGGTGGAGCGAAAACACAGCCAGTGACGTCACCATTTGGGACTCCCCTAATGGCGGCGGCCTGGTCCCGGAATTCCCCACCCAGCCGGCGGATAATTAATTTTCTTTTGGCGAGTAATATCATATACAATAAATATTACGATCAATATCCATTGTAAAATGAATAAACTACCGGAATATTATAACTGTAATTGGTGTTTCCTTTCCCCTTTAAGTGAACGACGGGAGCTGGCTCTCGCCCGCGAACGAGCCGTTTTTTGTTTTGTTTTTGCGGAGGGATCTAGATCGGCATGAAGGCACATAATGCAATGTGGACATTATCCCGCTTATTACACATGGCCACATTCTCAACAAAGTAACGACATGACTCCCAATAATAATTGAAATGCTTTTACGGATTTAGAAAAAGATTTTATTGATTTAAAAAATAGTTTTATGTATTGATTTAAATTGACATGCATCCGCTAAGAAAAGTAGTCCGTTGTTACTGTTTGAACTAACGTAACAACGGCAGGAACTGCTTCTATAGTGTTTTTGAGGAGCTTTTTGATTACAGATTTGAAAACATCGTTGCTTGCTTTAAAAGTAGCACAATTCATTATGTCAAACCTTGGAAAGTATCTAGATATCCCTGCCCTAATGCCAAAAGTAACTGGCAACTGAATATGTGTCGCCGTTTGATGTCTATGTATGGACCGCTGCGTAAAAAGGAAGGTTTCTGCCCCATTACTTCTCTTCTTACTTCTATATGAATAAAACACGGAGGACGGAGATCTCTTTTTGTCCCCGCTGAGAACACTCATTAACCCTATGTAACTGGTTTGCAGTTAATAAATTATCCCTTAATGTGGCCAAAACAAATTACATGTTATTCAATACAAAGTCTGAGAGTAGAAATGACTGTATTATACGGATTTGCAATACTGAGATAGAGAAAGTTGGTGCATGTACATTTTTAGGACTCATTGTTGATGAAAAACTCAACTGGAAGCACCATATAAATTATGTACAAACTAAACTGTCAAAAACAATAGGTATTTTGTATCGTACTAAGAACATTCTCGAGGAAAAAATACTCAGAACTCTTTATAACAGTCTATTTCTCCCTTACCTTTATTACTGCTCCGAAATATGGGGAAACACGTACTCAACAAATCTACAAAAAATAATAATATCTCAAAAAAAAGTATTACGAATAGTCTGTGGTGTTGGTAAATATGAACACACAACTCCCATATTTAAAAAACTCAATCTATTCAAATGTGTTGATATAGTTAAGCTTTAAACAGTACTGATTGTGCACAACATATACCTGGGCAGGCTCTGTTTGTCAAAATGCCTTCTAACATACAAAAGAAGTTCCAAACCACAGTCAGGAAATACCCAACTAGGCATCCTAACTGGTTGTGTAGCAAGCCCTGTAGAACAACCATCAAATCACACAGCTTATCCATAATCAGAGTTAGAACGTGGAATGGACTTCACCCAGACCTTTCAAGTATTACTAGTCATCAACAATTCAAAACTAAAGTAAAAACAATTCTATTTGCAGCTAACAAATATTGGATATTCCCAGTATTATTTATATATGCATTTACTTTTTTCTTGCCCTAACTTTTATTTTATTTTTATTTTTTTTCCAGTTTTCATTAGTTTTCTTTATTTCTTTGTACTCCTTAATTTCTATACGCTTTTGACAAAATAAATGCCATTGTTATATTGATGCTAATGATGATGCACGGGAGGGCTACTCCCCATAAGCTATGCTTCAGCCCTCCCACTTCTACTAATTTTGTTCATTTGTGTGTGTGAATTATACGTTTTTGTTTTTGTATGATTTTAGTAGAATAAATAAAAAATAAAAATGAAACAAATAATGTCCAGTTTCTTCTTACCTTTGTCGGAGGAAATTAAAATCTCTGTGGATCTAACAAAACATCTTCTCAGAAAGAAAACATTTACAGACTCTGGACCCTCAGGTCAGAGCCATATAATAGAAGAGTTACGACAACGGAAGTCCAAAAACGGTTATCGTCACGTGGTTCATGTAGACGAGGGCTGCAGTCGAATAGTCCAAAGATCAGCTCCTAAATTCTAACCCTATCGTCTATTCCTTGACCTCTGAGTGAAACGTCACGGGGTTAAGGGATAGTGGACAGGAGAATTCAAAAGGACTTAGGAGAAGAGACTGCGGTACTTTAGAGAATCCGAATGCACTTTCACTATCCGACGTGTTTATGATGCGCCAGCGGACGTCATGAATGTGCGTCTGCTGCTGTGGGGGAACTATGGAAACTACAGTTTTCTATACGGCGGACTACAACATGGATGTTTAATAAGAACGAGGGACTACTGTAAACTCATCTAGAGACTCTGCACCGTGCTCTGATGCTGTTGCTTTGCTTTATGAACATGGACAACAGAGAAACATATTCTTCATGACCAAAGTTGGAATTGAAATAAAAAAGGAAAGTGAAACTTATGCTCGTCACCCTCTCCCTCCGGTCCACATTAATACCAATGATCCCAATATGTATGATTGTATGAACTAAAGATCTTAAAATCAATACAAATGTATTTATTATAAACGTTAGTCCTTAACATCTATCACTGTGTATATCACCATTCAAACATCTTTTAAAAGTTGAACAAACTCCACACAGCTCAGTAAAGACTGAAATGTTGACTTTATTTGATAATTTCAGTAAAAACTAACGTTCATATTTCTCTTTTTGATTATAATACTGATGAACGTTCAAAACAAAGCACTTTGGCAACTTACCACCTATGTTTTAAAATGCTTAATAAGCACCGTAACTTTCATGATATAATTTCTCGGTCATAATCGGTTGTTTCCGTGAACGGCCGACTGTTGAGTGACGGCAAATGCTGCGGCTGCAAGGCATTGTGGGGCAGCATTTTCGCTTCTCCTGTCGGTTAGGGAGGTCCAGTGGTTCCTAAGCTAAAGGAGGTTATAAAGGAAGTTTGAAACCTCCTTTCCTATCATTCTCATCATTCTAGAGAATTCGAACGGCACTTATCATGGCTGCCACTGAGGGACTTCCGGGTCATTTCACTCCTTTAGGAAGGTTCCTAAGCTAAATGGACTATTCAACTTCAGCCGAGGATCATTCCCCGGAAGTTAATGGCGGGCAATGTGAATGCATTGATAACAGGAGATAGAACTACGATTTTTGGTAATTATTAGTGAATAAAGGTTTTGATTTGCAATATTTATACAACAAATCGATATGTGTATGTATTTACATCAATATGTTTTAAAAAATAAAATCGAATTTGCTAATATTAAGTGATAATATTAGGATTAGTGTGAACAACTAGTTTACATGTTAGGCTGTTGCTGTTTATTTATAGCTTTGAATTCTTTCAAACCAATATTATCTTCTTAAACTTGTATGGTAGTCAGGAGCATCACTTTCTAATGTTTATCGATACATTTAGAGGGAGGGGATCTAAAGTAATGCTTTAAAATTCAGATTAGATTCATTTCTACCATGTTCTTAAATTCATGGTAGTTTCAGTAATCCCCTGGTAATTGAGGACACAAGCTATCTAAATGACTAATGTCATCTTTATGGCTTCAGAAAGGACAGGAGACCGACAGGTGACTATCAAAGGACTAGCAGCAGCAGCAGCAGCAGCAGCAGCAGCATGATGATGATGATGATGTTAAATGTGTTGCTTTAGGAACATCCATTGCAAATACATGGAATTCAATAAACATTGAATAGCATATCATGCAGTTTGTCGGTGCCTTTTCCTCCGTGTTGTCCTGGTTTGCTGTGCTGCCTCCTAGTCGCCACCATGGTTTGCTGTGCTGCCTGGGGATGCTCAAATCGCTCAGAGAAAGGAGTACGAATGTACGGCTTCCCCACTGACACAGAGCGGAGGAAAAAATGGCTGGCTCAAGTCAGCAGGAGCAATTTCACGACCAACAGCAACAAAATATGTGATGTAATTATATACAAACACTGCATTTGCACTTTTTCACAAAACGAAAACCACACCATTGGGAAAGCTTAATGTTTTGTTTAATACAAAAAAACAGGGAAAGGCTTGAAAAACACTGAGAGTTGAGACTCAGGGTGCAGGGTGAGGGTCTCAGTGCAGGTATTCAGGCTCCATTGAATCCCCCTCTGGTTCTTGTGCTGAGAGAGGGAGTAACAGACAGGAGAAAGGGTTATACACACCTATATAGCACACCTATTGCCTTGGGGAGATAAGGTGTTTACTTATATAAAACAGTAGTATTAAACTTACCTTGTGTTTCACTCTCACTTAAGTCCCTCTCCCTTTGCCATCAATCCAGAATCAGCTGAGCGGCAACATTATACAGACGGATAATAATCAACAGAATCACAAGGACACAATATGGCTCTGCTAAAAACACTCACTCTTACACGCACCAAAGTTATATTTATCTAATATTTAACTCCCTCCACCCCCGCATACAATCCCGTTTAGAAGCCCCTCTTCTCTAATTCAACATGTTGGACGAAATGACATTAAGAGAACGGAATTTACAATTAAAAGGCTGTTCAACGTGTGTTGCTAACTTGCTTCGGTATGCTAGCTTAATCTGTTATCTGTAAACGTTCCCTAAATCTACTAATTTAGGGATAATCCACTGACATCCTTTGATACACATGTTAATTTGAATCACATGTACTGATTAGTGATGTTACGTATTGCGCCGAGGCTTCGGAGCGTGTGTCGAGTAATCCCCGAAGCTTTTTGTGAAGCATGTATCGAGGCTTCTATCGTTTTGGGCCAGTGACGTCATCGATGACAAACGAAGCCTCGCTGCCTGTCGATACCACATGACTGCTTCACGAAGCGATTCAGATCGGTTGAACCGTTGAACCACGACGCTCATATTACCCATGTATAATAAGAACCATATTACCCCTCCTGTACCCGGGCCCGGTGACACGATGGAATCAAGAGAGCTCAGACCCTCACTTATAGAGGTCGGAACATGTCATAAGTATAAATAGATACAAGCATAAATAAATGTAGGAATAAAAACATCAATAAATACAGCAATAAATATGTTGCAGTGTTTTCAGGGAGCTTTAGTGTGTGTGCTGTGGCTCAGCTGGAAAGCAGTTGACTCATGACCGCAGGGTCCCTGGTTCAACGACTGGACAATACGTATTTGTTGTTGTTTATAAAAGCTACAGCTAAATGAGATAATGTAGTTAATAAATGTATTCTTTGATATGGTTTAGCCTTTCTCAGGCTACAACATGGTTACGTTTATGAATATTATTAAGGAATACAAATCCCTCTTTGCAATGTGTCAGCCTCCTTAGGATTTTCAATCACAATCATTAAACTGGAATAAATACAATATTGTTAACATGAAAATATGATTTTATGTTCGTTCGATGTATTCTAAGGCTTTACTCAATGGGAACTCGGTATGAGATAGAGCACACTGTTGAGATGTCCAATCGGCCTGTTTTACACACTTTGACCAACAGGGGGGTTTGTGTTCAAATGAAGCCCATGATGAAGCCTCATGAGATGAACCCTTTTGCGAACCAATTGGCTGGAAAGCTTCAAAGCTTCATAAGGCTTCATCTCGCCATCACTAGTACTGATAATATCCGCAATATAAATCTTTAAACTTCTTCTTACCTTTAAAAGTCCGTCACGAACGGTCTATTATGCTGCAACTCCACAGCTCTGCCAGCCTTGGCGCTAACTTCCGGGGAACGATTGAGAGGCTCCACGATCCGCCATTGCTGTAAAAAAGTGGTCCATTGGAGTGAACGGAGATGTCGTAACTCTTCTATTATATGGCTCTGCCTCAGGTGCTCACTCACATGTTTCATGTCGATGTGAACAGAGACAGCACCTCAGGAGCTGCTCTGGCCACATGAGTCGTGAAAACAGAAAACAGAAGACAGAACATTTGGAAATGTTGTAGTTCAACAACAAATGTACAGGAACCCCAAAAAGAAGACAAACCAAACCTGTGCTGCTCCTTTTATCACTCAGTCCCCAACATAATGCATCATGTGCACTGAACAGTAAATATACAAAAAACACACCAAACAGTAAATATACAAAAAGCACACAGAACTACAACAAACTGCAATCACTGTTTATCAGGGTTGTGTGTGCTCGGTTTTGAGGCGATATTATGAACCACGTAAAGCGGAGGTGATAGGGGCTAGCAGAGCTTGACCTTTTTCTGGTGCAAGGGTACTGAAAGGTATGGAAGCCTGTTTGCGCCACTGGAAAAAAAAATAAAAATCTTGTAAGTCATTATAATGACTTACTATCTCATTATAATGACTTACTATCTCATTATAATGACAATATAATAGTATATAGTCAATATAATGAGATAGTAAGTCATTATAATGACTTACAGGATTTTTATTTTTTTCCTGTGGCGCAAACAGGCTTCCATAGTATGGGGCTACGGCTGCTACTGCTTAGCTAAACTTTATGCGGGTTGGATAATTTAACTGTCGCGGGCTGCGCATGGGCAACAGCGCTGCTGATAGGAGCCGACGTGTAGTGGTGGACAACTTGCTACAAAAATGTGACATTCTATGCTTGCAAGAAACTTTTTTACCAAAGCAGGATTTGGGAAAGTTGAACTCTCTTATTAATGACCATGTTCACGGGGCTGGTGAGTCTACTACGGACCAGGGCCGTAAAATATATATTTTTTAAATTTGTATTCTGCCTAATTTTCTGCCCTTGATGTAATACATTTACATTAAAGGGCCCATGTCATGCTTTTCCGGTTATTACCCGTCCCCTTGTGTGTTATGAAGGTTGTAAGGGAAACTTCTGTGTAGCAATGCAGTGGGAGTCACCGACTCAGGAAGGAGACACGGTAGAGCAGGAGCTTTGATGTCAAACACTGGAGGTTTATTTGGAGTTACGGCCGGAGAATTCACATCACAAGTCACAGCAGTCACGGTCTGACTGCACGGGTGGATTGCCACGTCAATTCTGGAGAACCTCTCTCTCGTTAGCCCATTTAACTGGTTTCACAGAGAGTAATCAACATATTTTGTTAAGATAGTTTAACCAGTTGGGCACACTGAGTCACTTGCGTCCGTCGTTTATGGCCTTGAAGATGTCATACCTTGGAGTCCACAAACAACAAATAATTCCTTACATTTATTATAGCGCTTTTCCAGATGCTCAAAGCGCTTTACAAAGAAGGAAGTGTCCCAGTGCACCCACAACAACAGACCATCTGTGACCTAGTGTTGACCGGTCACAGAATGGGAACAATAACATTATGGCTCAAGCAGCCTATGTCCTTAAAGGAGATAAACAGACGTCAGGGTTGGTCCTGTACATCATATCTAGGAGTCTAGGTCAATAATTTCCCTAACAAAGGTTTTTATGCATGTGAACGGTCTGCAGAGTCAAAAACCCTTAAAGTACACCCTGTAGCGAGTAAAACTCTAACACAGTCTATGCTGCCCCAGAACGCCTCGTTGGAGATTTCTCATTTTCCATTGTTTGCTTCCTGGGTTCTCTGACGCGTGAACACCCAAATCAACAACAAATGACCGGATTGGCCCAAATGGACCAATCCGCGGAGCACCTCACACACCAGGATCCCTTGGCTAACTAACAGGGAGTCCCCATTGACTTGCAGAGCTCCCTGAACGCTGGGACGAGTTGGGATCGCGGAGAAATGCTCTCCGCAGACCCATTCTCACAGCATTACAAACCTTTTTCTTACTCAATAGCAAGCCACACTTATTGTTTTTACTTCGGCTGTGAGTGTTTGTGTGTGCTCAGGATGAGTTTCGCTTGTTCTCGCTGTATCGCCGACCCGGAAATCTGTCCGCTCCTCGCAGCAGCTGCTTGCAACAACGAGCTTGCAACGTCCGGGGGGGGGGGGGGGGGGGGGCAGGAGCTCCAACAAGCCGTTTAGGACAGAGAGTGAATACAAATACTATACAGAGATGCTCTATGAGAAACCAATTAATGTTCATACAATAATTAATACATTTGAAACCTTTATGTATATAACCAACATGTCAATACGTTTTTGTTTTTGTAGTGTATTGGTCTTTTGTAGAGATTTTTCATTTATTCTTTATATATTCTATTGTGTATTGCTTGGAGGGGGGGGAACCAAATCATAATCTCGTCTAGGGCACCAAAATGTCTAGGGCCGGCCCTGCTATGGACCTATCTCTGGGAATAGTGAGAGGAAGGATAGCAGGGGGCGGGGCTATCCCGTGGCACAAAAAGCTGGACGCTGTCAAATGTCATCAGGCTTGAAGTTGACTGGTGTATTGCTGTGCAGATCAAAATGAATAACAAGGAGTTTAGCATTCTCAATGTATATACACCGTATGACTCACACCATAATGAAGATGAATACCTGAACAAACTTGCTTTTATAAATTCTTTTATTTGTGATAATCATTCCACCAGTGTTTGGGTGATATGAATGCTGACCTATCAGACAAAAGTTCCTTGTTTGCTAAGCATATGCTACAGTTCTGTGATGATAATCTTATTTTATCAAGCCAAATACCTTTGCCTACAGATAGCTATTCATATATAAGCGAGGCCTGGCACACAACTTCATGGCTTGACCATTGCATCAGCACTGCTAATGCCCATGACATTGTAAGATCAATTGAGATTGTGTATGAGGCATCCATGTCTGATCACATTCCTTTTGTAATGTCACTAGATTGTGATAGTCTCCCTGAGATGTCTCAGGAGGTTAAAAATGCCTGTAACATTAAAGTGGATTGGTCCAAGCTCACAAATGAGGATAGGCTATTGTACTATGGGAGAACTGATGTCCTATTGAGTGATGTATATCTACGCAAAGTAGCAACTCTGTGTGTTGATGTGGGTTGTAATGAAAGCTCTCACCGTGAAGACCTCTGTAACATGTATGATTGTATTGTGGGAGCTTGTGATGGCCACAGCCACACAGGGTAAACCAACTACACTGCATCCTCACCTTCAGTAGTTTTGCTTTAGTGCAGCTACAATAAAACATGCCAATTAACACCACACATTTGCTCTAGATGTTAAACTTTTTATTTGATTGTAATCTGACATTACTTCAAACATTTTAGCACAGCTAAAACACAAGTATTTGTTCGCATTAATTACATTCTTTGTCTCTTGAGTTACCATGTCCATTGGGGGAGGTTACTTCCTGGTTCAGCAAAGTGTGTGGCCGAGCGCTGAGGGCTCATAAATACTGCAAGGAGCCAATTGGGACAGATTGGGACAAACCACCTGCTTCCATGTCAAAGGGGGGATTTGGGTTTTGTCAGTGTCCTGTGTATGATGTGACTATTAATTATCCCTTGGGTTCAACTTGGTTTGGCCAAGCCACTATATAGGTTCCTTGGTGTTTCATTGTAGCAGGTCCGTTTGTTGAGTTAACACCTGTTATGTTTCTTTGAGGTATTTTCTGTTGACCTCCTTTATAGGCCTTGCTATTTATATGATGTTTTGTGGATTTTTGGGTAAATAAAAACCCTAGTTTATTTAAACCACTCCTGTGTCCTGTTGTCTTACTGCTTGGTCCCTGACAGAGCTGTATGTGAGGCCAGTAGACCGTGCTATACCTACTCTAGGAAGAGACACAACGTCAAGCCAGGGTGGAATAAACAAGTGGCTGATCAATATGCTGAAGCTAAGAATGCTTTTGGGGCCTGGGTCCAGGCAGGAAGGCCCAGAGAGGGGCCTGTCCTGGATCTGAAAAAGCTTACAAATGCTAGATATAAATATGCAGTTTGTTATGTCAACAAACATACACAAACATTGAGAGCGGATTCTATAGCTGAAAAGCTCCTTCATAATGATGTGACTGGCTTCTGGAAGGAGGTGAGAGCTCTGAACAGGGCCAGTACGTCGTTACCGTGTACCATAGCAACCCAGTCTCACGGCATTTCGTGTTCACCAACACGATTTTTAATCTATTGATTCGTGTTCACCAACACGATTTGCCCCTTTTTTCGTGTTGCACAGCACGATTTTAAAAGCAATGTATTTCTACTGCCTGCAGCACGTCTTTTTCTCCGGTCGGGTCGAGGAAGACCGGAAGCTGTGTGGTTCATAAAAACATGTTCTTACTCAATATCAAGCCACAATGATTGCTTTTATTTTAAATCGTATAATTTCGGACTTTTGTTGCCGTCTGTGAGGAAAATAAATGGGGCTCAGACAATAAATGGGGCTCAGAGCCTCAGAATACTGAAATCTGTATTTTTTTTAAATCTTTTTTTCCTGCTAATTTGTTATTCTTTTCAAAATAACACACTGTTATTTTCTCACCAATAACACTCAATTATCCTTGCTTTTATTTATTGGTTTAATTCCATAATCTCGGGCTTTTTTGGCGTCCGTCAGGAACTGAATTTCAAAATAAAAATAACCGGAAACAGACGTAGGCATTTCGAGCGATTACCCAAGATCCTCAGCTATGGTTTTAAACTCGCTTATTGGATGTTTTAGCCGCAATGCATTTTAAAAGAATAAAATAATACTTAATTCCGAGTGTTCTTGCTTTTCTCTTTGAAAGTCATCACATAATGGCATTGTAATACACGGTTCGGCTGCATTGTATATTACAGATCTGCCGTAGTTCTTTATTTATAGAGCCCTGATGAGAAGACCTTTGGAAAAACTGAGAAAATGCCGCCGAAACTGAATACTTGACGTGGATCATAAATATATTCAACAATTAAACAACATCTTCAATTTCTCTTCACACAATACGTCTCCTTGCAGTATCAACACTAATTCGGCTGACTTTTACATTTGATCTAATTCACAGATAGGTTATATTTACACCATAACGGTGCACAGCTGATATAAAAGGACTGTAGTTTTTAAAGATATTACTGATTTTCTTTGAATGTAAGAATGTAAATACTGAGTCTGAAATCGTATAGCAATATGCTGTAAAATTATGTGAAAGCATGAATAAAATGTGTCCTACACTGATAATACAAAGTTATTATGGCTGTGTGTACCTTGTGTGCACCGCCTAGTGGTTAAAGCATGTTATTGAATTATTGTTTTGATGTGTTATAATATAACACATATAAACAATAATGTACTCTTAATATTTTTTTCATCAAATATTATTTGAATATTTGAATAAAAATATGAAGAGTACATACTTTCATAGCGGGAAAGTAGAAGGTCTGTGATAGAAATATAGAATATAAAAAATCAAGAAGATACTATAAGTGATCTCTACAATAAAACAGTTTAGTGTAGGATGTATAAAGATATTAATAGGAGGAGGTGCAAAACAGAAAAACGAATTAACCTTTATTTAAACATTAAATAACAGATTAAGGTCTTCTTTTAAATAAGAAAAAAACTTTGGGGGTATCTATCTACAGATAAATATTAAGCCTGACAAAGTACTTAACGTCTAATATATTGCTTTCCTGCAATGTTAACTATGTTGAAGCACTTATTTTAAATGATATTATACACATTAATTATACTCTTATGTATGTAGATAGAATAAGAAATGTGCAGAATATGAATATGTTTAATGGTGGAGGTATACACATATTGATAGATGTCTTGTAATGCACTGTTGAGGAACCTGTGACCCAAGTGTTTGCAAAATAGCCATAATATACAGTCTTTAATTAACTATTAGTAGAGAATAACGAGTAATGAATATACTTTATTACTCGTTTCCATTCATGTCAATTGCAGATGCATGTTTAGTCTTCTCAAGCACCAACTATCAAATATCTCTCCTGATTGTTGGCACTTGACAATCACCTTACCTGAATTTTACTCAGGTCACGTGTAACTAAAGTCTGATTTAAGGGTTGTTTATATTTCACATAATTAATCAGAATCTGCAAAGTAACTCAAATAAATGCAGTGGAGTAAAAATACCAGGTTAACCTCTGAATTGTCCTGGAGTAGAATTACAAAGTAACAATGAGCTGTCATGTGGGTATATATTAATGCTGCGCATTATGGACACAAGCGATTTTCACCCATTTATTAATTATATGTTTTACATTTGATAACACCAATGTGTTTAATACTGGCAACTTCTAATTGTGGGAAAAACGAAAACCTTCAGTAGAGACGTCCCATAGAACATTTTGCGAAACACAATAGCCAGCATGTGTAGTTCTGGGGGGGCGTTCGATTCCAGTTTTGGATAGTCTGGCGTGGTTTCGTTCCATTTCACACAGCTGTTTGACGCTCTGCGTAACCTTACGGGGACTGTAGTCCTAAACGATAGCTGGGGATTATGGGTAGTGTAGTGTCTTCGGCCATCCTAAACTCAGACATTTTGACAATCGCAATGATGCTCGAAATGTCCCTTATAGGCCTACGTCTGTTTCCGGTTATTTTTATTTTGAAATTCAGTTCCTGACGGACGCCAAAAAAGCCCGAGATTATGGAATTAAACCAATAAATAAAAGCAAGGATAATTGTGTGTTATTGGTGAGTAAATAACAGTGTGTTATTTTGAAAAGAATAACGAATTAGAAGGAAAAAAATATTTAAAAATACAGATTTCCGTATTCTGAGGCTCTGAGCCCCATTTATTGTCTGAGCCCCATTTATTTTCCTCACAGACGGCAACAAAAGTCCGAAATTATACGATTTAAAATAAAAGCAATCATTGTGGCTTGATATTGAGTAAGAACATGTTTTTATGAACCACACAGCTTCCGGTCTCCCACGACCCGACCGGAGAAAAAGACGTGCTGCAGGCAGTAGAAATACATTGCTTTTAAAATCGTGCTGTGCAACACGAAAAAAAGGGGCAAATCGTGTTGGTGAACACGAATCAATAGATTAAAAATCGTGTTGGTGAACACGAAATGCCGTGAGACTGGGTTGACCATAGAGGGAGTATCTGGAGCCGTGAAAAGTGACACAGTGGGAATCACAGCTAAAGAGGTTTATCGAGCAATTGCACAGCTAGCTGATAACAAAGCAAGCGGCTCTGACCGAATCACTGCAGGGCACCTTAAACTGGACCTATCATGCTATATTTGAATAATATATTGTAGGGCCATACCTATATAAAACATGTCTGTGAAGGTTTTTTTTCAAAATACCAAACAGATCATGCATTTTAGCCATGCCTCATTTCGCTCTATTTGCGCTATGGGGCGAGGCACGAGCATCATGTTATACCATGATGTTACCATGCTGTTACCATGCTGTTACCATGCCACGCAACCTCTCATTCCCCTGATAGGTGGAGAGCAGGGGCGGACTGGCCATTGGGAATACCGGGAGTTTCCCCGGTGGGCCGGTGCTGTGTGTGGGCCGGAGGGCCAAAAAAAAAAAAGTTAATAAAAAAAAAAAAAAAGATCTTTTTTTTTTTGCCTAAATCCTACCGGCCCACATTTGTAAGTGTTCCGGCCACTCCCTTTTTTTTTTTTGCTTACCTATATCCTACCGGCCCACATTTGTAAGTGTTCCGGCCCAGCCCAGCCCAGTGGGGTGTGGCCAGGGTTGGGTTGTAAC
Organism: Pseudochaenichthys georgianus; assembly: GCF_902827115.2. Classification (NCBI taxonomy): domain Eukaryota; kingdom Metazoa; phylum Chordata; class Actinopteri; order Perciformes; family Channichthyidae; genus Pseudochaenichthys; species Pseudochaenichthys georgianus. The sequence continues at coordinate 24,731,480 of NC_047515.1, forward strand.
GGAATACATGTAACGGCGTTACGTAATCAGAATACAAAAATCAAGTAACAGTATTCAGCTCGTGTTACATTTGAAAAATGAGTAATTTGATTACAGTTACTTTCGTAAACCTGAAGTGAATACATTTTGGATTACTTATTGGAATTATTGGTGGAAAGATTTCCTCACAACATGTAATATTCATTACTAAAGGTACAGCCTCGTCTGGTTTCTTACTCAAGGGCACCACGGCAGGGCAGGAGGTGAACTGGGACCTCTCCAAGTAGAAGTCCACACTCCAAATAGGTCTGGTAGGGGACCCTACGGCTCACAGTCCAAGCCCCTACTGACTGCAATAGATTTAGTGCCTAATTTTGCTCTCAAAATGGACCAGATTGATGCATTTAACTTCAACATTTAAAAAAAAATCTTCCCGGGGGAGCTTGCCCCCGGACCCCCTAGAGGAGGTGAGGTCCATCACCTGCCCACACCCCCTGTTAAATTGTCTCACCCACATTGAGGATGCTTCGTACGTCGCCCATGTTTTATTCCATGTGTCGAGTCAGGCAAATTGGGTCAAAATGTTATTGCATCAATGATCTGTTAACATTAAAATCACTAAATATATGCCGTAACTATTTTTGCTCAAGGCAACTCAAGGGCTCAATGTGATTACTATATGAATAATTGTCCAAAATAACATTAAAACCATAGGGTTTTTTGTTAAGTACTTTCGTCGCCGGCCGGCCGATACATGCCGCGCATTAAGTGGGCCTGTCTGTCAATTAATCCCCAGGCCACTTTTTCCCCCCAGTCCGCCCCTGGTGGAGAGTTGCCCATATAGGCGGAGCCCTTTGTTTCTGACGTCAGAGATATTTCAAATCTGTATCAGTCTGTATCAGATCCGTTGCAGCCCCGTTTTTAGAGATTGGGGTATGGAGGAAAAGAGAGAGGGTTGTGTTTTCTGACACTTGGTGAGTTCCCTGACACACCGGGGACACATATTCATGTATAAAAGACGTACAAAATTGCATTTTGCATGATAGTTCCCCTTTAAACTGGCAAGCTCAAAGGTTGCAGTTCTTCTTGCCATTTGTTTTACCGGCCTCATGACTCATGTTGCCGGACTCCATGTTGTCTGTTAGTTTGGTGCCTGTCATTAAGGACAAAGCGGGCAAGGTAGGGAGCTTGGATAATTATAGACCAATTGCTCTAGCCAGTGTGTTATCCAAAGTCCTGGAAATAATTTTGTTAGACAGATTATGTTCTTATTTATGTACCTCAGATAACCAGTTTGGCTTCAAGGCTAAGCATGGTGAGCTATGCATCTATGCTTTGAAGGAAATGGTAGAAACATATAGAAGACAGAATTCCACTGGTTTTATTGATGCCAAGGCTTTTGACTGAGATAATCATCATAAACTGTTTTTAAAATTGAGATAAAGAGGTGTGCCCAACAGTATAATTAGGATCCTGGCTTATTGGTATGCCAAACAGAGCATGCGGATAAAATGGGGGAATGCAGTCTCGGCGGCTCCTCTCACCATGCCTTTTTAATATCTATATGAATGATCTATCAGATGATTTAAGTGGCTGTACAACCTTGATTTTCCAATATTCTACCTATCAGGACAGGTGCTGTCTGTTTGCTGCAAAACTAAGTATCTGGGAAACATCATTACAGATTAAATGGCTGATGATGATGACATGTAGCGGCGTGTCTTATATATACAAGCTAACATGTTGGCTAGAAAATTCTCTTGGTGTTCAGATAAGGTTAAGGTGAACCTCTTTAGAGCTTATTGTACTCCTCTTTATACGGCCCCCATGTGGGTCAAGTTTAAGAAAGCGAGCCTCCAGAAGCTCCAGGTTGCTTATAATGATTGTTTGCGTATACTGCTTAGAAAACCAAGGTGGTGCAGTGCAAGTGAAATGTTTTGTAATGCACGAGTCAACACGTTCCATGCACTCTTGAGAAATCTAATGTACAAATGTATCTGTCGATTGAATGTTTCTCATAACTCATTATGCTGCTTTCAAATCCGCCTCTCAGTGCTGTACGATACCAGTCACCTCTGTGGAAACATTGGTGTAACTGCATTTTCTTATTGATATTTGAGTGTTGTATGTCTTTTGGAAATGGACCTAGAGTCTCTTTAATTAAAATAAAAGCTGAATATCCATAGATTTAATACACTGGCACATGGGACAGACACTTCTGTTTCGCAGTATATAGGTTTTGTGTGAGCTGACAAATGCACACTATAACCTTTAAACACTCAACAATAATAAAAAAACATATTAAACAATAGGTTTTCCTCCATTTAGACCAGTGGCTCCCAACAAATGAAACCGGATCCTTTAAAGGGGCCACAAGACAAAATATCTGATCTTCACAGCTGAAGCTTTAATTAAACGTTCTTAATGGTTAAGTAAAAGCATTTCTTGGTTCATACCTTGGAAAAAGATTTAGGCAACTATGATCAATCTTTATTCAACCAGATGAAACCAGATAGGATAAAACCTCTGGTGATCTGGCCGTGAAGGCAACCAAGTTAAACGTCAACACATAAATACAAATAATCATTGCTACAGATGAAAGGCAGAGGACCCTGTGTTACATGTCAGACATTTGACTCACTGGGGTTGCCTGGTAATGTTGAATGGAAGTTGAAATAACAGTTGAATATCTTGTCACTGCTCCTGGGTGGATTAGTGCACCACAGGAGAGTGAGGGGGAGAGGGGGTTTCTATGTTTGGTTGGAATCATTTTAAACATAAATGATCCCAAATGATTACAAGACATTTTAGAGGAACTTGTGAAAAACACAGGTTTGGGAAGCAGAAACATGTTTAATCCTGTAAATCTTCTTTTTGGAAAAAGATGATTATCACTATTGAATATTTTACATGTAGTTTTAGTCTAGCAGTGTGGCTCTTTGGCAATGTCATTTTGGTTCACCACTTTTGACCAATATATCTCAACAACATTTGGAAGTAATACCTCAATAATAATATTCCCATAAGTCTTAGTTTACTTTATTGAGTGCTGGTTATCGTCAGGTTTACCAAACATTTGACTCATTCTCTATTTTTGCACTCGCTACAGACAGCATTCCTTCTTCTCATCTGACTGAGCCATCGGGATAAAGAGGCACTGAGAAATTTGCCTGCCGGCTACGCAGAATTTTACCAAAACATTTACAACAAAAAAAGCTATGCAGTTTTGGGTCAAGAAGTCTCAATCTGCTGAAGAGGAAAACATCATTGTCCTTTCTGTGATCTCCCTCTGGCCTTCAGGAATACAGATACAAACTAAATCGTAGCGCTGTTTAACACAACGTCACAAACATTTTGGGGAAAACAACAAATTACTTATTTACACGTTTGCTAATGAGCAAATTACAGTGGTAGATACATACATGTAACCGCTCAGTCAAGATGAGTCATCAATTTGCGTTTTTACTGGAAGAGTAGAAGAGGGATTTTTATATAAAAATATTCAGAAATGATTTTTCAACACAAACTACATTGCAAGACATACATGAACAATTAAGGTACAGAAAAAGAACTTTTATTTTTCATTTAATTGTTTCAAATCATGGTTTTCCCAAATGCCAAGTTCATGGAGGCTATCTGTCATTTTGACTAGGAAACTTGGATTTAAAATGATACAGAAGTACTTGAAAATCAAACAAATATGGACACCTTATATGTGCAGGATTTTAATCAGTATCACACCTCTGTTATCATACAGCTGTGTTTATGATGCTAAAGCTTGCAAGTTCTCAACATGGGAATTGTTTCTATCCATAACATCCGTCCTATAAACTCTGCATAAATACAGCCCGACTGACTCTTGGTCTTTGTTCATCTTCGATAAAACAACAGATCATTATCAGAAGACACCAAAGCAAAAAGAGAAATGTCTAACAGTTTAACCTTAAGTTGAAGAATTGTTTATTACTATCTTCATGTTCCAGTGTCAGGGGCAGTTTGTTACAGAAAACACCTGACCAAACAAAAAAAACATTGTCTGTAACCAAAACTCCCTGAACTGAAAAAACTGAAGCCTTGACTTTGATTAAATGTATTATGTCCACACATTTCATATAACTGTAGTTGTTAGTTGAAAGCAATAGTATTAAGTTGAGCCTAATATTTTATTTAAACATAACAGTATTGCTTTCACATAACTTAATGCAGTTACGTGAAATCTGTTGACATAATAAATTTAATTGAAGCCAACGTTTCAGATTTTTCAGTGTGCAGCAGATGTAAGTGTTGTTTTGGTATTTATTAACAAAACATTTAAATACAAATCTACTTCTATGGCGACTGTACCTTTCAATCTTGTATTGAATAACCAATACTGTTTTATAGAAGTGACGTTTGGACTGTTCCCGGCAAAGCATTTCGTAGTGGTTTAAAGAGTCAGCAGCTGAGTCCAAAAATCTGATCACATATCTTCTCCTGCAGTTCAGACATTGAAACATTCAGTCATATAATTTAGTCATTACATGCATTTATTTGAGAGGAACACATTTGCCATACATATCTTTGTGATTACCAGCACATTTCAATTAAGTTAACAAATTATTATTAAAAATGTCTAAAAATCAAAGTATAACAAACAGTGGGCAGTGGGGGCAGACTATCTGTTGGGTGGAGAGGAGCAGGAGGGTTGAGTGCTGCTCCTTTGAAGAAAACAAACAAACAAACAAACAAACAAACAAACAAACACCTGCCTGTTTGTGCCTCAGGAAGTGATCAGAGCAGCTTCAGGACAGGAGCTGGATTTGGGCGGAGACATCAGCTGATCAGATGTGATGTCTTTATTTCTGTCTCCTCTGAGGGAAGAACCACCAGCGCCCTCTCGTGGCCACAGCTTCACCCAGCAGAGTAAACAATAACAACAACAACAACAACACTTTGATATGAAATAAAGTTTGCTGCCTCCTTGTGTTCGCTTTCATTACTGCACCCCGACTGCTACCATATAGTCAACTATATTTACCTTTCCCTCCAATACAGATTACCCAACCCCCCCAAACACAAAACAAAAACTAAATATTTGCTCTAATTTGAATCTGAAATATACATCAAAAAATATGGGGTTACTCTTTAAAAGCAAACCCCAAGATGGAAAATAAATGACAGAATGAGGATGGGGGGTGAAGAAGAAAAAGGGGGGAAATAAATCAAGAGAAGGCTCGTATAGCTATACAATAAATAGAAAATAAGTGATTTCTCAAAGCAGCCCAAACAAAACGAAGACTGAATCTGGTGAGTTTTGAAGGCAACATGAATGATGAGAGCGGAGAGATAACAGACAGTACCAGAGGAAGACTGGGGGGGAGGAAGAAGGGGGGGGGGGGGGAGGAAGAAGGGGGGGGGGGGGGAGGAAGAAAGGGGGGGGAGACCATATCAGATATTTCACTTTCCCACAAGTTCTGGGTTTTTCAGCTGGGAGCAAAATGGCCGACTTTCAGGAAGGGTTGTTTTGTTATATTAGTGTAGAGACCGTTTCAGCTCCTCCACATCTGAGGGGGACGCTGATTCCTGAGGGGCCAAAGTGAGCAAAGGGGGAGAAAACAGATGGGGGGGAGGTCACTTTGGCAGAGTTTCTTATTTTTTTCCAGAAGGGGCAGAAATGGCCGGGGGAGTAGGGGGACACAGACATAAAACGCTGACATTTAAACAGACATATTAACACCCCCCCCCCTTAGATATAAAAGCCTCTGACAGCGACATACTTCCCCCTCTAAACACACGCAGGTCCGCTCAGCAGGGTCCGTTATTTTGTCTCGTGACTGTGCCATCAACCCCACTTTCCTCTCATTGCCGATATATCTTTGTGTCTTATGAGGAAAAAAAACAAACTTTAATTGCTAGATATTTTACCGAGTACAGTGGAGATCTACACAAGAGGGCAAGACGAGGGCTGTGAGGAAGGTCTGTTCTGTCTTTGGCTAGTGTTTTATCCCCCAGCTGTCTTTGCTCTCACGTACAGGCGGCTGCTTGGGTTTAAAGATTGCAGATTGACAAAATGTAGTGATGACAGTGTGATTTTATTCCTTTACCCCCCTCATCCTCATAGTGTGCATATGTATGTGTTTCAGTGGTTGATGTAGTGTGGACGTGAAAGGTTCCTTATTGGTCACAGCAAAGCTCCAAAGTAGATTTGAGTCCTCCTGTGTCTTTCCATGATTCGCTTGTGTAGAGATTCGGCTGTAACACCAGTTCTTCTGGCCTTTGTGGAAAGGTCGTGTTGGTGGTAAAGTCAAAGGAATGACGAAAACATTGTAGGGCAATGCACGTCACGTGGTAGAGCCAGACAAACTATCCAAGTGCTTTTTGTCTTCACCGTCCCTGTGGGAGCACAAGAGAGAAGATACAGTATTTCTAATTATTCTAACAACTAAATAGCAAACATTATAATCCATGATTGATACAAATCTACTTGAGGGTAAACTGATGCCCAATCTTTGCTCACTGTAGTGTCAATTTTTTTGTAGTACATTTTTGTCTTTTATGTTACTTTAGCTGCACCAATACATGCACATTTTCTTCATATTTAGACCAATATTCAGCATGAAGACACTGATGGAGATGAACTACTTTTGAAGATTAGCCTGTCTGTACAGATAAAAGTTTACCTCACGACCTCATGGTGCGTCTCTCCCCGTCTCCAAACTGGCTTCCAGCAGCAGCTCCTCCAGCTCCTGTCCGCAGCCGACACTCACTACACACGGGACACACGGGACAAATTCAACCAAAAACATCTCCAACCTCAAACTAATGCACATGTGACTCCTCCTCCCATAATAAGCAGGGATCGGCGGTTACAGAGACTCACCGTGCTCCATCACACAGCTGCCGGGCTTTGGGCTCTCAGCGTCGAGGAGATGGAGGGAGAACTCTGGCTTCAGGCCGTTGGGTAGAGCTGAAGCGATGATCTGTTCCTCCGGGGCCTCGGCGAAAACCTCGTCCTCGTCCGCAGAGCTCTCCTCCAGTGAGTCTTCGTCTTGGACTGCAGAGACGGACTCGGCTGCGGCAGGTTCGGTCCTCTGTGAGGCGTCTCCTGCTGCAGGGTTTAACTCCTGAGCTGCTCCCTGAGAGACTTCCTCAGTCTGGACAGAGAGGACAGGCTCTACTTCCTGTTCATCGCCCTCAGTTTCCTGCTCTGGACATGGTTCCTCTTGTGTTGGTTGGCTGTCCTCTATGTCTGTTAAACTGGGTTTTGCATTTTCTGAAAGGTTGGCTGGTGCTTCCTGTTCTTCCTGTAGTGGAAGTGTCTCCTTCTCTTCTTCTTCTTCCGTTTGGTTCGGTGCTTGCTGCTCCTCTGAGACAGATTCTACCTCCTCCTGTATCTCTTCCTGCTGCTGCTCTGTTTGAACCGCAGGGATACTAGTCTCAGTTTGACTCGGTTCCTCTAACAGTTTACACTCTCCTTCTGTTCTCCCTGTCTCACCCTCTAAACGGCCTTCCTCTTCCTTCCCCTCCTCTCCTTCCTCTTTTCCTTCTTCACCAGTGGGCTCATGTGTGAAGTCTTTAATGCTCTCTGCCTCCTCCTCAGTGGGCTGAAGCGCTGCCTCCTGCACTGATGAGGAATCTGAAGGCAGAGCTGGTGCTTGTTGACTTGGGTCGGTCTCCTCTGGATCTAAAGTGCTGGCTGTCACCTCCTCTGAGGGCGGACTCGTAGACTCTGACTCGATCTCAGTATCTAGCGCTACAGGACTCTCCTCTGCGAGCGTACAGTCTGTTGATGGAGCAGCTGGGGTCTTCTTCACCTCCTCCTGGGTCACTTGTGTTTGGGATAAAGGCGGGGTCTGCTGTGTTGAGGGTGTGTTCACATCTACAGGCTTCTCTGAGGCCTCTTTCGGCTGGCGGGGGGCTGCAGGGGCTCTCGTCGGAGGTTGAAGAAGCTGAAGCTGCTGCTGCTCAGGGGGGCTCTCCACCCGAGTGACCATGAAGATCTTGTGCCCCCTCCCTGGACTAGAGACTGATATACAGCGCCCAGGAGAGGGAGGGGTCCCGGGGGGAACTGTTGCCTCTGTGACGGTGATGCCTGATATAACACTGGGCCCAGGGGCGGGTGAGGCAGGTGGGGGGCAGGATGTGGCTGAGGCACTGCGGGGGGGCTGGGTGGTCTGGGTTTGAGCAGAAGTCTGGCTAAAGCGAGTGGAGGAGTTTGATGTGGAAGAAGACTTCGTCACCACCTCCTCTCCGTCCTCATCATCAGTGTCCGAGTCCGAGTCCAGGATCATCTGAGGAATGCTCGTCTCGGTGCCCTCTCCTGATTGGCTGACTGTCTGTACTTCATCTCCTGTTGCTTCAACTTTTCCCTCTCCCTCTTTCCCCTTTGCGTCCCCTCTGCCCTCTGCTGCCGGCTGCTCCTCCTCTTCTTCTCTGGTCCCATCCTCTGTAGCGATTTCAGCCATGGACGCCGACTGCCTCATCATCTGCTCGGTTTCCTCCTTCTCCTTGGCCAGGATGAAGTTCCTCTTGCAGCCGTTCTGGATCTCAGCCAGCAGGGCGCGCTGGGTCTCAATGAAGCTCTTTACCTGAGGGACAAAAAATAAAGAAATGTCAAAAAAAAAAAAATGGGACACAAACCATAAGAAATCAGAATAAACAACTAAATCAAAACAAATCCTGTGTCTTTCTAGCCCTGAGGCTGCTTTAGGTCTTTACTTAAAAACATAATGCTCTTCAAAAAGCCATAGCCGACTGCGCTACGGTTACCTACGGGTTGAGGAGACTTCCAATCTCTCTCTCTCTCTCTCCTCATTTCCTGTCCTCTCCACACAGCTATTTATTAAGATACATATTTAGTTAAGACATGTTCGGACGCACGCGCGCACACACGCGCACGCGCGCACACACGCGCACGCGCGCACACGCGCGCACGCGCACACTATCTTTGGCTACTTTTTTGAGTTTGATGGAGCCGTGTTGCACTTTTGCCCCAGAAAAAAATCCCCTTGGGGAAAATAAAGTATATCTTATCTTTACTTCCCATCTTTTTTTATTTTGTTAAACAATTTTTGTTACGTCCCTTTACTTCCTCTCCTCTATCCCCTTCCCTCTGTATTTCCCCATGCTCACAGTTTCTTTCTTGGGCTCCCGGTCCAGGTCCAGGCGCAGCAGAGAGGTGTTGACTTTGAGAGCGAGCGACAGGGCCATCAGTCCGCCCGTCTTTATCTCATTCTCCCGAAGGTCCAGGCGCAGCAGTCTGGGACTCTCAGCGATGAATTCAGCCACAGCCACAGCTCCTAGAGCACAAACAACAGAAGAAAGAGGAGTTCAAAAATAGCCTAACAGCAAAACCTCCACAAAAAGTGACAGACACTAGTCCCCACCTTCGCAGGACAGTTTGGTGGAGGCGAGGCCCAGCCTGAGCACAGAGCGGTTTCCAATCAGTCCGTCTTTCAGCTTGTGGACCCCTTCGTTACCCACGGAGTTATGGCCGAGGTTCAGGGTCTCCAGACTCTGCGTGCATGGCTGAGGGAGACAAACAAACATCAGAGATATTGATGTGTTGTAATGGTGTTTAAAAAAAATAAAATGTAAAGCTATGGGAGAAGGCATTTAAGTTTTAACATTTCTGTCAGTGTGTTTCATGGTTTTCAAGAAATGTGTGTACTATCATATGAACCATTTTCAAAAGACTTTCAAATATGTAATGTATTTTATAGGGATGTAACGATACCAAAAACTCACGGTACGATAATATCGCGATAAAAAGTCCACGGTACGATATTTATCGCGATATTGAAAAATAAAGAAAAAAATGTAAAAAAAAATAATTATTCTTTTTTCTTTATTAAATAATAAATCTGATTTTTACAGCATTTTAGTAGGATAGTAGTATTTTAAAGTGTCAATATCTTTTTCAGTGTATAAGAAATGTCTATTTCTCTGTTCATTGTCAGCGTAAAGGCTTTCTTATGATACTGTTACTGTTAAATATCCAACGTCACCATCTCACGCAATGTGGAGATAACTCGCACTGTGGTTATGATTCACAGTCATGGGATGTCCTTTATCAGAATGAATAACGGTTTTAAGTGCATTTCGGTTTGTCCTGCAACATCTCACAACCATCAGCCTTAGACAAATTACTTGGGAAGAAATCTCCAGTATATACACAACCATGATGTGTTACGGGAACACTTTCATGCGTCATAATTCTCCATACATAACATCTAAGAGGTTGAAAGCATTCATTTGGCTGTTTTTGTTTGGTAAAATCATTTCAGCTCTAGTGATTTCTCTAAACATGCAGAATTATAGGCATTCAATAATCGCTTCCAAACTTGCGAGTTGGTTCTAATAATACGACACAACCGTATTAAAATGGCCGACTTAATGTAGACGCTGTCCTACCAAAACAATGACTAATTGTAATTGATTATCTGTCAGACTGCTGTGAATTCAAAACAAGAGGATGAAGAGAAATGGAACACGCTCCCAACTGTTCACTGAGTGTCACACGTATTACTGAGGAGGCCACGCAGAAATGTCCAGGAGAAGCAGACATCACAACCCCTATCTAGACTGCAGAGGCATCCCTCACCTCACAGCTGTCACTCACACGTTTACACAGGTTAATCAGGTAATGGTTTCTCTAGTGAAATGCATACATGAGTCATTCATCTAAGAATCAAAGACGTTTGTTTTGAACAAGATCTATCAGACACTAAGGAGGTTTAAAAGAAACATGATCAAATAATGTGTTCAAATCAGATTATCCCTTTGTTTTACATTGACATTAATGTGGAGCAGCTTCACTCTCTGTTGTCAGTGAAACTGTGTATGTGTGTACAGGGCTTTTATTGTGAAAGGTAAGAGCAGTTAATGGTTACTGTGATGATCTTTACAAGGTGGGATCAACTAACGAGTTAGCCGTCTTGGTTCAGACTACAGATCATTGTGTTATTTTATTGCCTTCCGAAGCAAAGACTTAACTCGAGCGCTATCTTCCTTTCCCAGAAGTCAAGAGTGGGCTTAAAGTGCGGCTAATAGGGAACAAATATAAATGCTTATGATGTCATTATTCTACAGCAATTTCAGTGTGCAAACAACATTTATTTTATAATGCTACAGTAAGGAAAAAAACTGCGTTTTCCTTTTTTTGGTTTTAAGTGGTAAAAACTCACATTTGATTCATCTTAAAGCATCTGATAAGTGAGTGTGTGAGTGGATGTATTGTCCCACAGTGTGTGTGTGTGTGTGTGTGTGTGTGTGTGTGTGTGTGTGTGTGTGTGTGTGTGTGTGTGTACCAGTGCAGCAGCGAGGTAGCCCATGCCATTGTGTGTGAGCTGGTTGTTCCATAGCACCAAAGTGACGAGGCCTTTCCTCTGCTCTTTTAGCCCTTCACACACGTAGGCCAGACCTGCGGTGACAAACAGAGGCAGACACATTTAGTACATCTGTGTTTAAAATATCAACAACATATCATGAGAATTATAAAAAATGTGAAGTGTTCTGGTCCACTAGCAGCAGCTTGAGTGCACTTTTGCATTGCTTTGTAGAAGAAAAACATTAGTTATTTTAAACAATTTTGATGCGCTCAGCTATTCTGTAACACAACAACAACAACATCACATCCTATGTATTTGCATGCAGAAGTGCTGAGTCTGAGAAGAAGAGGGAAAATACTGTATTTATTGGTGGAAAAGTTTAAGAGAAAGCAAATAAAAGGGCTAAATGTAATACTTTGCTGTTTTGCTGAGAGGCAAAAAAGTAAGTTAATCATATTGTGAATTTCAATGAAACCAAATCATTATAACAAAGTTAGACTGGTGATGTGTTTAACGCAGTGAACAGATGATCAAAATCCTTATTGCTTTGTGCTGCAGCTATAGAATACACAGAGGCACATTTTAAACATCTGAGGTCAAGGCCCACTGGTTTCTATTCCCCTGCATGCCACAATACTGTGTATAAAAACATGCTCATATGTAGAGTAATGAGTATTTATGTATCTGTACAATACTTGCATGGGTTTTATTATGTTGTGTTTGTTATATTATTTTGCATTTATGTGGGTCAATATACTATAATTTTATCTCAGTTTGTGAACAAGGCAATTAATAAACACGTCTTTTTAACCAAATAACGCAAACTAAAAACGTGCTACAGTGCATTGTACCAGAGTCCAGGATGTGGTTGTTGCGCAGGTCCAGGATCTGAATGTTGTAGTTGAACTTGAGTAGGTTGCCGAGTTGAGCAGAGTCCTGCAGGCCGTTGAGCTTGTTGTCTGCCAGGTACAACTCCCGCAGGTTCATGTTCATCTTCAGAGCCGTGGCTGTCCGGAAGAATACATTATAAAAAGGTAAGGTGCAGGAAGAAGAAATACAAAATGTCAGGAACAGAGGAACACATTCAGAAATGGGGATTATCAAACACTGGGTTGAAAGAGAAAGCACTCTGGGAATCTTACACAGTAACATGAGCGGTCTGCCCGACAGACCGGCGTTCTCCAGGTGGAGCACTGCCAGGCTGCCGCTGATTCTGAGCGCTCGTGCCACAAAGGGAGCCGAGTGGTCCAGCAGAGGAGTGTTGCGTGCATCCAGGTACTGCAGGGAGCTCGTCTGAGGGGGAAACACCAGCAGATATTCATTTACCATGCAGGATTAAAGTTGCCAAACTCTTCTTCTAACCTACAAAGCACTAAATGGAAAGGCACCATCATACATAAAAAGATCTTTTAATCCCCTATTGTCCCTCTAGGCCATTACGCTCCAAGAGTGCAGGTCTTTTAGTAACTCCCAGAGTCCGGAAACCAGATCAGGAGTCAGAGCTTTCAGTTACCAAGCTCCCTGGCTCTGGAACCAACTTCCTGTTTTTATTAGGGAGGCAGACGGTGTCCAACATTTTAAGAGCTCGTCGAAGACTTTCCTTTTTAATAAAGCCTTTATACTTGGAGCTGGTTTTAGATTTCCCTATGTTTGTCATCCTGACTCCATTTTATTGGTATATTATTTAATTGTTTTTACTGTCTTTTTGTTGTATTTGATCTCGTTATATATTTATGTGGTTCTTAGGTTCAATAAAACATGTATACAGACAGAGAGTACATTCAACAAGTGAAATGGAGATTGATATGAGCGTGTTTTGAGGATTTTAAGCAATCAAGTATGACATTAGGTGACCTATAACACCTGGCTAAAACACAGAAATATCCTTTGTCCTTTATTCCTAATCCTGTATAACCTCTTGTTAGCCGTGATAACAGCGTTAACCACTGAACAGTTAGGAGTCAATCAGATTCCATAAGTTAAACATTATCAAATGAACACTGTTGCCTCGATGAAAGAAGTTCAATGTTGGTTTCCATGTGCTACATCCTCTGCCTCCCGCAGGGAAACAAAGACACTCTTGTCAAAGTATAAGTGCGTTAAGATCTATTGGGCTTTACTGAAATGAGCTACTGTGGCTTTTTATTGACCGGCAAACTACACGCTGGTGTCTGCTCTTCATTAATCATGAGGCTGGTAAGAGTGTAAAGGAGTGCTGTTTATAAACCCTGATCAGATGAGAAATGAGCTTCTCACGCAGTCATGGTTGTGATTAAAATACCACTGAGGTTCGGTTATGTATAATTAGTTCCTGTGATTATTAATTGGTTGTTTTCCCTTCAGGAAGAACTACATCTTAGATAAACAAATAAATAGGCCACAATATATATAAATAATAAAGACTGACAAGTAATTTGTGGTTTGGCAAACAGATTAATGTTGTTCACTGCCGTGCACAACACAAAACACATCCACAGCTCCACAAGCTAGCTCCCTAATATACTTTACATTATCTTTTTATTGATTTAACATTTGGTTTAGTATTGTTCTTTACAAGTATCATCTAACACTTCTTCTTACACCTGGAAATCACAGTATTTGTTTGACTTCACCACCCTCTCTATTCGTCTGAAACAAAACAACAAGTTCCTTCACATGGTTCGTTTCACAAAATCTAACCAGCAGCTGTTGGTATCGATGTGTCTTCCCACACATTTTGCTCGAGAGGTTGAATTAATGTGTTTGCATGGAAAACCATTTGAATATCGACATCAGTGATGATTGATGTTGAGGAGCATCACAACTGGCACATGATAGACGTGAGGAGCAAGCGAGGACAGCTTGAAACCCTTATGTCTGAGTGCTGACAGAAAACAGCCCAGCAGGAATTTAGCCAGAGATAAAAAAACTATGATTAGATCGATCTACTCTCCTGGGCACAGAGCTACTAACTGAAGTAGAGACTTAACGTCAGAGGTAGTTGGGACAATACTGTACACCTTCTTTTCGGCAAAACAAAATGACATAGGATAAAGTATTCGGCCTTGCCACTGAAGAAGACAAACACTCAGACCGGTGTACTTTTTCTTTTACCTAGAATTGTCCGCTATAACTCTCCCCTTTGAGGAAAGAAAATCACTTTCATAATCCTGTTTACTCTAATTTAGCACAAAAGGGGCTTGAAATGGTTGTATGCCACTTTCTAAGAATACGGGAGGCGTGTGGCGTAGTGGGTTGTCCGTAGGTGTTCGGATCAGGGGGTCACAGGTTCAAACCCCGCTGCAGCATGTCGTTGTGTCCCTGGGCAAGACACTTCACCCCAAAGTGCTCCTGTGGGGATTGCCCACAGTATTGAGTATGTAAGTCGCTTTGGATAAAAGCGTCTAACAAGTGACATGTAATGTAATGTAATATACATTAATAAACGCATGACACTGACCCTCGTGGTCAGTTATGAAGCGACCTGCAACTGTTGAAACTGATATTATTCGTTGTAGGAATCCAAAATTACACCAAATAGCTACAACAATGTGCAGAACAGTAGTTTTCTTATTCTGTACATATTACACCAAATGGTAGCATTCATAACGTTTATGTGTTTGGTTTTGTATTTAAGAACGAATTTAGTGTTTTTTACATCATAAAAAAAAAATCCTGGGACCATTTTGGGGTAAAAGTGTCCTCACTTTTGGATTGGAGTACTTTGTTGATCCATAAATAAATCATATCCTTTCCCATCATGTCCCTTTTCTCTGCAGACGATGTTTTCCACTGATGGTCTCTCACCTTTCTCATCATGTGAGCTGCGGCCTGCCATCCCCGGGTGCCGATGTGCTTGTTGGAGGAGATGTTGAGATGTGTGGCGGACTCGTAGTACTCGATCATGTCAAACAGAGCTGACGCACCCTGAGGAGCACAGACGGAAAATAAGGGGAACATATGAATTACATTTCAGATTGAAATCATACAGTTTTAAACAAAGTCGCCGTGTCAAAGTCCTTGAAGGGATGTTAGGTGATATAATGTGGAGCAGCTGTAGTTGCCACGGTAACAGTCCCTGGGAGTAGGTGAGGTACGGTCTATAGTTGCAGATAAAAAGTCAGTGGACCTTTGAAAAAACGGCTACCATCTTCTAGATATCATTCGGAATGAAAGTGAGTAGGGCTGTGACTGACTTACTTTCACTATTGATTAATCAGCAGAAATTTCCCTCGATTAATTTTTTTGTATTAAAAGTAATTGAACATTCGGCAAAGATTTCTCACTATTTTTCTTTCTTTGTCAGATCAACGGTCCATTCATGACCCCCAAAAGCTTAACATCCTTACATTTTGAGAACCAGCAAATATTTGCCTAAACATGACAAGTTAACTATAACAACAGTTGCCCATGTGTTTAATGTTGTATTTGTTGTATTTAACCAATCAATTGTTTAAAGCTATGTTCACTGCATTTATGACACGCCTTGAAATTGTGCAACAACTTGGTGCATGTCGTCTTGTTTGGCAAAGGAGCAGATTAAGGATTTAAGTCGATTGTCAGGTGATGCATTCAAAGGCCTCATGTGATCACAGTGGTTTAATCTCGTTATAGTTGTGGTAGTGGGGATGCATCTCTCTCATCTATCACAGACTACGTGAAGGTGTTGACACTGGACACTTTTGTTTTTTTCTCAACAAGTTATTAGCATGTTTTAACAGTAAAATTAGCTATTGGGTCTTGAGCAGTCATGAGAGGATTATTTGTCCATTGCGTCTTCACACAGCCACAGCTAAAACCTCAACACATCAAAAACCAAAAGCCAGAGGTGAGTTCTCTCCCGTGCAGCCAATGGCAAAATGTGACTAGCAGATTAAGAAGGGAGTATGAGTGTATCCTCCACTGAAGCTGATGAGAAGTAACACAATCAGACAGGCTGCAGCATTGCGTCTCATAACCTTTCCCTTTTGTGTGTGTACACTTGGAGACTATACACAAGTGTGTTTATCTAAAGGGTGGGAGAAGATTAGTCACAACCAGCCAAATAAAGGACAGTCTGTGTTAATGCTCCCTTAAGCTTCTTAAAACATATCTTCAAAGCTATTTCTCTTGCTTTCATCCTCCCATATCATTCCCAACAAGACGCTGTTACTGTTGCTCTGCCAAATCACACTGTATGTCTGTCACTCCCATCTTCTCGCTTTCCCATTTGATTCGTCTTCTATCTCTCATGACTCATTTTCCCCATAAATTCCTCTTCTCCTTTCAGAGTTTAATTCAAACTGAGCCCGAAGGGAGACACTTGTCAGACTGTTCTATGATGACTCAGTCACTGGCTCAATTATCTCATTCATGTATATTTCCGGGGCAGAGCTTCATGTTGGTGGAAACAAGTGCATACGTCACTCTGCATTTGTTGAGATTATGTGAAGCTCTGGATTGTGTTGAAAAAAGTATATGTAAATAAGTAATATATAATGAAACCAATTAAGACTTCCGACACTTCAATTCTCTAGTGATTGGTTGCAAGTGGAGTATAATTACACAATAAAATGTACCTGCATGCGACTGTGCAAAGCCGGACATAAATTCACCTCGACGGGGTGCTATATTTGTCCATCCCATGTTCTGAGGCTGGACTATACCAGATAAACCATATACACATCCAGCCATCCATCTCAAGTCTAACACAAGTAGAGAACACGTGGCTTGAAACCACAACTAAACATTTATAAGTGAAATAGTAGAATACCATCTGCAGTGTGTATCCTGGTACATGGCAAAGAAAAGAAAAAAACGTTATTAACTTTCCTGTAAAAATTAGGAAACACCTATATGACAGTTTCAAGGCAATGTGGCAGCTGACCAAATTATCCTTTGATAACAATTATAACTAAAGCTACAAGCTAACAAGCTGCAGGAAATGAGGGCCTGAATGAGTTCTGCAGCAAACGGGTGAAAGTACTGACATTTCTTTGCCAGGAATAGAATAATGAGCAGTCATTAAAGTGACCCTTCCTACCCTAAAGAAACGTATCCTATGTGGCACTGGTTTAAAGCAGAGCCCCTGTCTGTGCGTCATGTGTATTTGGAGCTTTGTGTGAAAGGAAGTAGCCAAGGCCTGTGTCCCTCTGCCCCACACTGTGTCTGTCTGTCTGTGCGTGTCAACAGCCCAAACGTCCCTAATGGTGTTTACACAAGTGGACATCTGGAGTAATCAGAAAAGCCATGGCAAACACCCGACATCCTGCCAGTACAGAGTGAAAAAGAGGATCAGCATGCGACCGGGGGCAGAAACAGAAGACAGAGAGAAAAGGTGTGAGTTATCGATGAAAGATGGAAGTATGCTAGCTGCACTGAGGAAGATGAAGGACGGGAATGGGATGGAGACAGTTTTCAAAGACAGGATCTTCTTACATCTTCTTCCAGGTTGGTCTGCTCCAGGTCTATCACTTTAAACTGGACCCTCTTCAAAATCTCCTCCAGAGACTCACATGCTTTGTAGTCCAGCTTCTCACCTAAAGACATACATTGATAAAGTGAATCTCCCAATTTAGTAAAAAGATGTCTTGGTATCTGTTGATTCCCACAAGTTGAATTTAAAGTCAAGCTGATGTATTAGCGCTTACCTTTTAGATCCAAGCATTCATTGCGCTGAGTCAGGTCTTTCAGTTCCTGCAGAAACAAAAAGAAGCAGTGTCAGTACGAGTTGAGTTTGTGTATCACTCAAAGTAAGCAAACTTTTCACGTGTTGAAACTTTCACATCACACAGGAGGAAATGCATTAGTGCTGGGGCTTAAACACAGATCTAAGATAAACTTTTAGTGCAAAGACAAGCATCTGGCCTTAAAGCACCTCAACTATCTTATGCCAATGAGCATGTGTGTTCAACTTGACCATGACATGTATCCTGTCATGTACTCTGACACCACAGAAAGATATTTCGCCTCTTGTCCTGGTAAAACATGCAACCAGCCCAACAACATAGAGTGCTGCTCTAAAAACTATGTACCAGCAAATCCCTCTCTCTAGTCCACTGCCCGGCGCATTCAGCATGAACCCGATAACCTCTGCCCTCGTGCCAGACTGCCATCCCTAGTCTGTGCGTGTCTGAACATACGGATGAGGGTCCAGCTGTATAGACCTGTATGGCCTCCTGCATGACTCAACAATGCTCAAAAACATGATCATGCTGTGTGATGAAACATTTCAAAAGCTTCTTATTACACTGAGCAGGAAACACTATGATACTAAATGTAACCGACTGTAGTAGTCATGAAGATAATTCATCTATGAAACCGACTGAATCATTCACTCTCGGAAGCATTACATGAGAAACCATAAATGGAACATTTCTCCAGTGTTTTCTCACTACCTTCTGTGAAATATGGTTTAATCAAAAACTCTGGATGTTCGTCATTAACCAGATGGTGTTGAATATGTCAATACATCCTGACGCACATTTTAGGAAATTTCACAGCAAGCAGTCTTTGTTTGATTGGAGCATCTGTCAGTGAGAATGACTTATCAGTGTAAATGCCTCCCTGACAAAACCCAAAATAGTGCATGACGCATTGTGTGCCTCTGCACAAGTGGTGGTATGTGTGTGTGTGTGTGCCTATTGTGGGTGGTGGACACCATCAAGCAACTGTTCTGACCTTGTTCTTTAGATTCTGTGCTTCTATGTTATACATCTTCACTGTTTTCTTCAGTTTTTTACTTGATCAAGTTTGTTATAGTTAAATAAGCTGCTTCAAAACCAATTTCCTTAGCCTGAAGTCAATAAAGAAACGTGATATACTCGGGGTGTATAGAAAACACAGGTGGAAATGGATGACATAACTTCCTGTGACTGTACAGTTTAAGCTTGGCATAGACTGTACGATTTCAAACCATTTCTGACCTTTTCTCAAGGCTTAAATCGTACAGCAGTGTGCGAAAAAGTACACGTCCCACCGTCCGGGACGTGTTATTTACAATATCGGACAAGTAGATCCTTCAATTGACTTGTCCGGCGGACAAGTGACGCTTTTCGGCCTGATTTATTGACAAATTATTGATACATTCAGTTTACAAAAGGCAGAACTCATTCGCAAATTGTACGTGCCCGCCATTGTTCGTTTAGAAATGTTAGTTTCGGTTCTGCTTGTCGATTCCTAAGGAAATGCATCTCGCCGCTTTCTGTACAGTTAGACGGGGGCGGGGCGGAGCGGGGTGGGAACAAATAACAATTGTCCGGTACCGGGATTAATAAGAGTTGTGAGGACAGGAGGCGAGGCCGAGCCCCGCGGACCGCAGCTCTCTCTCTCTCTCTATGCTCCGTATCAGCTGATCGCTGCGCGGTGCAGCTCAGCGTCTTTCTCTCTCTTTCTACACACACTCTTTCTGCCCGTTTAACAGCCTAATCTTTGTCAAACTTTCTTATGTTCTTTCTCTAACACATAATGAAGGTTATTAAGCGTTTTAACTCCTATGTTGTTAATATTGCCCGCCATTTCCTTTATGAAGTAGCCTCCCTGTCTGTGTCCTCGCCCTGTCCTCACATTCCCGGACCCCCAGACTCGGAGGAGCACAGGGATGTCAGTATTGTTTATGAAGCAGGGTATAGAAAGTACATTATTGAAATGAAAATACTATTTATTTACTTTTACAAACAGTGAGCAGCTGCAGCATGTGTATTGCAGGCAGGGCCGCCCCTGGCCAACTTGGGGCCCCAAGTGACATTGTGAGATGAGGCCCCCCCCCCAACCGACAGGAGTTAACTTTTTTTTTTTCTTCGAAACAAAGTAGGCTAATATAATAATATAAATATAATTCCTGTTTATTATTATTATCAACACTTTTGTATGCAGTGAGGTAAATGGTTGTGCATGTATGTCGTTCAGTATGCGTTTACAGGTGAATACGTCTGCATTTCCTGCCAAATACTATTCTCAAAAAAATTAAAATATAATTAATGCAAATAAACAACTTCTATTAATAATAGCGGCCCTGATTGCAGGACATGTGTAAGCGTGCAAGCATCTTTGAGTTGTAGAAAAGCGCTAGGCCTCTAGGCTATACATCTAATGTGTCATTATTATTATTATTATTATTATTATTATTATATGTCCTATGTGTTGGACATGTGTGGTTGGACTCTGTCTCACAGGCAGGTTGCAGTGTAACATCAGAGGAGACTGGGCCAACTGTACATTCTCAAACTGCACCACTTAGAACTAACTAAACAATGCAGAGATTATTTTTATATAATTGTATTCAATAACCGAAAGAAATTAAACAGTATGAAGTGATTTGTAAATAGGAATACAGATTTTACTTAATGTTTTCATAAATATATTTTTCTCCCAGTTTGTCATGGGACTTATTTTTACCCTCTCAAAGAACCGGAATCGAGAAACAAAAATAACCGGAATCGAAAAGCAGAACCGGAATTGTTAAAATCCAAACGATACCCAACCCTATGTGTGATGCATTAAAAGCTTACCGCTCACTTACGTTAGCGGTGTCGTAAAAACCGTAGGAAAATGTAAAATACGATGGCGAAGAAGAAGATTCCAGTGGCCCCACATTTTTGTCCATTCTGGACAAGTGAAAAATGTATTCGGACAAGTAAATTGCCAAACTCACTTGTCCATGGACAAGTACTCTGTAAAAACTTTTTCTCACACTGTACAGTGTATACTGCAGAGGTGTGGACTCGAGTCACATGACTTGGACTCGAGTTAGAATCGAGTCACCAATTTGATGACTTGAGACTCGACAAAATCACAAAACACTTGCGACTCGACTTGGACTTGAACACCAATGACTCGGGACTTGACTTGGACTTGAGCCGTCTGACTTGAGGTGACTTGATCATTTAATTCAGAGGTCTCCAACATGCCGATCGCGAGCTGCCACTAGAAGAAAAGACTTCCGTCTGGGAGAGCAGAATCTTCAGCCGCTTCTACTCTTGCTGAGAATCCTTGCAGGCAGGGGCGGGACTTTATTTAGCTGGGCCACCAAGCGGCCAATCATATGCGAGGACACACTAGGATCATACCATTATGTGAAAGAAGGGTGGGGGGCACAGAAGGTGTAGTGGTACAGGCCAGCTGCACAGAGCGACGGGGAGACGGATTGGAAAAAGTCAAGAAATTAGCGAAAACCGAAAAAAGAAGCAGCATCTGGCTGCATTTCAATGATATTGGAGATAGCAAAGCTGAGTGCAGGATTTGTAAAATGAAAATAACCTTTTTTGGTTACCTTTTTTTTTTTATAATCACTCAGGATTTACTGTCAGAGGTGGGAGAAGTTCAGATCTTGTACTTGAGTACAAAAGCACCAGAGTGTAGGAATACTCGGTTACAATAAAAAGTCCTGCATTCAAAATGTTACAAGTAAAAGTAGAAAAGTAATGGCATCAAAATATAGTTAAAGTACCACCTGCAGAGGGATCTAGATTCAGGTGTTCTTTTCCTGGCTGCACATTATCCCTGGCTTAAAGATAGATTGTGGGTCCCTTACAACATGTTGTACACAGTGGAAATAAACATTCTGGTCACCTCAACATCAGGGATCGTATACATTAAACTCCTTCTGAATCAAACCGTCACGGTAGCCTTAACTTACTGATCCCTCTTAAAATAGAAAAAAACACGTTACTTTACCAGCAGAGAGAAAATGGATTATTAAATTATTAATGTGACTAATAAAGAGCAGTTTGATTATTAAGTATATTCTGTTGATCGATGTCATTACATTTGGTGAAAAACACATAATGACTTGTTTATGACTCGTTTTGTCAAAGTTTAGGACTTGGACTTGACTTGAACTTGCCCATCCTGACTTGAGACTTGACTTGGACTTGAAAAACAATGACTTGGTCCCACCTCTAGTATACTGAGCTTTTGTCCAAATGTATGAGCAGGCCTTTCCATAATCCACGCCCCTTAAAAGGTCTCCTTTAAAAGGTCCTACCTTACAACCATAGAGAGAACGAGTTAGATAGAAAGTCTAATGTTGTGTTAATGTCAGTTTGATTTTTAGATCATCACAAAGACGGGAACAAGCTATCCTGGCTCTGTCTGAAGGTACAATCTACTAACACCTCACAATTTCTAATTAAAGAGACAAGTTAACATTCAATGCCAATTTGTAAAAAGTACAATTCATTCATTCAGTGGTGCATCAGCGTTCTATCATCTAATCCACACGGACTCCGTCACGATTGGTTGTAACTGCCGGTCTCAGACATCTGTCAGCAGCAGCAGGCTAACCTGCCTCCATCAGGCTAACCTGCCTCCATCAGGCTAACCTGCCTCCATCAGGCTAACCTGCCTCCATCAGGCTAACCTGCCTCCATCAGGCTAACTGACAGTAGAAATGTCATAAACCAAACTTGTTTTATTGTGGCTCCACAAGAAGAAACCAACAACTTTAGACAAACTGGGAGCTTTGATCAATTATTGCATATATGGCTAATAAATTCAAAACATTCTTAAATAGGAATATTTAGGAAATGTGCAGATTAAGATTCATCAAACCCATCAAAATAGACATGAAGCAACAAATTCCAATCTCAATTAAATGAACATGTCTGTTCTTGGAGATGCACAAAGTGGACCAAAACACTTCTAAAAATGCCTTTCGCAGTTGAGTGCAACACATTGAAAACACAATTTTAGCTGCTTGCCTTAGAAATGGTTTATCAGTCTGTCTAGACGACATCAAAGGGTCCACTTGCTTAATATAGATGCAGCCTGCATGACCTTCACATTGTGTCTCTAATGAAAATGTTAATATGTCTCACTGCTTGAATGCCATAATAAAAGCAGGAGACTCTGCAGAATGTGGATGTTGACAAGTCTCAAAATGTTCATGCACAGCTAAATATATTAACACATTTTGCATAGAGTTACAGTATACTCTCTGCAAAACAAAACTACCTCCTTCCAGATGAGCCACGATAGAGGGAGCAAGTTCCGGGACATTTAGAGGAATAAAGCGTGCACATGGGCTGCGTGTGAGTCATTGCATAACAGGGAAACCACTTGTCCCTGAGGGAATTGCTGCAGCAGAAATGTGACACAAGGCTACCAAGTGTCCGGGTCTTAAGACTGTTGGGAGTAACTGCGGAGCAGGCATTCAACATGCAGCTTCTAAATAGTGACCCTTATAAAAACACACAGAAACACAAACAAACTACCAGAAATGTACATAACCTATTGGGCCCCTGGAACACTGCCACACGTACAGCGCAGTTGGACTTAATAAAGAAAGTATTTAGTGTAGAGGAAAAAAAACTGTAAAAGGCGGAGCTAAACCCCCCTCACACTGGTCAGCCATTTGGTCTGACTGGCTTGTTTATGTGGCTTAGAAGAACGCAAGGATGACTAAGCACGCAGACATGAGAGGGGGCAGCAGTGGACCAGAAGACTACAGAGGCAGCGAGGGATGGACGGAAGCCAGACATGAGCAAACATGAGCAATCACCAAGCATCACAGCCTCTTGTGCTTTTCCACAAGTAACTGAGACTTCTTTCTCTCAGCTGACCAGGCGTGTGGAGACTTCATGCGGAGTCTCTCTCGGATCACAAATGTGTTCCCTTCAACATCCCCTCACACACATGGACACACACCTGCAGGTGCACATGTGCAGATCTCCAGTGGAGAGGCCCAGTTAAGGGGTTTAAGAGTGTGTGATGCAGCAAATGTACATCAGAAGAGAAGCACTGCCACTCCTCCATCTGACTAGAGGGGAATTGGTTAACGGGATGTTCAAACACAAATACCAGCAGATAACAGGCAGCTATCGGTTTACATAAACACAATTCTGATTATCGAATATATGTACATTACATTTACAGAATCACTGGGGTATTTATTTAATTGGATGGATATCCTCGTGGATTCATCTTCCTAATACACACATGCATTTCCAAACATTTGGACTACCTATGTTGCAAATGTATTATCTTTTCAATTTACACACGGCATCTATTGCACGTCTGTCCGTCCTGGGAGAGGGATCCCTCCTCTGTTGCTCTCCCTGAGGTTTCTCCCATTTTTCCCTTTAAACTGGGTTTTCTTCGGAAGTTTTTCCTTGTACGATGTGAGGGTCTAAGGACAGAGGGTGTCATATTGTCATACTGATATTCTGTACACACTGTGAAGACCACTGAGACAAATGTAACATTTGTGATATTGGGCTATATAAATAAACATTGATTGATTGATTGATTGATTGATTGATAATAAAATCTTTTTTAGACAGAGGCTTTCATTTGAACAGATTGTTATTTCTTTTGACACTTTAGACCATTTGGTACGGCCCTCGAGGTCATTTATAAACACACGCAAAAAAGAAAAAAATTAAAGAAATCTAGACCGCAAAAGAATGAAACAAGCGAGTGCCTGTTTTTCCTGGCCAAGGACAGGTTCCTTGAACACAACACGAGCCTAACATGGTATATGTCTCGTCTGACAGGGATGTAGCGCTGACGGAGAGCACCAGAACGCCGCTCCGTACACATGCCGCAGTTTTTGCGTGGCTGTGTCTTTAGCTGAAAGCCCGGTGGCGATCTGCTCATCTGTCATACTGATCATACAGTCAATAACTTTGTTTTTATTAGCATCTGGTTAGCTAGCTATGCTAACGAATATAAGAAGCTTTTTCTACAACCAGTGAGGTAAAGGCACATCTTTATATGATTGCAGTACTTAATTCAAGCGGTAGTTTTAAGTTATGGACAGTATACCTTGAGGTCATGCACCCGACAAGCATTTGAAATATTGTCTGTCTCACATGGCTTGTCTCCGTCTGGCCACAAAAAACAGGAAACTTGCTCCCATTGCTTCAAGAAAACTCTACTAAAACTCTCTTATATATATACAAAACATGGACCATCCTCTAGCATCAGGTTACCAACATCATTAAAAGTGGGTAACAACAAGTGGACAGTTTTAGGTTGTCATTCTGCTTTACGTGACAAAAAAGCTTGAAAAAGTTAGCATTTGAACATATTAATAATCACAATACAGATAAAGGACATACAAAAGCACACGTTTGGAAGGGGTACAAAGAAACAGCCCTGAGGCTTCCCCCACTGGTTTTGAAGAACTGCTTGAGGGATTAAGAGACACATGACTGTGCCGGCTAACCGACAAGAGAAGTAAAAAAAAGACATGAAACACTCATCTGTCTGTTGGGAGTAACAACCACTCTAGGCTCACCTCCACTGGATACTATCGTAGCACCTGACCAGAGTCATGCCATGGTGCATCATGTCGTGCCTTCAAACCACATTACTTGCCTTTAAAGTGCTTTCCTCACCAGAAGCAAAGGTTTAGGGTGTAGTAATAACCAACCTCACAAATAAAAATCGTTTTCAATTACAGCAGTTGTAATAACTCTACAACTTATTGTTGTTATTGTTGGCTTTACCAGGACTTCCGTACAGTTTCCAGCCAGCTGCACAATGCTGACTCAACTGGACTAGTATCTATTATCATACATGTTGTACAGCTTTGTGATATACGTAGTTATTCGCACTTCAGAGGTTTGGACTTTGCCCAGCTTGTACACTCTAGAGCAGGGGTGGGGAACCTTTTTCCTCTCAAGGGCCATTTCAATTTTTACAATATCCTCCGAGGGCCGCATACAAGTTATTGACCTCTGCTTAAAAATACTAAAATCACAGATTAATTTTGCCTTTCTTTCATGCGGTGCAAAGAAAACGCAACCTCTTAATCCAGATATCTTACCATGACTCGCGCACGCATGCATGCACGGTTGTAGCATGACCACTAAAACAGAAATATATGGACACAAGATGTGTGCAAAAATATTTAGTTTCCTATCCATGTGGACACACACACACACACACACACACACACACACACACACACACACACACACACACACACACACACACACACACACACACACACACACACACACACACACACACACACACACACACACACACACACACACACACACACACACACACACACACACACACACACACACACACACACACACACACACACACACACACACACACACACACACACACACACACACACACACACACACACACACACCTCTAGTGGGGTCCGGGGGCATGCTTTGCGGGAAGTTAAAAGCATCAATCTGGTGCACTTTGAGAGCAACATTAGGAGATCTATGGATAATCTCTCAACACCCAGATGAAACAGAACTGTAAACAGATTTATTTTTATTTATGGATATTTTACAAATCACTCCCCTTTCAAACTGTATTCTTGTTTATTAATAACAACTTTTTTTTACTGTCATATAGTATTTTATACCTGTTTACTTTATTCTCTTGTTCTATAATGATCATATAAAGATGTGCCTTTACCTCACTGGTTGGAGAAAAAGCTTCTTATATTCGTTAGCATAGCTAGCTAACCAGATGCTAATAACAACAAAGTTATTGACTGTATGATCAGTATGACAGATGAACAGATCGCCACTGGGCTTTCAACTAAAGACACAGCCACTCAAAAACTGCGGCATGTGTACGGCTCCTTATGGGTACTGCAATTTCTGAAGTGCCGGAGCCACGTTCTTGTGCTCTCCGTCAGAACTGCACCCCTGTCAGACGAGACATATACCACGTGAAGACACGTTAGGCTCGTGTTGTGTTCAAGAACCCTGACCTTGGCCAGGAAAAACAGGCACTCGCTTGTTTAATTTTTTTGCGGTCTAGATTTCACTATTTTTTTTCTTTTTTGCGTGTGTTTATAAATTACCTCGAGGGCCGTAACAAATTGTCTCGCGGGCCGTATACAGCCCGGGGGCCGGAGGTTCCCCAACCCTGCTCTAGAGTCTAGACATTGAGAGGCAGAAAATTAGTCAGGACACACTTCAGCTAAACTCCAGCTAAGGTTGTCAGTCAGTGAACTTGATGTTGCTTGATGTGAGCAGCACGCCCCCATGTCTACAGCTCTGTCAATACACGATAAGTGTTAATTCTCTGAAATGGCTTTTGCAAAACAATTTAATTTGCCTGCTTGGTTACCAGTAGGGATGCTCCGATCCGCCCACTAAAGGTCAGAACTAGGGATGCTAGTTCGATATCGGCCGATACTCACTCTCTGCCGATCGATCGGTGCTCTCTAAAAATGCCGATCGTGAGAGCTGATCGCATGACGTACAATTATGACGTAAAATACATGACACTTTTCTCTGTGCGCGGCAAAACTAGCTCGCCAAAATGGCTTCACTAGTCTGGCAGTATTTTAAGGTGTCCGAAAATGACAATAAAATAGCGGTATGCAGAAATCCTGCAGCTCCACCCACTGCGATGGACCGGTGAGCGGAGCGAAACACACACTAAGAGTTAGACCTAACACACTTAGCTATTTTACCTACCTCTGGAACTAGCTAAACTAGTTATACATATATTTACTCTTCACTGTCGGGTCACTCATTACTGGATCAGTAAGCTGCATGAGACGGATACTAGGGATGGGTATCGTTTGAAATGTATCGATTCCGATTCCGGTTCTGCTTATCGATTCCGGTTCTTATCGATTCCCCGTTTCGATTCCAAAATTATAAAAGAAAGAGGTCAAACGTTTAGATAACAAAAATATCTTTATTCTTTTAAGCTTTAACTGAAATTGTTACAAATAAAAAATATACATGCAATACAAATGTATTGCACAATAGCTGTGCTTTATTTGAACTGAGCTATGCCTGTGGCAAGCTATTAACAGGCATTACACTGCGCCTTGTCTTTTTCTTTTTTAGTGTAGTGGAGCCTCACTTCAGAGCGTTTACCGCGACCCATCTTTGGTGTTATGAAGTGGCTGAGCTCGTGAGTCGTCTACAGGAGGGCGGGGGGAGCCTCGCTGCGGGGCAACTGTAGACCTCTGTCGCCTGTCAGCGCAACTTACATGATGCCGTTTAAAAAAATTAAGGGCGGTGCCGGCCGTCAGCGAACCGAGCCGCCCTGTATTCCACCGGGTCACCGCGGCGCAGACGGACCTGCTGGAATACAGGGTCTACCGTGTTTAGGAACCGTTAAGCAGAACCGAAATTGTGTATTTTGTATGGGTACCCGGTACCCGGCATTTTCTTATCGGTTCTCACCTGGAACCGAGTTTCGGTTCCCAACCCTAACGGATACTGACAGGCTGTCAGGAGAGAGAGAGAGAGGGCTTCCGCTCATTTCTCCCGTGATATTATCCAAAGTTAAAGTAAACTTGAATAATGTACTTCATTTGAATGTAATAATTATGTTGGTTGTTGTTTGTGGAAGCGCCAGTGAATGAGCCCCATGAACTGAGCCCCATGAACTGAGTTTTAAACATCACTTTAAATGGAAGATCCCCATAGGCCCCGCCCACTCGATCAGATCGGCGATCAGTATCGGCCGATACTGATTCCGGCGATCGTCGACCCCAAAATTGGCGATCGGAGCATCCCTAGTTATCAGCAGGGGGACCTTAGGGTTAGTGGAAACGTTTGAACACATTATGATCTCCCGTTAGCAGCGACGATCGGCGAAGTAAAAAGGGAATAAGCCACATCAATCTGGAGTAGAAAAGGGGTAAAAAGTAGGAGCTCAGCAGCTGGAGAACGTGCAGGATTTTCCACTTTGCTAAGAGATATAGGAGATGAAGACATTAACACTTTTGCTTGTGTTATAAATGTTGTGCGAGTGTCTTTGTGATTGCCCCGATACATCTTTTCATCTGTGTTTTGTGTTGGCTTGCAGCTCACCTGTATCTGTTTGAGCACTTTGGATATGGGTTTACAGTTGAGTTTCTGACAGGCTTGTTTGTAGGAAGAGAGGATCTCCTCCACCGTCACATTCTGAGCTGCAAAACATGGAAACATAGAAAACAAGTTAGGATTGCTTTTATTGCTTTGTTTATTTGAGAAAACAACCCATGCTCACACGAGAAACAGTGGAAATGTTACGAAAGTGTGAGGTTAGTATATTAATATATTAAGCTGCACAGTGCTTGCATGCATTAAAGTTAATAACTCAATTTAACTATGTTTGACAGCTTAAGAGTCAGCTTTCTTTAATAATATGGGGACTTTACAAGCACCAAGGTTGCAATATGACCCTGTAATACATGCAAAAGGTTTTTATTCTCACATCACTTACTGCTGCATGTTTTCTTATCATCAGTTTAACTGGTACTTATTTATTTGTGTGCTCTGCAGTTCACATCCCGTGCAAACAGTACACCCCATATCAATAACAAAATCTGAAAACAAACGAAGCATCTGAAATGGACTGTGTTTCAGCTCTGGAGCTTATCCTGCAGATCAACCCCCCTGACTCTTGCATATGATCAACATTATGAAGTCTAGGACTGCAACACAAAATGGTCCTGGGAGCACTCTCTTAAGGGCTCCCCTACTTAAGTAAGCAAAGGAGGTATTGTTCTTGGTGTGTGAGTGGGTCAGCTGGCGCTGCCTTCCCAGACTGTTGCAGGGCTAACTCCAGTCAGATGACTGGGCAACATTCAGCCCCACTGTTCTGGCTGAGAGACTCTGCTGGGAAATGAAGTGAGGCACTTGGGGAGAGAAATATAACGAAAGAATCAAAGAAGAAAGAAGGGAAACATCAGTGGTAGGGTGGGGTCAGGGTTGCTGTGAAACTCATAGCCGAGGCAGCGCACCACCTTCACCACAGGCCTTTCCCAGCCGACCTATAGCAACGCAAAACTGAACAGAAATGTGATCACAGAGAAAGGATCCTGAAAACCGCACTCAGACATCTACCCTTACAATTTAGAAGTTTAAGTTCTTCATACAAAGCTGATTATGAGGCTGGTACAAGCCCACCTAAGACAGTAAGTCATTTATAAAACCAGGCAGCAAAAACGTTGACATTGCGCAGCCTGGGACGTTACTATTGCGCATGCACACATCGCAAAGCCATCGCTGAAACGATAAATTGTGCTGCCTGAGTCAGTACATCAAATTACATTAACACAAATGGGATGCTATACATTATCCCAGACCTAGTTTAAGCTGTGAATAAGGACATATTAAGAAATTCAGGGTAAGCAGTACATGCTGACAGACAGACACTGTCCTATGCTTAGACTGTACTACAGTACTGACTGTACACATAGGGCTAGTGTGTGTGTGAATATGACTTTTGCAGCAGTCAGCATTTTGGTTCCTCTCACCAAGGTGACAATTTGTCCGCTCCACTTTCAGTTGCCTCCATCTCGTCTCCAACAGTGTCCTCCGTAAGTTTCACACAAGTTCATCACCCACCCATCTGCACCAGGTAGTGGCAGAACAGACTGTACATTTGGATGCTTGCATCTGTAAGTCTTTATGTTTGTCTATTTTGTCTGTAAGTTTATATGGTGGGTCAAAGAGGCAGTTCTGCATGAGCAGCCACTCATGTCTGATCAACTGAGTTATAAATTCAGCATCTCTATTAACCGCACGTCAGACTGTGGATGAAAATACTGCGAGAGATGATTCTGCAGTAATGGTGTAAGCGTAAACGTGACTTAATGTAATTAAAGGGCGAGTCAGTGCCACATGAATGAGATGAGAACAGCCACATCAACTCTTCCAGTTGCTTTGAGACCAGGACCAAAGAGCCACTCAAATGGAAACCAGTCTTGTTTTGCAGCAGGAGTTTGCTCTTACCGAGTGTACACAAACAAACATAAGAACACAATTAACAGGTTACATGAGGACATGGTGACTGCTGCGTTCAGTGACAAGATATATGAAATGATGCAGGTTCAGGACTGAAATATGATTCGACTGTCTGCCTCAGGTTTGAAAAAGGATACTTTTTGAAACCTGTTAATTACTTGCTGTGGTGGTTTTAATAATATGGTTTTCTAAAATGTGAGCAAGCTTCCAGGATTTTGTTGGAAGCAAATGCAGTACTTAACTCCTGAAACTCTGTTGCAATCAAGTGCCACTTCATTTACCCGAATATGTGCTTCTCTCTAAAAAGAGGATTCTGGACACAGTACTGTAGATTTAACCCAAAGGCCTCTCCTGACAGGTTGTGAGAGTGCAGTCTTGTAAATGTGTGCAGAACAGTGAGTGTGTTCCAGTGAACACTGTGTCCTTGGAAAAGTGTTATTGTGCAGAGTCGCTGTGTGTGTGTAAACATTTCCTGAGGGAAGGGTGGGGGGTAAAGGGTGGCGAGGGTCCGATGCCTACTCCACAGTATTTTTTCATTAATTAGAGAAAGAGAAGGGAAAATAATAAATAAAAAGCTTCTACATGGTCTAATCTATCATTACTGTGCCTAAAAGCAATGCAAGCAGTGAAAGAAGACTGAGATTTAACAACTCGGCATAGGAAATGGTGAAAAAATAAACTGAGGAGTCAAACGCTTCGTGTTAAACAGAGAGCTTCTGCCCTGCAGGCTCATTAAGAGCTGAACTACAGCTGTTGCTCTGCATTTCTGCTTGCTTTGTCTTGGTTTTATTGCACTCCCACCAGTGCTGCTAATACAAGTATGGAGGGAGTGGTGGTGAGGAGGTACGTAATAGGGGGGGGAGGGAGGGGAAAACACTGCTCCAAACAACATCTTTGAAAAATCCGGTTGAGAGGTAGCAGAGAAGTAACGTTTGATTCCAATGAGTGTACAAAGAATCACTAAATAGTAAATACACCTCTTCCTTTGAGAGACTACCAAGATAAACCAACCAGTTTAGGAGCAGAGTTCAGCTGCAAATCCTCACACTTTACATCAATCCAATTAGCTCGGACTATCCCTTCGAGAAAACCAAACCTGCTCTTCATGTTGTGCTGAAAGAACACTTTGGATTAAGATTTCAGGCCAAAGAGACAAATGAGTGAAGGGAACATGTCCATCTCGTCTCTGACTCAGTGAATCTGCTAAATGACACAAAGGAGCAGCTCTCTCTCCTTGTTGTTGTTGATGGCCCCTGTCCACTGTGCAACAACACACACTAAATCACTTGCTGCTACCATCGCTGATCTTGTGAGGGAAAAAAACAAACAAACATAAAAACAAACAGTTCCCTGCAACAATAGCATCTAGCTCGCTGACTCGGATCAACAGAGGTCCATTTAGCGCAGTGGGCTTTATGGAAAAGATAAGAAATATTGACGAGGTTCTGACCGTTATCTCAGCCTTTAGTGGAGCAGACATTTTGATCAATGGGATCAACAGCAGGATGGAGTTACTTATGGCGCATTTCCACTGCAGGGCCTCGCACGGCTTAGTACGGTATAGTTAGGCCTTGGTAGGCCAGGCTCACTTTATGTTGCGTTTCCATGACAGTTTAGGAACTGGGGTAGTAACTATAGTAACGCAGTGTAGGCGGAGCCGTGACCTCATCTTCAATGCGAAACACAAAACCAACATCAGCCATTAGCTGTTAGCACTCAGAGCTCACAGCTCCTCATATCTGTTCAGGAACTAGACAAAAGTTAAACAAGTACAAACCACAGACTGTCTGTGTCATGGCGAATACAGTCACTGGTTTATTTATGTCTGTATAGGCCGTTGTTGTGAGTGTGGACGGTCGGAGCATATACAACGTTAGCTTAGCCGATCTCCATTCAGAAAACACACATTTAAAAAGGTTTTTCGCCTGCCGTCTGTCTGCAGACTTGTCAAAGCATTAATTCATGGTTTTTACTAACCGATATCAGTATGTTGTTACTTCGGCATCATTTTGAAACGTGTATTACAATTAAATCACGGTCAAATATGTTCATTGTGTTGTTGTTGCCAGCGATTCTCTCACTAGTTTAGCATATTCAGCCCGGTTGTTAGCCCGGAAAGAACCTCAATTTTTGAGAGCCAGAAAAACTGTGAAAAAGTACCCGCTAAAAAACGGGCCGGGCATGGCACAGCACGCTTACACGGCGCTGTAGTGGAAATGCGCCATTACTGTATTTGACACGATGTGGACATGTTTTCTGGTAGTTCAATATATAAATAGTTAACACAAGGTGACTGCTATTTTTGTAGTATTTCTCATGTGAATAGGTACTTTAGTCCAAAGTTGACATGCATACCCACAAAGGCAGAGAACCAGATTATGACAATAGTTGACTCAAAATGTATGTGATATTTAAGTAAGAGTGTAAATGTTAGTAGAGGTTAAGACGATGTTAACAGGTATCATCCTATCTGGATTTTATCACTATACAATTCCACCATGGAAATAAACCTGCCATAAATGAAATCACTTATTTAAGCTGAACAAGCAGCAGAGCTGCAACAAGTAGAGACACATTATGTAAAGAGAGAGAAGGTCTAAAAAGCTTTCTAAAGAACAGTTTTACAGTTAGGCACTGAATGTTTGCAGATATTCAGTTACCTGAAACCTGCTACTTCACGTCCACACCTTACTTACACTTGAGCTAAGAACAACAAGGTGAGGTCAAGGTCTTCAGTGAAAAAAGAACACGCCATTTTAATTCAGCAAAGGCAGGCAGGCTTCAAGCAGCAAAAACATGGTAAGTATAAAGATTGTAATTAGTAACTACAGTATTGATTTATCACCCAAACTACTCCACATTGGAGCTTAGAGACAGGGTTTTAGGCCAACACACACACGACTATGGCTTAGCTTGAAGTACACACAAATTGCCATCTCTGTTTCCCCATTGATGTGAATTCGTCTCATGGAAACATATCTACTTGATGACTGTGAAACCCTAGAAGTAATTAGCTTTCAGATAACTTAATAAGGTTGTTCATTTTAAATGACTTTCAATAATGCTACCTTATTAAATGTAACCAATTGTAACCAATTGTTCACATCACCTCATCAGTGTGACACATTTATTTTAGATTTTCAATGAACACAGCCTGACAAGCCTCTTGCCATGTAAGTATGATAAGTCATCTAAAAAGAGGCACCATTATTAAATGCATCAGCTAAAAATACAGGACTTCTCCTCAGCTTTATCCGACAGCATGGCGCTGCTGCAGTCACAGCCTCTACCGCTGCCCACTAAAGGTCAGAACAGATGGAGAGCCACCAGTGGGAGAAGTGGGCTTTAACTCCACACTACTGGGACAGATGGGCCTATGACCCTATGGATGCTCCATAAATTGTGACTATAAAAGGCTTTACATGAGATATGAATCTGAATAGTTAATTTATCGCTCATTTATAAATCTTTGTTTTTGTCAAATACTTTTGAAGGTAGGGCAAGATGCTACTTAATATCAAAGCAGTATAAATTGGGAACAGGAACGAAAATACTAACTTAAGAGGTGGTGAAGAACTAGCATTGTTTTGTGTGTAAAAAGTTAAATAACATTTTCAAATAATAAGGAATCGACCTTGAACAGTGTCGATTGAGAGGAGTTTGTTTACACCAATTCACCAGGGCGGGAAGATTCTGGAAAAGGCTGCATTACCAACAAATTGTTAGTTCTGGAAAGTTACAAAGACATTTGGCAACAACCTTTCTCCTTTCCACTGCTTTCAGTCTTTGAAAAATAAAAGCATCTAAATAGAAACATGTAACAACCCTTAGTTCTTTGGAACACTTGAAGTGGAAGCCAAACCTTTAGGGCATGTAATGACATGTGATTATTACAGTGGGGCAAAAAAGTATTTAGTCAGCCACCAATTGTGCAAGTTCTCCCACTTAAAAAGATGAGAGGCCTGTAATTTTCATCCTAGGTACACTTCAACTATGAGAGACAGAATGGGGGGAAAGAATCCAGGAAATCACATCATAGGATTTGTAATGAATTAATTGGTAAATTCCTCAGTAAAATAAGTATTTGGTCACCTACAAACAAACAAGATTTCTGGCTCTCACAGACCTGTAACTTCTTCTTTAAGAGCCTCCTCTGTCCTCCACTTGTTAACTGTATTAATGGCACCTCTTTGAACTCGTTATCAGTATAAAAGACCCCTGTCCACAACCTCAAACAGTCACACTCCAAACACCACTATGGCCAAGACCAAAGAGCTGTCAAAGGACACCAGAAACTAAATTGTAGACCTGCACCAGGCTGTGAAGACTGCATCTGCAATAGGTAAGCAGCTTGGTGTGAAGAAATCAACTGTGGGAGCAATTATTAGAAAATGGAAGACATACAAGACCACTGATAATCTCCCTCGATCTGGGGCTCCACGCAAGATCTCACCCCGTGGGGACAAAATGATCACAAGAACGGTGAGCAAAAATCCCAGAACCACACGGGGGGACCTAATCAATGACCTGCAGAGAGCTGGGACCAAAGTAACAAAGGCTACCATCAGTAACACACTACGCCGCCAGGGACTCAAATCCTGCAGTGCCAGACGTGTCCCCCTGCTTAAGCCAGTACATGTCCAGGCCCGTCTGAAGTTTGCTAGAGAGCATTTAGATGATCCAGAAGAGGATTGGGAGAATGTCATAAGGTCAGATGAAACCAAAATAGAACTTCTTGGTAAAAACTCAACTAGACGTGTTTGGAGGAGAAAGAATGCTGAGTTGCATCCAAAGAACACCATACCTACTGTGAAACATGGGGGTGGAAACATCATGCTTTGGGGCTGTTTTTCTGCAAAGGGACCAGGACGACTGATCCGTGTAAAGGAAAGAATGAATGGGGCCATGTATCGTGAGATTTTGAGTGACAACCTCCTTCCATCAGCAAGGGCATTGAAGATGAAACGTGGCTGGGTCTTTCAGCATGACAATGATCCCAAACATACCGCCCGGGCAACGAAGGAGTTGCTTCTTAAGAAGCATTTCAAGGTCCTGGAGTGGCCTAGCCAGTCTCCAGATCTCAACCCCATAGAAAATCTTTGGAGGGAGTTGAAAGTCTGTGTTGCCCAGTGACAGCCCCAAAACATCACTGCTCTAGAGGAGATCTGCATGGAGGAATGGGCCAAAAATACCAGCAACAGTGTGTGAAAACCTTGTGAAGACTTACAGAAAACGTTTGACCTCTGTCATTGCCAACAAAGGGTATATAACAAAGTATTGAGATGAACTTTTGTTATTGACCAAATACTTATTTTCCACCATAAATTCTTTAAAAATCATGTGATTTTCTCCCCTAATTTTGTCTCTCATAGTTGAGGTATACCTAGGATGAAAATTGCAGGCCTCTCTCATCTTTTTAAGTGGGAGAACTTGCACAATAGGTGGTTGACTAAATACTTTTTTGCCCCACTGTATCTCCCAAAGTGCTGAAAAAGGAGCTCGCACTCACCTATTGAGCACCTGCTGTTATATAAATGTAGACAGTAATCAGAAAGCACTTGCTCCACATTTGCACAATAAGATATGTTCAAGATTCTGTTTCTGCACTCAAGGATAAGTAATTGTAGAGAAAGCATTTCTATACATGTCAACGTCTGTTTATCGTCCTAAGCCTTGCCATCCTGTGCCTTCATCACTCACCATTATTCTCCTTCTAGCTGACAAGAAACAAAGAGAAAACACACAGTCTGCAAGTGAAGCGCTTTCTCCCTCACTCTCACAAAAAGGAGGAAACAAGCCAAGACACGTGTTTGCATGTGAGCAGAGGAAGACGC
Organism: Pseudochaenichthys georgianus; assembly: GCF_902827115.2. Classification (NCBI taxonomy): domain Eukaryota; kingdom Metazoa; phylum Chordata; class Actinopteri; order Perciformes; family Channichthyidae; genus Pseudochaenichthys; species Pseudochaenichthys georgianus. The sequence goes on from NC_047515.1 coordinate 24,768,245, forward strand.
AACACTTTTTTGCAGACTTGTATAATGTCTTGATTTGTTTCGGCTTACATTATACAATCAGGTTCCTCTGGTAAAATAGGATGCAGCAAAATTACAATCACACAAGATGACTTGGATATACTTTTCAATAAAAATGAATATAGTGGCTACAAAATGATACACCAATGTTGTGAATCATGTTGCAAATTCCAACATCAGTCAGGGAAAAAGAATGCTGTGTGTGTGTGTGTGTGTGTGTGTGTGTGTGTGTGTGTGTGTGTGTGTATGTGTGTGTGAAGAGCTTAAGATAAACTTTGGCATTGACTGGAAATGTGGCGAAGACTGTACCAGCCTCAGTCATGCTGCGGCAGATAAACACCTGACCTGCTGTCTGCACACATCTAGATCTGCATCAACAGCAGGGCTCTCAGCGCAGAATAACGCTAAGTTACACAACAGCAAGGAAAGAAAGAGAGGACTGCGGTCAGAAAAGTTAGTCAGCCTGTTGACAACTGACAACCAGTTCAAGAAGGATAAAGTGAGGTCTCTGGAAAACCCCGACCATGTACTGATCATTTAGACAACATTTAAGCGCTTAAATGTCTGTAATGAAAGGTTACCACAGAGAAAACAGTTTTTACAGTTGACATGCTCTAAGAGGAAATTATTTCATTTCATTTCATTTCAAACCTTTATTTAGACAGATTGGTCCCTTGAGATCATGGATCTCTTTTACAAGGGAGACCTCCCAGCCAGCAGCAAAAAGGTGATCTAATATAGAAGATTGGACACAGAGCAACCAGCAACACATGGAGGCCAGGTGTCCAATGATCCACTGTTTCAGCTGCAGGCCCACATCCTCAGCATTCGATGATGTTTGTTTTCCTGTTATAACTAAAACCATTTAAGTCTGAGGGTGAGATGCCGGGTCATGTGTTTTGTAGGGGTGTTGAAAATAATCGTTTCTACGATGCATTGCGATGCGGACGTGGACGATTCGATATCGATGCAGTGACGGAAGATAATCGGTTATAGAGTAGTAACGTTGCTTCCTGATTTTCCGGCCGCGGTTTTACTATAACGTTTTTTCTGTCACTTTAATATCAAATCGGTCGGTGACGCAGAGATCAGGGAACAGACGTGACAACGGCACAGCGGCACAGCAACACGGAGCAGTCTGCTTTATCCACCAACACAAGAACACCAGTCCAGAACCAACAGCAGAAGGACCCGCTCTGAATCACTCCGTGTCGCTGCGGCTCAGAGACACAGGGATTTATGTTTTTCAAAAATAATCGCATTACAATCATGTCAGGTTTTTGGTGGATTTAATTAAGTCTTGGATTGCAAAGTATGAATGTTCTCTAGCAATTTTCAGACGATACGTGTGTAAAGTTTGTGAAGGCAGGAGGAAAAAAGCTTCCGTGATCACCGTCTCCTCTCCGTTCCTCCAAACCCCGCCCTGAAAATAATGAGTGACAGGCTGATAGTGACCCGATAGAAACTTTATTATTCACTTAATCACTGAGATATAATGAAGCTAATTTAATCTCATACATTCATGGGATTTATGTAACAGTAAAACAGAGAATGTAAGTGTGCACCCACATGCAGTATTTTTGTTTGTATATGCTGTTGTAAATACTCCTGTTGTCTGCTGTGTTCAGACTCAAGTCCTATGTGTGATGCCTCATTCAGGACATTCAGTGTCCTTTCTTAACAGAAGACCGTGGCTAGAAGCTGCAGCTAGACTGCAGAAGCATTAGCTTTTTGTTTTTGAGGATGGAACAACTTCACACACGGAGGCTAGACCTATACAATTAATTTATTTTGGTTTATAAATTAATGTCAAGACATTTATGTTATTGATTTCTGAAGCACTTTCTAAATAATAAAAAGAGACTTCATATGTATTTACTGCATGCATTGATGAAAAATAAGCCATGTGCAGTAATATAGAAAATTGAGGATGCAACGCATTGGTATGAATCGTAATGCACCGGGATATCGAACCGAATCGAAGACAGGATAATCGTAATCGAATCGTGAGACCAGTGAAGATGCACAGCCCTAGTGTTTTGGTATTGACCAGCCACTCAATGTTGCATATTAGAACATTCTAATTATTCCTCTACAGGGATTCAAGAAGGTTTAATAAGCAAAAGAAAGATAAATAAATACATTATGTAGTCCCTCATATAACAATGCATGCAACATAGTAGTGATACACTAATCTCACGATACGATACGATACACGATATTCAGCTCACAATACGATATATATCACGATATTCAGCCAACGATACGATTCGATACACTTATATCATTTTCTGAAAGATTTTAAAGGGACAGTGTGATTTTGGTGACATCTTGTGTAGGGCTGTGGCGATACACTAATCTCACGATACGATACGATACGATACACGATATTCAGCCAACGATACGATACGATACACGATATTCAGCCAACGATGCGATTCGATATAATTCGATACACTTATATCATTTTCTGAAAGATTTTAAAGGGACAGTGGGATTTTGGTGACATCTTGTGAGTGTTCCAGTGACTTGGATTGAATTAATTCAACTGAAAACTGAAAGCATCAATTATACAATATATGGCTCTGACAGAGCGTCTCCAGCTTGCAAATGCTGGACAAAATGAATCAAAAGATGTGGTGAGAAAATTAGTTTCATTTATTGAAACAGTGCAAACTGTAGCTGTAAAGTGCAGTATCACAATGGACAATGGAGAATTAAAAGGTGCAGCAGGTGGTGGAACACGGGGGATTTGAATGGGACTTGTTAGAAATTAAAATCAATGTTTTGATGGCATAAAGTACCATAAACATACAGTCAGTTTAAATGCTGTTTTATACTGAAAAACCAGAAGTTGTTGTGCACAACCAGTTGTTGAGCTTTTATTCTGAAAATCCTTTATCTCCGGTTAGCATTTAGCATGTGGCTAATATACAATTTCCTATAGAGGTGAATTTAGTAGCGATATGACACGGAGTGTTGCACACCGAAACCTACTGATTTCAACACTACAACTATAGACGTCGAGATATTATTATTGCTGAATATTAAATGAAGGTACAGTTTATTTGAATACGTTTGTTTACAGACGTGGGTAGCATGAGACAACATTCGGAACTACCGGAAATGATACCAGCCGTGAGGTATTTTTGGAGTATTGATTACAGCGTTTAAAATGTATTAAATGAAACGTCATGAAAGAGATAAGGAGGAGAAAAGGCGTGTTTAGTTATATATTTAATGTGCAATGTCTGAATCCTCTGTAATGCCCAACAACGAACATTGGAGACGTGGAGGGCCGATCCCCAGCAGCGCCAACCGGCCCACAGGGAGGATTCAGCAGAGGATATTCAACAGCTGGAAAGGTGGAGCTCGCTCTCTTCCCTTCGCTCACGAGAGCCAGAACACAGCTTGTAACATTACCGCTCTTTTTATTAATTAAAGTATACATTTGAACATTCTCAGAGACTCAATTAGTCTCCTTTTTAAAGCTTCTCTCCTGGACGCGAGTATAACGAACACAGTTATCAGACTTAATGTATCGATACCCGCGGCTGAAATATCGATACTTTCTCGGAAAACTAAATATCGATATATATCGCAAGATCGATTAAATTGCACAGCCCTAATCTTGTGAGTGTTCCATTGACTTGGATTGAATTAATTCAACTGAAAACTGAAAGCATCAATTATACAATATATGGCTCTGACAGAGAGTCTACAGCTTGCAAATGCTGGACAAAATGAATGAAAGGATGTGGTGAGAAAATTTGTTTCATTTATTGAAACAGTGCAAACTGTAGCTTACAAGCCTTTGAAACGTAAGTACATAAAGTGCAGTATCACAATGGACAATGGAGAATTAAAAGGTGCAGCAGGTGGCAGAACACGGGGGACTTGAATGGGACTTGTTAGAAATTAAAATCAATGTTTTGATGGCATAAAGTACCTTAAACATACCGTCAGTTTAAATGCTGTTTTATACTGAAAAACCAGAAGTTCTTGTGCACAACCAGTTGTTAAGCTTTTATTCTGAAAATCCTTCATCTCCGGTTAACATTTAGCATGTGGCTAATACACCATTTACTATAGAGGTGAATTTAGTAGCGATATGACACGGAGTGTTGCACACCGACACCTACTGATTTCAACACTACAACTATAGACGTCGAGATATTATTATTGCTGAATATTAAATGAAGGTACAGTTTATTTGAATACGTTTGTTTACAGACGTGGGTAGCATGAGACTAGTTAATTTAGTTTTAGTCTTAGTCCTGTGTTAAATTTCCTTTTTAGTTTTAGTCATATTTAGTCACCTTCATCCTGTTTTTATTTAGTCAAGTTTTAGTCGACTAAAAGTCTGAGCATTTGTGTCTTATTTTAGTCGACTAAAACAGTAAACATTTTAGTCAAGATTTAGTCGACTAAAAGTCTGAGCATTTTAGTCTTATTTTAGTCAAAGAAAACTAATTATTTTAGTCTACTTTTTGTCAATGAAAACTGTTGAGTCTTTTTTAGTCATCAGATTATATAGAACATTTCAGTCAAACTAGTCTAGCCAAAACCAATAATTTGTCATTTTAGTATATAAATAAATAAGATTATCTTGTCCTTATTTGATGAAAAACACAGGTTGAATGATTTAAGAATGCAGCTTTGCAGAGAGTATCTGGTCAGGTTTGTGGTGGCCACATTGCTTCCCTTCTGATGAAACAATGCATTTGCTTTTTTTCTCTGCCTCATTGTAGCGAAAATGGGCCCAAATATCACATAGTTTCTTTCTCCCAAGCAGTGGTGGCTTTAGACTTTTTCGGTGTCAGTCATTTTGACGGACAGGATTATAACATTTCCGTCATAATCCATTATTACCCGTTGAGTGCACAATGTATCACTCACTCGCGCTGACGGGGGGGTATTTGGTTAACGCGAGTGCGACCACTGCTCCTAAGCCCTGTTGTTGCCATTTTATTTTCTCTTAAATAAAGTTAGTTAGACCATGAGTTAGACCCGAGTCTTCCTGACAGTTCATATTGTGCCGCTGCCCGGTGTAATTCAAATGTACCGCCGCGCACAGCACAGAAACAGCTGCTGCTCTGCCGCAGCACCGGAAATGGAACTGCTGGGAGAAAAACTGACTATCAGAGATTTAACGTTATCTTTGATAATATTTCGTCTCCTCATTTTTCGTCAACGAAAGTAAAGAGAGATTTTGTCATAGTTTTTATTTGGTAAACTACATTTTCGTCTCGTCACTTTTCGTCAACGATATTGCATGATGATTTCGTTACAATTATTGTTTACTGCCGTCGGTGCCGTCTCGTCATCGTCTCGTTTTCGTCATGGAAAAAAAGGTCGTTGACGAACATATTTCGTCATAGTTTTAGTCAACGAAATTAACACTACATGAGACAACATCCGGAACTACCGGAAATGATACCAGCCGTGAGGTATTTTTGGAGTATTGATTACAGCGTTTAAAATGTATTAAATGAAAAGTCATGAAAGAGTTAAGGAGGAGAAAAGGCATGTTTAGTTATATATTGAATGTACAATGTCTGAATCCTCTGTTATGCGCAACAATGAACATTGGAGACGTGGAGGGCCGGCCCCCAGCAGCGCCAACCGGCCCACAGGGAGGATTCAGCAGAGGATATTTAACAGCTAGAAAAGTGGTTCTCGCCCTCTTCCCTTCGCTCACGAGAGCCAGAACACAGCTGTTTTTCTGACTGAACCATCTTCTGCTTGTAACATTACCGCGCTTTTTATTAATTAAAGTATACATTTGAACCTTCTCAGAGACTCAATTAGTCTCCTTTTTAAAGCTTCTCTCCTGGACGCGAGAATAACGAACACAGTTATCAGACTTAATGTATCGATACCCACGGCTGAAATATCGATACTTTCTCGGAAAACTAAATATCGATATATATCGCAAGATCGATTAAATTGCACAGCCCTAATGCAACACAACATTTGACCTCTTACTCGATTTTTGTGAAAACAAAGGAAGTTCAGAAGAAGAAAACTACATTTTAGGGAAATATTGACAAACACTAAGTTGCCAGTTACACATTGCTAAAACTAATACATCACAGTCCTGCCACAAATCATGAGTTTTTTTTACATTGTGTTAAAAAAGTTGTTGTTTCAGAGAGATGTTGATTCCACCTTGTGGTATTTTTGTGGTGTAGTTGAAATGAAACAAAGCGATGAAGAGATATGTTTTTGCTTTTTAGCCTACCGTAAATGCAGAAGACAAATCCATCAACACCTATCAGTATAACGCAATACAATTCAACAGCACCAAAAACCGCAGTTAAGCAGTTTTTATACAGGGGATCACAGAGAGAAGGATTTAGCTGGATTTAGACTTGAGTCTAAAGCAAAAACCACCATCTTATTGAGGTGACTGGGTTTTCACAAGACAACAATGCATGAAAAAACAAACCCAAGCCTTTGGGCAAGCCTCCAGAGAGAGATGTAGGTATGTTGTGGGTGGAACATCGAAGTGTTGCCAGCTCCTACTTAACATGAAAGTGCCAGTGTTCAAAATAGCCCCCCCCCCCTCCCAGTCTCCAGCCCTGTTCCCTGCCATTTCACACTGATGTTCTGTGGATGGTGACAGGAGCGTCATTCACACATGACAGTTGGCTGCCTGGCTGGATGGGGTTTGGAGGGGGGGGGGGGGGATTGTGCCACTGCTGATGTGTGCCTCTACCAGTCAGAATGACAAGACGGTAGTCGGTAAACACACAGAAGGAACGTTTTATAAAGGGAGCACTTTAAGCCTATAACAGATGAGCCCAAAGGTTTAAACAACCACCTGAAACCCCTCTACTCAACCTAAGTCATACTGTATCAGCACAGTGGGTCAAGAGTAAACTAAGTGATTGAGATGTCACGGCTTCTAATAAAGTGTCTCAGGAAACATCCAGACTCTGCAGAAGTGTAATTATGCAAAAGCTGTGGAATCGATTCCAAGTAACTGCGTGGGGGTTAATTATTAACGGATAGCCCACTTGGGGAAGACTGAAGAAGAATCTCAATAAATGAGCACAGCTGCAGGAACCAGGCTTTACACATCCTACACAATATCAGCCTTTAAATGAAATATCATCACGCAACAAAGAAAGCATTTTAGGTTTGTTTCCATAATACTGCAGACACAGCAACCGCAGCATGGCAATATATCCAAACATCTTTACTTAATGCCTTCAGCAATGTAAGACATAAGAGCGCCTCAACAGCAGTCCCCCTCTTGGTATAATGAACTATAGTGATAAAGAGGAAAGCAAACGAAAAAACTGAGCAGCCATTTTAAACTATCTCACACATGAAACCAGGCTTGTGTCTGAGAGAGAAAAGCTGCCAGACCAGATGGAGAATGACATGAGCAAACAACAGTTTATACTCTATTTTTAAATGAGGGGGCACCATTTCAGCCTCCTCAGGAATGATGAGAATCAGGAGAGTAAGAAATGTGTGTTTCATCAGGACAGAAAGTTCTAGAGTCATTCGAACAGGAGGAGAAATCATCACTAGACGTCAGCTGATGGCTAATATTTCACTTAGACTTGCATGTCAATTCAACCATTTATTATAAACCCCAGATCTGTTGGTAGAATGTATCATGGTGTAGAGCTCCAGTGCACACAGACAAAAGGTTAAAGGGCAGGCATACTCATAAAACAAACGCCAAACAGACGCAAAGTTCTTTCTCAAATGTCCAAGACAAGCCAAGGTGAAGCATGGACAGGCAGAAATGCATAATAGATGACTGAGAGTACAAACGAAGGCTTTCCTGCAGGTCATATTGTATCACAGACATATCGCATGAGTGGGCGATTAGGAACAAAACTATACACAGACAAACTATTTAGAAACAGTGTCATCATCATGATATCGTTTATGTAGCCAAGACACCAATGTTTACAAAACTTTGCAACACATTGGAAGCTGTGTAATCAGACACTGGTCCTTAGTCTATTGGTCGGTAGGGATGTACCTGTCATCAGCTCTAAAACTCATCATACATATTAAACCCAACCAGAGGTAAAACGTATAATAAAATGCAGAATAATAAAATAATAATGATTTATTTCTATTACAGACTTTACACCTTGTTAATGTGTCTTGTTATCCTGTTACGTCTTCTATTGCTGTGCACTGTATCCCTCACTTTTCTTAAAGGTGGGGTAGGTCATTTTGGAGAAACCAGCTCGAGTGCGCTAGAATTTGAAAATACACAGCCGGAACAAATCTGCCACTTCCTTACAGAGCCCCTCCTCCAACACACACGAACGCGCACATGACCAATGAGGGCACGAGATAAGTTTGTGCACAGATGGAAGGCTGACAGGCAGGTAGGCCATCCAGTTATTTTAGCCGGGCTGGTCGTGCTATTTACAGTTTTTTTTATGTGCTTTTTACAGTACTACTACTAGTGGCTTCCACAGATGACATTTTTGTATGGATTTTTTGTCAAAGCACTTAAAATATTCATTGCTATCAGGATGTTAAGAGCATTCCATGGAATATAACAAAAAGTGTTTCTGAAAAAAATTACATACCCTACCTCCTAAGTGTTTATGGAAAATGGCCTGTAAATGACAAAGGTGTACAAAAGCTGGCATTAACAGCTGGCATTTGACTCTGTTAACTTGGCCCTTTTGACTCAAATGTTTGCAGCTATGTTGTTCCCAATGGGATGAAAATGTGCTTTAGATGACTTACAACACACAGTCCATTTATACAGGACTTCACAACAGTTCATTAAGCCTTTACCTCAGAAAATCCAAACCAGGTCTTCCTCCTGCACAAACTGAACTAACCATGTAGTACACTGAAAACCTTTTCTTATCAGTATGTCACTTGGTCCACAGCCATAACACATACCATTTCATGGGTCACCAAGCCTCTAATAACCTGTTGCCAAGTGGGCCTTGGGTCTGATGACATGAGATGGAGCTGCACGTAGGCCACAGAGTTTGGCTGCTTGCAGAATAAACAGACATTAATGTGAAGGAAATGTCTGCACTGCAAATAGGAGGGTTCAACTTTCTCCTCCAGAAAGCTGTATCACAATACCTTAACATACTCTATCATGCTCTATCCTTCTCAATGGTAGCAAGCACCATGACTCAACAAAAACTCTTTCGGCATTGTTTTCAACTGATATGTGTTATAAAATTAATTACTTTGCAGATGAACCAATATGATCCAGGGCTTTTGTAATGGCATGCTTTGCTGTTATAACACTGATCTGCCCCATAACTGAATTGGCCAGCCAGGGAGGAGGAGAAATAAGGGAGGAGAGGCGAAGGGAGCAGGGGAAGCAACCCAGCATGTTGGGAAGTTCAGGAATCTCAGGATATGATGTAGTATTTGCCCAGGCCTTGAGGGAAAGAACAGGCGTCCCTCAAGCCTCAACAGGGAGAGGGGGAAGGGAAAACATCCTCAGGAAAGATATTATCAAACTCAGAACCAAATGACATCGATATTTCTTACCACTGTCGGCAAAAGGAAACTCATGATAGGACAAAGGTTGTACCCACTAATGGTGTTTAAAGCATACATTCTTGCCTCACACTTTGTATGCCTGCTGATGCAATGAAACTGGCCATCAAATGTGGTCAAATGAGTGCCAAGGAAGAAATTAAATATTTCACCTGATATTGATACGATTGTTCCCTCCTGAACCCCAGGTGTTGGTTCTGAATGACAGCTTTTGCTCTTATCAGAGGCTCATTTCGTGACAGCTTTTAAACCAGATATGTTTCGCTTTGCAAGGCATTCAATAGCCATTTAGCAAATTCTGCCCTGTGCTCCTCCAGCAGTAACTCACACTGTGCATGGATGAAGCTCCAGGGTCTGTGAGCTCCAGCTCTCTTTGCTGTTATGTTTCGGACAGATCACATGAGATAGGGACCCAGAGAGCCTGACACTAGATCTGCAGATAAAGGGTCTGGATAGGTCAGGGAGCTATTGTGGCCCAGCGCTCACGACAAAGCACGGAGGGCCTTGGAGTGGCGGATACATTTCATTTCCTGGGCTTTGCCTGAGAAACAAACATATTTAGATAGCCTGTCCCATGTGAGAGCTTGTCCTAAACATAGAGGGCAGCATCAGGACACGGGAGAAGATATCCAGGTGAAGGTCAAAGGTTCAGGGAGTTGACCATTGAGTTGGAGAGTCAATTCAAACATTTTAACTTTACTTGGCAAACAATAAGGTAACAACACACAAGTCCGTGGCCTTGTGTTGCAGCTCCAAGGGCTCAGAGTGTATAGTCAAAGTGTGGCTTAGTACTGGATCAGCATAGATCCGTTTCTTTTTATCTCAATGGTGACTTATCTGCAAACCACTAAAACAGTACTCTGCATGGTTTTACGGGGAGTTTCTTTTAGTCCGAGAGGGGATCTTGAGGGATGTGTCCCCTCTATGATATTACAATCAGCACAGATGCTACTTACAGGTTTACTACAAGTGGTTTGTGTTTGCAATGTCAATCAATGAAATTGGTTTTAAAGTTATTTTCTCTTTGAAGTAGCATTTCCAATCTCCTTCGAGCTTGTTGTCATTTAAGTGGCCATGAGCCGTGTCTCTCATACAGGAATATACTATCTCTTACTTCCACCTAGAAAGCTGGCTTGTTTTTTTTTTCCCAACCCAGGAATTTGCTGTGAACGAACACATCAAAATGCCATTTAAATCACTTAAAGGAGAGGTGTCATGGCCATTTCCACTGATCATAATTCCATTGTTGAGGTATACTAAAATAGAAAAATACTGTGCAATTTTCCAAACTCACATTGGTTTCGCATACAGCATCTCTTTAAAGTATGTGTATTCAGCAGTATTCACTTTCTCCACAAAACGGCTCGCTGCAGTTATTGCCCCCCCCCCCCCCCCCTCCCTGTGAGCACAGTGTGCTCTGATTGGTCGGGACCAGTCGGGACCAGTCGGGACGTTGTGAATCGCGCTGAGCTCCGTGGAGGTGTGATTTCCTTGTTTAGCGATACACAGCGAAACACAGCCAAACTCACCCTGAGCACACACAAAGTCACAGCCGAAGTAAAAACAATAAGTGTGGCTTGATATTGAGTAAGAAAAAGGTTGATAAACGCTGTGAGAATGGGTCTGCAGAGAGAATTTCGCCGCGATCCCAATTGTCTGTTATCAGCCTGCAGCCAGGGAGGAGAAATCAGCAGAGCTGCCTGCACTGAGTGTGTGTGTGTGAGGAAATCGTGGATTGGTCAATTTGGACCAATCAGCGGGGGCTTAACGTAACGGCTCCGCGGACGTAACGTAACGGCTCCACGGATTGGCCCATTTGGTTCCGGGTACCGCATGACCGTATCGCGTCATAGTTCTGGGCGTGGCTACTGGGGGCTTCTACGACACAGCACCCAGGAAGTAAAAAATGGACAATGACGTTTCACCAACGAGGCGTTTTGGGGAGGTATTTTCTGTTTTAGAGTTTTACTTGCTACAGGGTGTACTTTGAGGGTTTTGACTCTGCACATCGCTTACATGCATAAAAACCTTCATAACACACAAGGGGACGGGTAATAACCGGAAAAGCATGACATGTCTCCTTTAACATTAAATGATTTGACTTTGGGAGCAATCTACAATTCACTGGTATCAACGAGAACAAAACAAAGAGGGTAGGCACCGATAAAATGTTTCAAAACATAAAGGTGAGAAAATGAATTCCTTAAATCTGATCTTAATGTAACTATACCTGGACTGAAAACATAGTCAGAGTATTTGGAATTCAAATGATTGTAGTTTGATCGGTTGGATTGTGTTATATTTGGAGTATATTGACAGCAGAACACTCTGTACCATGTGATTAACTTTACTGCCACCAACTGTCTGTCTCTATAACAACGGTGCAATAAACTGGACCTTTGGAATTTAAATAAACTTCATGATAAGTGTGCTTGATAATAATCTGAGCCACAGATCATTACATTCATCTTGACTGTTCCCAGTGCTAAGGGTTTCATAAGGTCCTAGAAATCCCTGCTAACTGGGTTGGACTTTTCCCCCGTGGAGTTTGGCTGGAGATATTTCATGTCCAATTTCCTATCAGACTGGTTGACTGGCAAGTGCAGCGTAAACTGATACAAAAACATGTAAAAGCTTAGGAGTTACGTGACAACCAGTGAGGGTCATGGATGCAATGAAGATGTCAATTATTTGAGTGGTTAGAAAATAAATTAAAGTAACAAGAAGCTTAATGTGTGAGGATAAATTAATTAATTGGGGACCACATAAGTGTTTTTCTGAGTGGATGTCTAACCAATTACAGTTGTGTTAATAGACCAATTTATATTCAGCTGAACATGAGGCAGTTTTGTATGCAAATGAACCTTGAAGCTTTATTTGCTTCTTTTTTAGGCCCCTTCCCCCATTCTGGAAATCTGGCATCACTGACCCTTGCTTTGGCCTGCATGGCCTACATTTTTGACTCTCTGTGGCTTACCATTAAAACCACACATATCACAAAGACACTGTACGGCCAGCAGTATATTTTCTAAATAAACATCGTATCGGTCTGCAATCAACTGGGTAACTATCACAACGGCGGCCACAGTACTCTGAGCAAACACATTTGCACACTATGACTATTTAACGTTTATTAAATGATGCTCATTGTTCACACCACATGTAGGAGCATGTGAGTCACTGTCTGATCATACTTGACTTGCCAGTTCTTCCAAGGAAAGATTACAACATAGAACTACTGGATACTAAAAGCAGTATACATCTATATAAGATGAATCAACAAAAACAAAGAGACAAATAAAATATGAATTATAGGACCTGGGAACAGTATATTAATTATTATTAGATTCAAATCATTCCTGTGGATCAATACAAATAAAAAAATAAATGTTACTTTGTTAACTAGTAAAAAATATATAAAATGCATTGCATTGTTGTCAGAAGCTATGAGAATGGCATTTCAAATTAAATCTACTTTTCAGTGTATTGAACCTCACTCCTTGCAGTAACAAAGTACAATTGTAAATTGTAAAGGTAATAGTATACTACATACTGCTTAAGCTTCCTTTAGACATGTTTTCACTGAACAAACAGGAACTGACAGCGGTAAAATGGCACATCTCAAGGAGTGGTGGGATATGCTCACAATATGGCTTACTGCACACGTACTGGGACCATATTTAGATATATACACTGTATACTTAGGCTGTTGTAACAAGCACTATACCACTATTTGTATTTGACTATTTAAATTCAATAAATGAACTTGTTTTTTTAAATGGGGGCGCAGGTGCTGCATGATTACTAAATACTTTGTAGAGTGATCATGGAAAAGGTGAGCGTACACAGGGGAACATTATTAAAAAGGGCAGATTGACACACCTCATGTATTCAAGTTCATAACACGACATCAATCCATCTCACCCTTTTACCAACTACAAACAGAATATGGATCTTGAAAGGGCATCTTTAAATCCTTTTTAAGTATGGACTTTGAGAACACTGCTGTTAGAAAGTCTTAAGAGAATTGATCCTGGCAAACCATGTGAAACTGACGTGTTCATACAAGCACTAATAGACAAGAAGAATAAATAGAGTTCCTCACACATACAAGTGTAGGCACAGAAACAAACACAAAGTATTACCATGCCTCCAGGGGTCCTTGGGCTCCACTGCTCCAGATATAATATCCTCATCTGAGGGAAATGTCACCCTTTTGCCAGTTGGTTTGTGTTTATCATTCCCCTCCTCCACTGAAGGGTACAGTCCAGCCGGGCCCGTATTAGAGGCTTCTGTTCTGCCTGTCTGGCCTGCATCTGACAGGCTCTCTGCCGTGCAGCCAGCTGGGACATCCTGAGACGTGGACTCTGAGTCTAAAATATTGTCTGAAAAAGATTGGACATTTGTTGATTCCGTCTCCAACACCCCACTCTCATCAAGACTCAGATCCACACCTATGTCCATGTCCCCACCATCATCCCCTTCTTCAACAACAAATGTTGCAGGATCAGTGTCTTTTTCTTCCTTCATTTTCTCAACCACAATATCGTCCTTGTGCTGCTCATCATTAGAAAATATCAAGTCAGTAGGATTCACAACAGCAAGGGAGTCTTGAGCACTGCCTTTTGTATTTCCATTGACCTCGTCAATTTCCAGTGTGTCTTGTGCCTGGTGATTGTCCTCCTCAGCTGCCTGAAGGTTGTCAGTGAACTGAGGCATCAGGTATGTTTCTGGGGCCCCTGTTGGAACAATGTTTTGTATTTCTGTGGTACTGTCCGTCATCAGTTCAGAAATCCGGGGGCTGACCCCTTCAGTGTTGTTGGTAGTGTTGTGATCATCGTCCACATTGCTTTTTGTCTTGACGTTGCACAAATCTAGACACTGCTCTTCGATATTCATGTTTTCATTTCAAGTGAAACTCAGTCTTTCACTGTGCCAGACAGCCTGGATACTGGATTAAAGAGTAACTAGTAACCCACTGACACGAATAAGACTGTTTCTGGTCTTTGTCTCACAACAATGTACGCTAACGTGCACCTATCCCTTTCCTTTATGGACCAAATTATATTAAAGTGCAATTAGGAAATTAATTATATGTTTAACTAGTTTGTTGTACTTTTTATAATAGTTTTCAAAAACCACAGGTGACTTTGGTGCATCCTTAAAATGTGATAATTAAAGTGCAGTTGAACACAAATATAGTTTAAAGAAATACGTGATGCACATGTGAAATAGATATTCAGCCAAACAAGACAACTTTGCACAACCAGGCAGGCAACCAACACACTTGATAATGTATGTGTTATTGCTCCAAGTGGAAACCGACGAAACGCTCGCTGTTCGTCAGCACATTGCCAGCAGTATTTAAGAAGAACAGGACAGTCAATTGAAATAAACAAGCTGTCAGGGTGCATCCATTACGCTAGCAGAGGGAGCTTACTGCCTGACACCAAACCAATTCATTTGCATGGATTTGAGGCGAGCTAATGTTAGCTAGCTTGCTAAAGTTGTTGCCTAACGATGACGTCCAGGCCCGGATACGGTCGCATGTCAGCTTCTTTACGTGAGCCCGTCTGTTTCTCCACCATTCTTCAGTGTCAAGAAAATTATTTTTCCGGTTCTTGTCTCACCCTCTGTCGTGCTGCAACTCGGCTGCTCGCATCACAACCCTCGACCAGCGGCAGCCAGAAAAAAAACAGGCGTCACAGTCCGAGCATTGAGCATGTTTCGGTGGCTAACGTTAGCGCTAGGCAACCGTGCCGAAGCTACACCTGCCGGTACGAACCGTGCTGTTTAGGATGATGTTATGAAGCTGTTCAGACCGCTCCGGTGTCGTAGATTTCCCTCTGTCCGGGAGAAGTACGTTGAACCTATTTTTGTCTAGCGTTACCATTCGCTAGCTTGTTGAAGTCCAACAACTGTTTGTTGTTCACACGTCTGACGTAAGCACGTCGTTAACCACAGGGGTGCGTTCAACAGACGCAGAGTTACGGAGTCAGACAGTTGCACACAAATATATATGTTTATAATTGTTAAAAATGTATGGACTATGGAGGAATATTAAGGTTACAGAATACAGCTCAAAAACAATGGTGGGATGTAAATAAATACATTAAATAAAAAACTGTACTAAAGTAAAATAGAATTACTGCGAAATTGTACTTGAGTTTATACATTTCCCAACGTTATACTTCTACTTCATTATATTTATATGATAGCTTAGGTTACTAGTTACTTGTATTATGAATACAACATAAATCAATAAATCATAAAACATTTTGTTTTAATTTAGTAGGCTAACATGCAGCAGAGGTGGAAGAAGTACTCAGATCTTGTAGTTGTACTTCTTCCACTTCTTCAACTCACTTAATACCACGGTTTAAAGATATGGAGCGATATTTAGGTAAAGCATTCAGTTGTAATGTAAATGAAAACATTTTACATACTTGGGTACAGTTTTGCAGTAATTTTATTTTACTTGAGTATTTATATATTTCCATCATTATACTTTATTTATATTTATGTGACAGCTTCAGTTAGTACTTTTATTGCAGACTTAAATATATTTAAATTAATAAATCATTAAATATGTTTTTAATTTAGTAGGCCAACATGGGATTCTTAAATGGGCTATTTAAGCCCTGTACAATATACAATACAATACGAATACTGAAGGGCCTTTTCTTGTTATGGTGGTATTTTTATTTAAAAAAAACTTAAGCATTGCTACATTGACTTAATTTAAACTTTACAAAAAACACTAATGACAGTGATGCTTAATTTGTATTGTTATACTTGCTATCTGAAATGCATCATTGCCTTGATCATATTATTGCACATATTCCAAAAAAATAAAATGTATAAAATCCTCCCAGGTAAGGTTTAAGGTCTGATTACATAAAGCAGCCAAAACAAGTCAGGTTGAAATGAATACTTTTGGATTAGCATGCGTTACTGACCAGACATGTAAATCATGAGCGGTGCCTAATAGTAAACTGCAGCAATGTCACTTGTTTCTCAACAGCATGTGGCTAGTTGGACAGCAACATATGTCTGCAGACAGAATTGCATCTTTATCCTAAAATAAAAATCACAATCTAGGGTTACTGTTGGCAGAGTTTATCCTACAAATAATCAGTGCAACTTAGGATTCCTCAAAGTGCATGCAGTTTCCTTAGCTAGGAAGAAAGACATTGAGCACTTTTCTTAGCATTCAACCAAATGTGCTTATCTGCTATGTAAGTGTCAAATAAGGCAATAATCAGTTTAAAACACACAACACTTTATTATAAAATTAGCAAAACATGTATATTATTAAAACTCTTGCGACTGAACATCTTTAGCTGGACTCTCGTCCCTGGGCGCCTTGGTCTTCTTCTTGGGGACAAGGATTGCATGGATGTTTGGGAGGACACCACCCTCTGAGATTATGACTCCTGCCAAGAGTGTGTTGTGCTCTTCGTAATTTTTCACTGCCAACAAGATGTGTCCTGGAGCAATGCGATGCTTCTGGTTGTCACGGCAAGCGTTTCCGCCAACTCCAGGATTTCAGCACAGAGATACTCCGTGGCTGCTTCGAGGTACACTGCTGAACCATTGCCGATTTGAATGGCATATTGGCCTTTCTTAAGCAGCCTGTGGATGCGGCCCACTGGGAAAGCGAGACCTGCTCTGGAAGACCGGGACACAGATTTTGGTTTGGACACAGCTTTCTTTCCACGGCCAGACATCTTTAATCTGGAGTTGAGAGAAAAGTGTAGAGTCAATTCAAATCAACACATATCCCCCTTCAACTAGAGATCCCTAACAAAGAGCTGCTGTCTAAAATTAAGGCCTACAGAATTGTTGAGTCATAAGGCTAAATGGCTTTCAAGCTTGAGATGCATGCGCTGTTAGTGGTAGCAGAATTACCTAAACACACAAATATTGTTAGTGGAACATTTCATTAAAAATCATTTATGGAAGTACAACCTCCTAATGAATCAAACTTTAGAGATCCCAAATGTGCTAGATTAGATTAATACACTTTAAGCAAGATTTGTTTGTGTAAAGTGAAGTGGTCTGTAACTAAGAACAAGAAGTAAAGTAAGAGCCGTTTCTTTCTTTTTTTACTCCTACAAAATTTCATCAGAATATCCTGACGACAGAATGACGATAAGTTATTTATACTCTCCAAAGCTGCGCTGGAGTCAGAGCAAATGACCACTCGCATTGGCTGTACTTTTTCTATCCACTGAAGTGCTAGTGAGATATCCTCTCCACTGTGTACACTGTGATGTGATCACTCGCAAAGTCGCAATAAGGATAGGCCTACATCTATTACAGGTTGAGGTAGTAACCATGGTGGAACAGCTGATATCAACACAGTCGGACTAATATTCCATTCCTTAACTTTGAATTCCTTACATAATTCTGAAACACAAGCACACAAACTTTCTTTTTTAATTTTGTTACTTTTCCAACTTGCTTTTACAGTTTGTTTAGTAGGGTGAGTATCTTCATGGCCCAGTAGATTTGCCCAGTAATTAACAATTAACTGTTTTCTCCTCAAATAAATGGATATTTCTCCGACCTCTACCTGAAGTGCCGACACTGGTGTAGATCTGACTGCCCCACAACATATCCTTAGTGCTTGTGCCTGGACTCTATCCAATTTTTGTAGAGAAGAGTATGCAGCTGCGCCATACACTATTAGTCCGTATTCTATGACTGATGTAATTAGGGCTGTGTATACATTCCTCAAAGCAGCTTTATCAGCCGCCCACTTAGTGCCTGCCAAGCACCTCATAACATGTAAACCTTTTTACATTTATCTACTACTTTATCAATATGAATACTCCATGTGACTCTCTCGTCCAACCATATTCCCAACAACTTAAAAGTCTTCACTTTCTTTAGTTCTTGTCCATAAAGTTTTAACACATAAGTCTACCAGTTTTATTAGCGCTTTAAATTATATTTGATGTAAATTGCTCATTTATTTCATCAATACTTCCTGCCATATCAATCTTATCAATTTCATTACAACACAATTTAGCAAACATCTCCCAATTTGTTTTAGCAAAATTCCATCTCATTATACCATCTAGCTCAACCACGTTAGTTACATCAAACTTGATTACAATGGGAAAATGATCACTCCCAATACTGTTATTTGCCAATACTTCCCAACTGCTATCAGAAGCTAATTCACTTGAGAGTTAGATCTATCGCAGACTCTGTTCCATCTCTAAAATTGAGTTTTGTACCTTGCCCATTATTCAAACAAACTAATTCCTTTGCCTCCATTAAATCCTCCACCACCTGTCCATTGTAATCTGTGGACCCCCCCCACATTGTATTATGTGCGTTAAAATTACCACAGCATATTATTTAATTTCCTTGACAAAGTCTGTCTAATTTCTCTATTTTGAGTTTATTACATGGATTGTAAAAATTCAGGACACTAATTTTCCTTTTATTAGCCCAAAGCTCTACACCCACTATTTCTAAATCAAGACTGTTCTTAAATGTTAGCCTACTATAAGACATTACTTCTCTGATAAAGATTGCACATCCCCCTCCCTGACCATCATTTCTATCTTGTCTTATTGCACTATATCCCCCAATAATGAAGTCCAAATGAGTCTTCAGCCATGTTTCTTGAATGCAAATAACATCTGGTGTTTCTTTTATATATATATATATATATATATATATATATATATATATATATATATATATATAGTGTCACAACCTTAAGGAGAACCCAAATGCAGCACTCGAGAAACCAAGGAGAATTGGTAATAAACTTGATTAGAGATTCCACTGGATCTGAGGAATACCAACCGAGCAGTTTAACGCACCGGAGGACAGCGGGCAGAAGGTGAGTCAGGGACAGGCAGAGAGTCAGGGAGTAAGCGAGGCGGTCAGCGTAGATACAGGCAGGGTCGGATAACAGGCCAGGCAGGATAGTCGAGGGACAGGCAGGATCAGGGAACAGGCAGAGCAGGCAGATCGAGGACAGGCAGGGTCGGAACCGGGTAGGCAATCTAGTATCAAACGCGGGAAAGACAAGCATGAGGCAAAGTACAATCTGGCAAAGAGTGTGTGTAAGGTGCGGGTTTAAATACTGGCAGAAGCTAATGGGTGCAGAAGAGAAAGAGAGTGAGCTAACGAGTGGGTGTGGAAAACAGGTGAGACAGGTGAATGGAAAACTACTGGTGAATGATGGAGCAGACTATGACATATAGATCTTAAATTCTTGTCCATTTGCAATAAGGCTTCTAGCATTCCACTGCAGAATGAGAAAAACCATTAATCTACTCACTAATCTTCTGTGAATCATCATTATTGAGGGCTAGCATATCATGTAGCATTTCAACGGTTATATCCTTTATCTCCAAAATGCACCTGCTGCTTCCACTATTGTTTTCAGTCTTGACCTCTTTTTTGTTTGTTGAAAAGAAACATTCACCACTTTTCCAATAAAGGCCACACATTTGTACTTATTAACAATCACTTGTCTGCCACATGCCAAAACCTTTGGCATTTAAAGTACCGCAGAGGTTTAGGGATGAATTCTCTTACTGGAAAGCTCATGCAACCTATCATTATCTTCTGTTGAATTGTTTCTTCAAACTGAAGAAGAACAGACAAACTATCCACTACCCTGATACCTATAGGAAGACGCTTAACTACAGAGACTTTTCCCCCTTTAATTTCTTTCTTGAGTTATTCAATGCTGATTTCTAGCAGAACTCCACTGATCACTCCACGTATTTTCCAATTTGCTCCGGGAACAAGGCATTTAATTCAAACTTCAACTGGGTCTTCATTTTTTCAGTAACTTTTCCTGTTGTTTTGCATTTATAATTTCTATCAACATCCGTCCTTTGCTCAGAAATCTTGCTTGCTTTATCGAACCAATTTCTTTGTGAATCGCTTTAGTCAAGGCCACTGGGTGTAATTTAGTTGCGGATTGTTCACCAAACTCCACAATCACTTTCCACTCTTCATTCCTTTTCTTTGTTCTTTTCATTTCATTCTGAGAATCAGACTCACTGAGACTGTCAGTTGACATGTCTATCTTCTTTCTTAAACTTCTTTCCATCCTCCTTCTCCTTCAGATGCACTTTCCATATCCTCCTCTCCAGGACTCAAAGACGCCATTCCACCAGCTGCTCTCAATCTTGCACTCACCCGAAGCACTCCAAACTCTCCGAATCCACAGCAGGAAGACTACATTAAGATCTAGGCTGCAGTCGGATAGTTTAAAAATCAGCTCCTAAGTTCTAACCCTATCGTCTATTCCTTGACCTCTGAGTGAAACGTCACGGGGTTAAGGGATAGTGGATAGGAGAATTCAAAAGGACTTAGGAGAAGAGACTGCGGTACTTTAGAGAATCCGAATGCACTTTCACTATCCGACGTGTTTATGATGCGCCAGCGGACGTCATTTTGTGCGTCTGCTGCTGTGGGGAAACTATGGAAACCACAGTTTTCTATACAGCGGACTACAACATGGATGTTTAATAAGAACGACGGACTCATCTAGAGACTCTGCACCGTGCTCTGATGCTGCTGCTTTGCTTTATGAACGTGGACAACAGAGAAACATATTCTTCATGACCAAAGTTGGAATTTAAATAAAAAAGGAAAGTGAAACTTATGCTCGTCACCCTCTCCCTCCGGTCCACATTAATACAAATGATCCCAATACGTATGATTGTATGAACTAAAGATCTTAAAATCAATACAGATGTATTTATTATAAACGTTAGTCCTTAACATCTATCACTGTGTATATCACCATTCAAACATCTTTTAAAAGTTGAACAAACCCCACACAGCTCAGTAAAGACTGACATGTTGACTTTATTTGATAATTTCAGTGAAAACTAACGTTCATATTTCTCTTTTTGATTATAATACTGATGAACGTTCAAAACAAAGCACTTTGGCAACTTACCACCTATGTTTTAAAATGCTTAATAAGCACCGTAACTTTCATGATATCATTTCTCGGTCATAATCGGTTGTTTCCGTGAACGGCTGACTGTTGAGTGACGGCAAATGCTGCGGCTGCAAGGCATTGTGGGGCAGCATTTTCGCTTCTCCTGTCGGTTAGGGAAGTCCAGTGGTTCCTAAGCTAAAGGAGGTTATAAAGGAAGTTTGAAACCTCCTTTCCTATCATTCTCATCATTCTAGAGAATTCGAACGGCACTTATCATGGCTGCCACTGAAGGACTTCCGGGTCATTTCACTCCTTTAGGAAGGTTCCTAAGCTAAATGGACTATTCGACTTCAGCCCTAAAATCAACTGAAGGCTATAAGTCAAGATGGATGTAGGCCTGACACAATTATCATCTTTCCCACTTGTGCTGATAAAACATCAACAGCAGATGGCAGCACAATCTTCAGATTTAAAACATGCTCATTGAGACCCAAGTGCACCTGATAGGATTTTAACAGTAAAGATGTGAACAGCGCCAAACGTTTAAGTTTTAAACCAAAATGTCAGCCCTTGAACTTAGACTTAACTTGAACTGTGTCTTTGCTCAGTTTTGGTTGCACAGTGAGGATACTTATACCATTGGAATCCCAGCTTTCATGTGATATCTAGTTTGTGCAGATCCGATGAAGTATAACATATTTCTACCGTGAGTTATGTGCTAAGTGCGTCAGCACTCTTTCGCTTAGTGCTGATTCAGACGCTCGGCGTTAGAGTTGTGTTTTGTTTAGATAAAAATGGTTCATATCGTCAGGTAGCTGAGTTTCTTCCAGTTAAGTCGGTATGACACATTAATAAGTTGTTAAATGTTAAGAAGCCCTGAGACACAGTTTCGTGAACACTGTTGTTTTTAGCCCGGGGGCGGGGGGTCTGGGCTAAACAGGTTTAAGGTGGTAATTCTATTTTAAAACTTAAGTATTGTTACATTTACTTAATGTAAACTTTTACAAAAAGACTAAGCACAGTGGAGCCATTTTATGGGTGATGCTTGATTTCTATTGTTATACTTGCTATCTGAAATACATCATTGCCCTGATCATATTATTGGACATATTCCACAAAAAGAAAACTGTATAAAATCCTCCCAAGTAAGGTTTAAGGTCTGATTACATAAATCAGCCAAAACAAGTCAGGTTGAAATGAATACTTTTGGAATAGCATGCGTATTTAAACTGTTGAAGTCAATAACTTCACATGAGAAACTCTAAGTTTTGAGATGTATCCAAATTGAACTACCAGGTCAACCTTTTGTTCAGTTGTTGCTGATCAGAAATGTAAATTATGAGCGGTGCCTCATAGTAAACTGCAGCAATGTCACTTGTTTCTCAATAGCATGTGGCTAGTTGGACAGCAACATATGTCTGCAGACAGAATTGCATCTTTATTCCAAAATAAAAATCACAACCTGCACATATTTAGGGTAGGGTTGCTATGTAAGTGTCAAATAAGGAAAGCATCAGTTTAAAAAACACAACACTTTATTATAACATTTGTAAAACATGTATATTATTAAAACTATTTAGACTGAACATCTTTAGCTGGACTCTCGTCCCTGGGCGCCTTGGTCTTCTTGGGGACAAGGATTGCATGGATGTTTGGGAGGACACCACCCTCAGAGATTATGACTCCTGCCAGCAGTGTGTTGATCTCTGCGTCGTTTTTCACTGCCAACAAGATGTGTCGTGGACTAATGCGACGCTTCTGGTTGTCACGGCAAGCGTTTCCTGCCAACTCCAGGATTTCAGCACAGAGATACTCCATGACTGCTGCGAGGTACACTGCTGAACCATTGCCGATTCGCTTGGCATATTGGCCTTTCTTCAGCAGCCTGTGGATGCGGCCCACTGGGAAAGTGAGCCCTGCTCTGGAAGACCGGGACACGGATTTTGGTTTGGACACAGCTTTCTTTCCACGGCCAGACATCTTTAATCTGGAGTTGAGAGAAAAGTACACATATCCCCCTTCAACTAGAGATCCCTAACAAAGAGCTGCTGTCTAAAATTAAGGCCTACAGAATTGTTGAGTCATAAGGCTAAATGGCTTTCATAGGGACCTCTTGGAACGTTTAAACATTAGAGCCATCACCATTTTATAAAGCACAACATAACAAATGATACTCAAAACTCTTGCTGCAGAACAAAATCAAACATAAATAAACACTCACCAGTATTCTGCACTTCCTTCAAGTTGAGACCAGAGCTACACACTGAACCACAGACTACTGGTTTTATGTGAGTCAGCCAGTAATTGGTTGATTAATTACACCTGGCTCCTCTGCTTCATGGATGTCCTTCAATTAAACCAGACAATGCTAATGATCACACACTAAGTAACACTGCAAGGACTTTTGTTTTTTAATCAAAGGAGTCAGTTGTTACTTAAAAAACAATGATTTATTTGAAGATTTTCAGTCTGGCTTTAGAACACATCATAGCACAGAGACAGCTCTGGTTAAAGTCACAAATGATATTCTAATAGCCTCAGACAAGGGACTTGTCTCTATTCTTGTTTTGCTCGATCTTAGTGCTGCATTTGATACTATCGACCATGATATCCTATTGCAAAGACTAGAGCACTTAGTTGGCATACAGGGAACTGCTTTAGGCTGGTTTAGGTCCTATCTATCTGAACGCTCTCAGTTTGTACGTGTTAACGATGAATCTTCCACGCAAACCAAAGTTAGCCATGGAGTGCCACACGGCTCAGTGCTCGGACCTATTTTGTTCACATTATATATGCTTCCGTTAGGCAATATTATAAGGAATCATTCTGTAAACTTTCATTGTTATGCGGATGATACTCAACTATATTTATCAATCAAGCCTGATGAAATTAATCATCTAAATAAAATTCAAGACTGCCTTAAGGACTTAAAAACGTGGATGACCTTAAACTTTTTGATGTTAAACACGACCAAAACTGAAGTTATTGTACTTGGCCCGAAGAATCTACGAAACAAATTATCTAAAGACATACTAACTATGGATGGCATTAATTTGGCCTCCAGTGAGACTGTAAGGAATCTTGGTGTTATATTTGATCAGGATTTATCCTTTAACGCCCACATAAAATCAATTTCAAGGACCGCCTACTTCCATCTACGTAACATTGCAAAAATCAGGCATATCTTGCCTCAAAACGATGCAGAGAAACTAGTCCATGCATTTGTTACTTCTAGGCTGGATTATTGTAACTCTTTATTATCAGGGAGTACTAAGAAGTCAATCAAGTCGCTTCAGCTGACTCAAAATGCTGCAGCTCGTGTACTAACCAGAGTTAGGAAAAGGGACCACATTACTCCTGTTCTGGCTGCCTTACACTGGCTCCCTATAGAACACAGGATAGAATTTAAAATTCTTCTTCTCGCCTACAAAGCCCTTAATGGGCAGGCGCCATCTTACCTTAAAGAACTCATTATACCCTACTGTCCTACTAGGGCATTGCGTTCCAAGAATGCAGGGTTGTTGGTTGTTCCTAGAATCTTTAAAAGTACAATGGGAGCCAGAGCCTTTTCTTATCAAGCTCCACATTTGTGGAATCAGCTTCCAGTTTGTGTTCGGGCGGCAGACACCCTATCCGTTTTTAAGAGTGCGCTTAAGACCTTCCTTTTTGATAAAGCTTATAGTTAGGGCTGATTAGATTCAGCCCCTAGTTTTGCTGATATAGGCTTAGTTTGTCGGGGGACATCTTACTTCTTCCTTCTCTCTGTCTATACCCGTGTACACTCATGTTCCGATTAACCCAGCTTCCCCAAATGTCTTTCTTTTTGGTGTCTATATACGCTGGGATCCGGAGTCATGGATGATCCTGCGGTCCTGTGTCCTGGATCGCGAGCGCTGGATCTTGAGTCGTGGCTGTGGTCCTGGATCATAGGTCCTCGATGGATATCCTCGTGGATTCATCTTCCTATTATACACACATGCATTTCCAAACATTTGGACTACCTATGTTGCAAATGTATTATCTTTTCAATTTACACACGGCATCTATTGCACGTCTGTCCGTCCTGGGAGAGGGATCCCTCCTCTGTTGCTCTCCCTGAGGTTTCTCCCATTTTTCCCTTTAAACTGGGTTTTCTTTGGAAGTTTTTCCTTGTACGATGTGAGGGTCTAAGGACAGAGGGTGTCGTATTGTCATACTGATATTCTGTACACACTGTGAAGACCACTGAGACAAATGTAACATTTGTGATATTGGGCTATATAAATAAACATTGATTGATTGATTGATTGATTGAGTTGTGCTTTCTGCACATCAACGTATTCAGCTATGGAGAGGTCAAATACCAAACTAAAACCTTTGTGAACTAGATCCCAATAACAGCCTAAAAAATATCCCTTCTAGCTTTAGATGCAGAGCCGTATTCACCATATATATTGGGGGGGACACATCCCCCCCAATATTCAGATACACTCCAAATGTCCCCCCCAATAAATAGCAACAATTTTTTTTTTGATTTTTAAAATAAAAATAAAATTGCTATTCTATAACTTCTTTATTTTGGTTATTTGTATACTTGAAAATCTATATTTTCTGTTATTGTGAACTTCACCAAAATGATATTTCTTTTCATATGTAAATTGGTTCCTTATTTTGTACCCGGGGGTGTATTTCCCTGTTGCACGTCTGCGTCCACCTTCAGTTAGCTTGATGCTCCAAGCAGGTCAGTCATGTTTTAATTTGCCCTCCATCAGTTCTGGTATCTTTTCTAGTTAGCCCTAAAGTAATCTATATTATTTTATTTCGTAATGGTAATGTTAATGAACCCTCCGTTTAGCTTCTTTGTGTAAGTAACTTGTAGTTCTGATGTTAAAACCGAACTTTTCAGGAATAGTAGCTAACTAGCTGTGGGCTAGCTGGTTTCAGTTGTTAGCCAGGGTTTGGCGGGCTAGTGTCAGCTATGTGGAAAATGACGGTGTCGTTTTTGGATGTAATCCAATAGATATTTATTCATGTGGATTATTTCTATTTTATTTTGTAATTTGTAGGGTGTGGAAAGATTTAAAACTGTGATGTGAGACACTATGGAATACCAAAGGTGCCAGAATTAATTAAATAATAAATATTCTACAATTATTATGAAATAGTATTTCATAATCGTCAGAAGCATTTAAAAGATACTCACACGCAGGAGGTTTGCAGTGTGCATCATAGCTTGTGCTGGGTTTAGAACGCTCAGAATTGCTAATAAACATGTTTAATGATCTTATATCCAGCGCTGCTGACCCGTATTCATCACATCAGCAACTGCAGATCGCCGAGGTCAAGCTGTAAGCATGAGCAAGAGGAAGGGTGGCAGTGACATTAGACAGTTTTTTGGGCAACCTCAGAAAAGAAAAAAAGTAAGTTAAGAGCAGTGAGAAAGTGAGTATTGTTTCCAGTCAGATAGCTTGTTTACTGATAATATTTCTTCCATGTTCACTCTGGTGTGTTCAGAGTAAAGAGAGAGAGGGAGAGAGAGAATGTGAGCATGGCGACCAGACAGGGAGAGTGTGCGCTGGTGACATGGAGGTAAGTCAGAAAGGAGCTATATTGATGGTTAAAGGAATGGTATGCTCATGACACTCATTTTAAAAAAATTATCATCCGATAAAACAGACCAGTCTCTGCCAGTCTCTCTTTTTTTTTTTTTCATCCGATGACATTATCAGTGATTTTAAACTGATTATATACCGAAATAACATCAACACTGTGGGCGCCGCCATTTCCCGGACGTGACGTAATCCATGCGTTTGGTTTTCGAAGACACGTTGATCTCCATGTTATTTACTGTAGTTTCTCTCTTCAAATATGCCTCACTGTATCGCAAAATATTGCCATAATTCGGATAGGAACAATCCACGGAATGCTCGGTTCCATCTTTTGCCAAAAGGTAAGCATAAGAAGTACATTCGGAGGCAGTGGCTAGCGAAATGTGGCCGGCCCGAACCGAGAGATTTACAGGCTCATGTATGCAGCAAACATTTCACATTTCCGGACGACTACTCTGAGAGTATGATCAAACATAACATGGGATTTAAAGAACAACCATTACTCAATTGAGATGCAGTACCATCGGTCTTTCTGGTGTCATCATCACCGACCAGGACACCAGTTCGGCCAGTAGAGAAATCGCCCTCTGCAAGTGTGAAGCGACGGAGGAGCAGAAGTAGTGCTCGGAGTAAGAATAAGGTATGTTATAGCGCATTTCCATTGCAGCGGCTAGCCCCGTTTTAACGTCCAGGCCAGGACAGTTTTTGGTGGCCTTTCCATATAGCGTAGTACCGACTAGTGTGTATTTCCCCCCAGTTTTTCCGGCCCCATAAAATCGTGATTCTATGGCCAGGGACAACGAAGCTGAGTATGCTAAACTATAGAGAGGGAATCGCTAGCAAGGGTGGTACTACATGCATACATATAGTATCTTATATCATCTTCCCATTATACACACATGCATTTTCAAACATTTGGACTACCTATGTTGCAAATGTATTATCTTTTCAATTTATACACGGCATCTATTGCACGTCTGTCCGTCCTGGGAGAGGGATCCCTCCTCTGTTGCTCTCCCTGAGGTTTCTCCCATGTTCCCTTTAAACTGTGGGTTTTCTTCGGAAGTTTTTCCTTGTACGATGTGAGGGTCTTAGGACAGAGGGTGTCGTATTGTCATACTGATATGTATGGCTGAATTCCCCCATCCAATCTCTTCACATTGGTCAAAACTTGTTCCTCTGCTGACGAGTCCGAACTGAAATACTCCACCATGTTTCCGTGTGTTGACAAAGTGAACGCATGGATGACGTCACGACCATCACGTGACTACTGAAAATGGCAAACATGGCGGCGGCCAGACGGAATATACAGGTCTTGATAAAAAAGAGCTATAAAATCATTATTTACCGGGGAATATCGCTGATTTCTTCAGGGTATGGTTTAAACATAACGTTTCACTAAATACTGAAGTTTTGATTAATTATCTAATGAGTGGACCATTCCTTTAAGACAGAATAATGACAACATAGCAGTCTAATGTTAAAGGGGACCTATCATGCAAAATGCACCTTTGTACGTCTTTTAAACATGAATATGTGTCCCCGGTGCGTCAGGGAACTCACCAAGAGTCAGAAAACACAACCCTCTCTATTTTCGTGCCCAAATCTCTAAAAAAGGGGTTGCAACAACGGATCTGAAAAAACGGATCCAGATTGAGCACTGTCCTGATGTCAGGACGGTGGCGCTAAGGCTATTGGGCCAACTCCACCAATCAGGAGGAGACAGCCACGTGCTTTGCCGTTCTAAAGGAGAAGCTGTAGAAGCTGTAGTACATTTAAAAGGCCAAAAGATGGTGCTGTTCTCACTGAATCCAAAATGTCAGGCTCAGTGTTAATTTGAGCGAAATGAGGAATGGCTAAAATGCATGATCTGTTTGGTATTTTGAGAAAAAAAAAAGTATAAATATGCCTTATATAGGTATGGTCCTACACTATATTATTCAAATATAGCATGATAGGTCCACTTTAATGTACAGACTCCTGTGTCCCCCCATATGTATAATGTGTATCAACAGTCTTTCTAGTCAATAGTTTACTGATATTTCTTCCATGTTCACTCTGGTGTGTTCAGAGTAAAGAGAGAGAGGGAGAGAGAGAATGTGAGCATGGCTACCAGACAGGGAGAGTGTGCGCTGGTGACATGGAGGTAAGTCAGAAAGGAGCTATATTGATGGTTAAGACAGAATAATGACAACATAGCAGTCTAATGTTAATGTTAATTTAAGATGAGATCATCCTCATATGTATTTCAGATAATACCATCAAGCAGGGAGAGTGAGTTTGACAATGAGAGAGAGAGCAGCCAGGCAGGCGAAAATGAAGGTACAGGAAAGGAAGGGGAGGAGCTTGGACTTTGCCCAAATCATCCAAATGTGAAAGTCATACCCAGTCAAACCCTATCAAATAGAATACTCTACTTTCAGGAGAAGTGGTTTGAAGATCATACATGGCTCCATTACAGCCCCTCTGTAAAAGGGGTCCTCTGTTTCTATTGTGCTAAATACTTTGCAGCACAAAAGTCTAAGCTTGCGTCAAAAGCAGATTCAGCGTTTGTCAAGACTGGTTTTAACAATTGGAAGAAGGCACTGGAGAAATGTAGTGTGCATAAACACAGCCAGTGTCACAAATTAGCTGTGATGATTAGGATTCAGGAGCCAGAGCCTGTTAATGTGCAACTTTCACGTGAGCTTGAAAGACGGCAGCAACAAGCAAGAAGAAATCTGATGAAGATTGTTGAGGGTGTGAGGTACTTGGCGCGGCAAGGTCTAGCTTTTCGAGGTGATCAGAAGGAGAGTGGGAATCTAAGCCAGCTTCTAAAGTACAAGGCAACGGGCGATGCAGAGCTGACCTCCTGGCTAAAAGGTCCCCTCGATTTCACCAGTCCGGAATTGCAGAACGAACTGTTGAAGGTGATGGCCAATACAATCGTCAAAGAAATTGTGTCGGAAATAACATCAATGCCAGTGGTCCAGTTCGCAATTATCATTGATGGCAACCAAGATATATCAGGAGTTGAGCAGGAGTCAATATGTGTGCGCTCTGTAGATGCAGATCTACAACCAAAGGAAGAATTCCTGGGAATCTACCAAGTGTCATCAACAACAGGGCAAAATATAGCCAAGATGGCATGTGATGTGATGACGCGCCTACAGCTTCCTCTGTCTCAACTCCGAGGACAAACTTATGATGGTGCCGCAAACATGGCTGGACGATTGCAGGGAGTACAAGCCATTTTAAGGAAAGAACAACCGCTGGCTGTGTATTGTCACTGTGGTCCCCACTGCGTGAACTTAATTACGCAGGCTGCCTGTGGAGCCTCTCCACTAGTAAGAGATGCAATGGGTCTGGTCCATGAATTGGGAGGCTTCTTTAATCAATCTGGCAAGTTCAAGTTGATTTTCCAGAATATCGCAAAATCAGAGCATGGTTCAACTTTCACCTCATTGAAGCCTCTCTGTCCCACCAGGTGGACTGTAGGTACCCCTGCCATCCGCTCAGTTCTCAAGCAGTATGAGTCAGTGCTGATGGCCCTTGAAGAAATGGCATCATGCAGCTCACCTGAAACTTCAGCCAAGGCCAATGGTCTTCATGGAACATTTCTTAAAGGGAACACTGTGCTCGGCCTTTTAATGGCTGAAGACCTGATGGGGGATTTGGAGTGCCTGAACACCTCCCTGCAGCTTAGGAAACAGACCGTTTCAGGCATGTTGGAGGCTGTAGACCATGTCAAAATAAGCATGCAGGTCAAACGAACGGAGGAGCATTTTGATGTATTGTTCTCGAAAGCAACTGCTGTGTCAACAAAGTTGGACCTACAACCAATTCAGATCCCTCATGTCCGCAAACCTACAAAGCGTTACACGGGTCAGGCTGCAGCCCATATCCATCCCGATGCCCAGTCCTTGTACAGAGTCCAATTCTACAATGCCTTGGACACAGTGAATACTCAATTCATAGAGAGGTTTGAACAAGCTGGATTCCACAAACTGCAGCAGCTTGAAAATGTGCTGCTACACGGAGACATGGACAAGGTGGTAGAAGAGTATCCTGAATTGAATTCAAGACTACTGCAGGTGCAGCTGGCCATGTTTGAGGCTAATTACACCTATGAAACAAGCTCAGATGTTGCTAGCATTATTCGGGAAATGGTGCCAGAGGTGAGAGGTCTCTTCAGTCAGGTGGAAGCTTTAGTAAGGCTTCTGTTGGTCGTCCCTGCCTCTTCTGCAGAGGCTGAGAGGAGTTTTAGTGCCCTGAGGAGGCTTAAGACATGGCTTAGATCATCGATGAGTCAAACAAGGCTGAATAATGTGGCCATATGTCATGTGCACCAGAAGAAACTGGACAGACTGGACCTTGAAGGAATATGCCAGTCTTTTATCAGTGCCAACGATAGGCGCAAAAAGGCTTTTGGGTCCTTTACTTGAGGGTTGGGCTTTTTGGGCGGGTGTCTGGGAGGAAGTTGGGGGTCTTTTTGATTTTGAATGAGCGGCAAGCAGCTAGTGCGAGTCGTGGCTGTAAAACAAAAGGGCAATAAAGTGTTCCTGTTTCTATTGACATTGCGTGGCACAGACCTTTCTATGGATTGAAATGCTTTAATGTGATTATGGTTATAGTTGTATTTTATTCATCCCTAATCTCTGCCATTACAAACAACAAAACAAGAAAAGCTAAACTAGATAAAATAGGGCGATGTAATACAATGCACAATTAGACATTATGGTAAAACATTTTAACCAGTTAAGCCCCAAGCCTGTTTTTCAGGTCTCAGGTTTGAAAATGACATTCCCAGAACAATTGACTATATCTTCACTTCTAAAATGGTTAAACTAATAATCTTTTTTCTCAAAGCAATGATATGTGAGTTGGATGTAGAAAAAGTCAGAATCAATATAGATGTTTTTAAAGTAAATTCAGATTGAAAATAGTAAAAAAATGTAAATGATAGTGTCCGTGCAAAAAATAAACCATTACTTATTGTGAAAACCACTCTTGAATGATGGGATAGTAGACTAAAAGCTTTAGGAATCCAAAGTACAACATATAATAAGTACCCTGTATCAAGATTGATGCAAAACAAGTATTTACAAGGTTCACCTTTATATGATCATTATAGTTATACAAAATAAGAGAATAACAGAATAACGAAATCATTCCAACTCATACTACAGTTTAAAAAGGGAGTGATTTGTAAAATATGCATAAAGAAAAAGTAAATCTGTTCAGTTCTGTTTCAAATGGGTGTTGTTGAGATGTATCCATAGATTTAGTCCCTAATGTTGCTCTCAAAGTGCACCAGATTGATGCTTTTAACTTCAACATTTAAAAAAAAATCTTACCGGGGGAGCATGCCCCCAGACCCCCCTAGAGGAGGTTAGGTCCCCCCCCCGTCAAATTGTCCCACCCACATTGAGGATGCTTCCTACACCCATGCCTGAGACACAGTTTCGTGACTATTGTTGTGTTTTGCCCCCACGGGCAGGGGCATGGGGTTTAACAGGTTTTAAAGTATCCAATGTGTTAGTGATTTTTTATGTATTTTCCTTTAGAATGGCAGGAAATTAGTATTCAAACTTGTATTGAATTTTTGGTCCCCCCCAATGTAGACTCCATGAATACGGCCCTGTTTAGATGTATGCACTGTTAGTAGTAGCATAATTACCTAAACACACAAATATTGTTTAAATTAGTGGAACATTTAATTAAAATCATTTATGGAAGTACAACCTGCTAATGAATCAAACTTTAGAGATCCCAAATGTGCTAGATTAGATTGGTACAATTTAAGCAAGATTTGCTTGTGTACAGTGTAGTGGTCTGTAACTAAGAACAAGAAGTAAAGTAAGAGCTGTTTCTTTCTTTTTTTACTCTAAATTAAGATCTAAAATCAACTGAAGGCTATAAGTCAATATGGATGTAGACCTGACACAATTATCGTCTTTCCCACTTGTGCTGATAAAACTTCAACAGCAGATGGCAGCACAATCCTCAGATTTAAAACATGCTCATTGAGACCCAAGTGCACCTGATAGGATTTTAACAGTAAAGATGTGAACAGCTCCAAACGTTGAAGTTTTAAACCAAAATGTCAGCCCTTGAACTAAGACTCAACTTGAACTGTGTCTTTGCTCAGTTTTGGTCGTAGAGTAAGGATACGTATACCATTGGAATCCGTGGAATCTCAGCTTTCATGTTATATCTAGTTTGTGCAGATCCGATGAAGTATAACATATTTCTACCGTGAGTTATGTGCTAAGTGCGTTAGCACTCTTTCGCTTAGTGCTAATTCAGACGCTCGGCGTTAGAATTTTGTTTTGTTTAGGTAAAAATGGTTTATATAGTCAGGTAGCTGAGTTTCTTCCAGTTAAGTGGATATGACACATTAATAGGTTGTGAAATGTTAAGAAGCCCTGAGACAGTTTCGTGAATACTGTTGTTTTTAGTCCCCCGGAGGCGGGGACTCGGGGCTTAACAGGTTGAAGGTGGTAATTCTATTTTAAAACTTAAGTATTGCAACATTTACTTAATTTAAACTTTTACAAAAAGACTAAGGACAGTGGAGCCATTTTATGGGTGATGCTTAATTTCTATCATTATACTTGCTATCTGAAATGCATCATTGCCCTGATCATATTATTGGACATATTCCACAAAAATAAAACTGTATAAAATCCTCCCAAGTAAGGTTTAAGGTCTGATTACATAAAGCAGCCAAAACAAGTCAGGTTGAAATGAATACTTTTGGAATAGCATGCGTATTTAGACTGTTGAAGTCAATAACTTCACATGAAAAACTCTTAAGTTTTGAGATGTATCCACATTTAACTGCCAGGTCAACCTTTTGTTCAGTTGTTGCTGATCAGAAATGTAAATCATGAGCGGTGCCTCATAGTAAACTGCAGCAATGTCACTTGTTTCTCAATAGCATGTGGCTAGTTGGACAGCAACATATATCTGCAGACAGAATTGCATCTTTATTCCAAAGTAAAAATCACAACCTGCACATATTTAGGGTAGGGTCCTAGGGTTACTGTTGGCAGAGTTTATCCTACAAATAATCAGTGCAACTTGGGATTCCTCAAAGCGCATGCAGTTTCCTTAGCTAGGAAGAAAGACATTGAGCACTTTTCTTAGCATTCAACCAAATGTGCTTATCTGCTATGCAAGTGTCAAATAAGGCAAGCATCAGTTTAAAAAACACAACACTTTATTATAAAATTAGCAAAACATGTATATTATTAAAACTCTTGCGACTGAACATCTTTAGCTGGACTCTCGTCCCTGGGCGCCTTGGTCTTCTTCTTGGGGACAAGGATTGCATGGATGTTTGGGAGGACACCACCCTCTGAGATTATGACTCCTGCCAGCAGTGTGTTGAGCTCTTCGTCATTTTTCACTGCCAACAAGATGTGTCGTGGAGAAATGCGATGCTTCTGGTTGTCACGGCAAGCGTTTCCTGCCAACTCCAGGATTTCAGCACAGAGATACTCCATGACTGCTGCGAGGTACACTGCTGAACCATTGCCGATTCGCTTGGCATATTGGCCTTTCTTCAGCAGCCTGTGGATGCGGCCCACTGGGAAAGCGAGCCCTGCTCTGGAAGACCGGGACACGGATTTTGGTTTGGACACGGCTTTCTTTCCACGGCCAGACATCTTTAATCTGGAGTTGAGAGAAAAGTAAACATATCCCCCTTCAACTAGAGATCTCTAACAAAGAGCTGCTGTCTAAAATTAAGGCCTACAGAATTGTTGAGTCATAAGGCTAAATGGCTTTCATAGGGACCTCTTGGAACGTTTAAACATTAGAGCCATCACCATTTTATAAAGCACAACATAACAAATGATACTCAAAACTCTTGCTGCAGAACAAAATCAAACATAAACGAACACTCACTAGTATTCTGCACTTCCTTCAAGTTGAGACCAGAGCTACACACTGAACCACAGACTACTGGTTTTATGTGAGTCAGCCAGTAATTGGTTGATTAATTACACCTGGCTCCTCTGCTTCATGGATGTCCTTCAATTAAACCAGACAATGCTAATGATCACACACTAAGTAACACTGCAAGGACTTTTGTTTTTTAATCAAAGGAGTCAGTTGTGCTTTCTGCACATCAACGTATTCAGCTATGGAGAGGTCAAATACCAAACTAAAACCTTTGTGAACTAGATCCCAATAACAGCCTAAAAAATATCCCTTCTAGCTTTAGATGTATGCACTGTTAGTAGTAGCATAATTACCTAAACACACAAATATTGTTTAAATAAGTGGAACATTTAATTAAAATCATTTATGGAAGTACAACCTGCTAATGAATCAAACTTTAGAGATCCCAAATGTGCTAGATTAGATTGGTACAATTTAAGCAAGATTTGCTTGTGTACAGTGTAGTGGTCTGTAACTAAGAACAAGAAGTAAAGTAAGAGCTGTTTCTTTCTTTTTTTACTCTAAATTAAGATCTAAAATCAACTGAAGGCTATAAGTCAATATGGATGTAGACCTGACACAATTATCGTCTTTCCCACTTGTGCTGATAAAACTTCAACAGCAGATGGCAGCACAATCCTCAGATTTAAAACATGCTCATTGAGACCAGGGCCGGACTGGGACAATAAGTCAGGCCGGGAATTATACACCCAGCCAGGCCACTACCAGTTTTTTTTGTGCCATTCTGCTGGATTTATTTGTAAATATTTACAGCGTAGCTGCCCATAGTGATAGCCCTATAGTTTAAATCTACCCAATAATAAACATATGGACAGGGGTTACTATTTAAAAAACTGTGCAAATGTATTTGGGAACCTATCCATGTGAACATATTTTAAGTGGGGGTGGACCTCAAATCCTCTAGCGGGGTCTGGGGGCATGCCCCCCGGTAATATTTATTTTAAAATGTTGGAGTTTAATGCATCAACCTTTTGAGGGGAAAATAAAGAGACTACACCTGGAACACCTATATGAAACAGAACTGTATACATTTCAATAATCATAAAATCATGGCCATAATCAATAACATATGAAAAACACTGAAAGTTATTTATTTATTTATTTATTTTTGGTTCATTTATAGTTGTGAGTGTGTCTGTGCTCCTGAATCAGCCTCCCCTGTCTCCCTCCTCTCCCCCCTGCTCTTCTTTGAGGCAGCAGCAAAGACTAGTTTTAGCTCTCAACAAGTTTTACAAGTGTATCTTACCTTCTTTCTTTTTATTCATGCATATTTTACTAATCACTCCCCCCTCAAATGGAAATATGGGTTTACATAAATGGTGACCAAACAGTTTGAGCCTCGCAACCGTGCCGCGCCACACTATGCGCCGCATAAGCGCATAGGTGCGCCGTAATTGCGGCTCCCTCCGCGAGGTGAGGCCCCACGCAGTCTGTGTGATCAGCCTGTAGGGAGGGACAGCCCTGTCGGCAGGCCACATCATGTGTGGACAGACAGCACCCTGTGTGAGGCAGACCCACATTTGCGCAGCGTTGCGTTCACAATACATTAAAAAAAAGGAAAATCGCCAGGCCAGCAGGCCACTTAACAGGCCAGGCCATCGGGAAACCTCCCGGTCTTCCCGATGGCCAGTCCGGGCCTGATTGAGACCCAAGTGCACCTGATAGGATTTTAACAGTAAAGATGTGAACAGCTCCAAACGTTGAAGTTTTAAACCAAAATGTCAGCCCTTGAACTAAGACTCAACTTGAACTGTGTCTTTGCTCAGTTTTGGTCGTACAGTAAGGATACGTATACCATTGGAATCCGTGGAATCTCAGCTTTCATGTTATATCTAGTTTGTGCAGATCCGATGAAGTATAACATATTTCTACCGTGAGTTATGTGCTAAGTGCGTTAGCACTCTTTCGCTTAGTGCTAATTCAGACGCTCGGCGTTAGAATTTTGTTTTGTTTAGGTAAAAATGGTTCATATAGTCAGGTAGCTGAGTTTCTTCCAGTTAAGTGGATATGACACAGTAATAGGTTGTGAAATGTTAAGAAGCCCTGAGACAGTTTTGTGAATACTGTTGTTTTTAGTCCCCCGGAGGCGGGGACTCGGGGCTTAACAGGTTGAAGGTGGTAATTCTATTTTAAAACTTAAGTATTGCAACATTTACTTAATTTAAACTTTTACAAAAAGACTAAGGACAGTGGAGCCATTTTATGGGTGATGCTTAATTTCTATCATTATACTTGCCATCTGAAATGCATCATTGCCCTGATCATATTATTGGACATATTCCACAAAAATAAAACTGTATAAAATCCTCCCAAGTAAGGTTTAAGGTCTGATTACATAAATCAGCCAAAACAAGTCAGGTTGAAATGAATACTTTTGGAATAGCATGCGTATTTAGACTGTTGAAGTCAATAACTTCACATGAAAAACTCTTAAGTTTTGAGATGTATCCACATTTAACTGCCAGGTCAACCTTTTGTTCAGTTGTTTCTGATCAGAAATGTAAATCATGAGCGGTGCCTCATAGTAAACTGCAGCAATGTCACTTGTTTCTCAATAGCATGTGGCTAGTTGGACAGCAACATATATCTGCAGACAGAATTGCATCTTTATTCCAAAATAAAAATCACAACCTGCACATATTTAGGGTAGGGTCCTAGGGTTACTGTTGGCAGAGTTTATCCTACAAATAATCAGTGCAACTTGGGATTCCTCAACGCGCATGCAGTTTCCTTAGCTAGGAAGAAAGACATTGAGCACTTTTCTTAGCATTCAACCAAATGTGCTTATCTGCTATGTAAGTGTCAAATAAGGCAAGCATCAGTTTAAAAAACACAACACTTTATTATAAAATTAGCAAAACATGTATATTATTAAAACTCTTGCGACTGAACATCTTTAGCTGGACTATCGTCCCTGGGCAACTTGGTCTTCTTCTTGGGGACAAGGATTGCATGGATGTTTGGGAGGACACCACCCTCTGAGATTATGACTCCTGCCAGCAGTGTGTTGAGCTCTTCGTCGTTTTTCACTGCCAACAAGATGTGTCGTGGAGAAATGCGATGCTTCTGGTTGTCACGGCAAGCGTTTCCTGCCAACTCCAGGATTTCAGCACAGAGATACTCCATGACTGCTGCGAGGTACACTGCTGAACCATTGCCGATTCGCTTGGCATATTGGCCTTTCTTCAGCAGCCTGTGGATGCGGCCCACTGGGAAAGTGAGCCCTGCTCTGGAAGACCGGGACACGGATTTTGGTTTGGACACAGCTTTCTTTCCACGACCAGACATCTTTAATCTGGAGTTGAGAGAAAAGTACACATATCCCCCTTCAACTAGAGATCCCTAACAAAGAGCTGCCGTCTAAAAATAAGGCCTACAGAATTGTTGAGTCATAAGGCTAAATGGCTTTCATAGGGACCTCTTGGAACATTTAAACATTAGAGCCATCACCATTTTATAAAGCACAACATAACAAATGATACTCAAAACTCTTGCTGCAGAACAAAATCAAACATAAATAAACACTCACCAGTATTCTGCACTTCCTTCAAGTTGAGACCAGAGCTACACACTGAACCACAGACTACTGGTTTTATGTGAGTCAGCCAGTAATTGGTTGATTAATTACACCTGGCTCCTCTGCTTCATGGATGTCCTTCAATTAAACCAGATGATGCTAACGCTCACACACTATACCAAACTAAAACCTTTGTGAACTAGATCCCAATAACAGCCTAAAAAATATCTCTTCTAGCTTTAGATGTATGCACTGTTAGTGGTAGCAGAATTACCTAAACACACAAATATTGTTTAAATTAGTGGAACATTTAATTAAAAATCATTTATGGAAGTACAACCTGCTAATGAATCAAACTTTAGAGATCCCAAATATGCTAGATTAGATTAATACACTTTAAGCAAGATTTGTTTGTGTAAAGTGAAGTGGTCTGTAACTAAGAACAAGAAGTAAAGTAAGAGCTGTTTCTTTCTTTTTTTACTCTAAATTAAGATCTAAAATCAACTGAAGGCTATACTGTAAGTCAAGATAGATGTAGGCCTGACAAAATTATCATCTTTCCCACTTGTGCTGATAAAACTTCAACAGCAGATGGCAGCACAATCCTCAGATTTAAAACATGCTCATTGAGACCCTAGTGCACCTGATAGGATTTGATCAGGATAGTATAGATGTGAACAGCGCCAAACGTTGAAGTTTTAAACCAAAATGTCAGCCCTTGAACTTAGATTTAACTTGAACTG
Organism: Pseudochaenichthys georgianus; assembly: GCF_902827115.2. Taxonomy (NCBI): domain Eukaryota; kingdom Metazoa; phylum Chordata; class Actinopteri; order Perciformes; family Channichthyidae; genus Pseudochaenichthys; species Pseudochaenichthys georgianus. Next base: position 24,807,515 of record NC_047515.1, read on the forward strand.
TGTCTTTGCTCAGAAAAATACTTCTCATCCCTCCGCTTCCTTGCTTAGGATAGGTATTGACATGACGCCTACACTCCACACATACAAACACAGCCTTTATATTTACAGAGCAGTATATTTTAACCAAAGGCATATTGAATTTTCAATGGGCAGGCCATGTATTAGTGTTGTTGGGGGATGGGGGTTCTTACAACCCAACTCCTCACCGCGTGTTGTTTTGACGAGTCCTGCTTGAAATCATAACAGGGAGGGAATTAGAAGACACCAGGATACCAGTTAAACAATAATCCGTTTTAATTAAACAAAGTAATAATGCAATACGATATAATATAATCAGTGTTGGGACTAACGCGTTACAAAGTAACGCGTTACTGTAACGCCGTTAATTTTGGCAGTAACTAGTACTCTAACGCATTACTTTTTAAATTCAGTAACTCAGTTACCGTTACTACATGGTGCGTTACTCCGTTACTGCGTTAGTTTTTTTATATAGTCAACAGCCAGGTGAACAGAGATGAGAACTGTACTTAAGTACAGTACTTGAGTAAATGTACTTAAATACTTCCTGTGTCACATGCGGAGACGGGCTGTGGGCGTGTTTGTGTTGTTTACTAACAAGACTATCATGGCGGCGGAGCTCAAGTCTAGTTTCTCCACCTGGAGATATTCTCACTATTTCACTTTTGTCGAGCACAAAGAAAATAACGTTTTAGTTAAATGTAAGTTGTGTCCTGGCGGGTCAAAGAGCCTATCTACTGCCCAAACCAGTCATTCAAATCTGTTAAAACATGTGCAAAAACAACATGCTGGGACGAAGCTAGTAGCTAAGACCACAGAGACTCAGCCGACGCCACTCCACCTCCACCTGCACCTAAGCAACAGCGGCTGGATTTTAGCCAAGGGACTGCTAGCCAGGGAAAAGTCCATAAAGCCATTGCACGGTATGTTGTAGAACACATGCAGGCTATTGCTACAGTGGAGTCACCCGCTTTCAGAGAGCTAGTTAGCATGATAGCATGTCCGGGCGGCACACGGCATATGAAACTACCTGGAGAAAGAATATACAAAAATGTAAAGCCAGCTAATATCGATGCTATCCAGATTGCATATAATGCATGTCAAGTTGATCAACAGATTGTATTATTCTCCAATGCAATAACAGTACTGAAATGAAGGCTATAAGGGCATTAATATAATGGGAGCCGTTTTTTAAGTAACTAAAAAGTTACTTTTCACAGTAACGCATTACTTTTTGGTGTAAGTAATCAGTAAAGTAACTGAGTTACTTTTGAAATGAAGTAACTAGTAATGGTAACTAGTTACTGGTTTTCAGTAACTAGCACAACACTGAATATAATACATTACTATACAATTCAAAGAATCATATAAGCAACGTGTGGAGTACTCCCGCCCTTATTCACGCGCTGCGGACATCCTTTCGTCTTGTCAGCGCATGGAGAGAGACCCAACAACAAGATACACATTTCCCTAATACTAAGAAGGGGTGGCATTTCATTTGGGAGATACCAAAACGCTATCTCACAGGGAATCAGCGCATGGCAGCTATGAAAGCCACAGGTGTTGGGAAGGCCTGCAGGATGCACCTCATTAAAATCAGGGGAAATGTCCCTCCCAATTTGCAAAGCCTATCGATGGTTTAACCCAGAAAAACATTCTCAGGGATAATCTTTACACTCAAAACAGAAATCACCATTAATTCTGCATCTTCCTTCTTCACAAATAGCTTAAAACACTCTTTTGATAAACAGGTAAACAGTCAAAGAAAAAGACTATTGCGCGAATCTACTTTTAAGAAAAAGGGAACATTGTTTCAGGAATCTATAAAAAACCTCTCTATATGGTAGAGGAAAAATGTACTTTTTGTTCCTTCAACTATTAACACACAGGAATGTATAAACCCACACATATACTATTCAAGATATGTAGACTTCCCTGAAACATGAAAATGCTTGAGATCTTAAGCAGCATATACTATTCCCCCACCTAGCACCCTGTCCTGCATACCTTCACCTCCCCCACATGGCAATAAAACCCAGTTTACTCTTAACAGCCCTTTGTCTATCACCATTTTAGTCCTCACATTTATGAAAGGATAAAACAGAGAAATCACTATAAAACACAAACACAGGTATTGTTTCAACAGTATTCACTTAACTGCTACTATTGATAATTACCAGAGAAACTCAAAGGGACCTCTTTTAATATCTGGAAATTGCAACAAGACTTTCTGCCATTTTAAATGTAACACCCTTCTTCGGTACAATATCTCACATCAATTTCCACAGTGTGTATCCGTTGGTACCAGTTTCAACAGCATATTTATGGATGACAACGATTTGGCTGTCTTGGCTGAAGATATGACAGCCTCTTTCGTGGCAGCATATGTAATAGTGTCCTTTTGTGGGAAAACCAAGCATCTGCAACCCTTATAAATAAAAGTCAAAGAGACGTGATGGACCAATAGTTTTAAACTTGCGCTTAGTCGGGCCTAGTATATTATGTTAAGTGTGAAAACATCCATATACAAATCCTCTTATGTACTTTTGTTGTGTTGACTAAATACATTTAACTTTTGCATTTAGAGTAGGTGAATATAGCAGATTCTATGAAAAGTGGCCACATACAAAGGGTTCAGGGATAATATTCTGTGCACTCGTATCACTTTTTTTATTTAACTTTTATTTAACCAGATAAAAAGCATTGAGATAAAATCTCATTTACAATGCAGACCTGGCCAAGAAGGCAGCTACGTTACACATTATTACACATAACACAGACATTTAAAATACAGAGAACATAACTAAGTAATCAAAAAGACGTTTACCTGGAACCGTATCCAGGCACTGGATCTGAGGTTGTAAGAATCACAAACTGGAGCAAATCTGGCCCATATACAGTATACAGTGGAAGCTTACCTAAAATGGATTTATACATTAATAAAAAAACAATGCTGCATCCTACGCATACTAAGTAAGGACCATCCAATTAGGCTATACAGTTTGCAATGATGAGTCCTATAGGGTGCATTTGATATATATCGCAGTGCAGCATGGTAGAGTGGGTCAAGTTTGGCCAAAACAGTGGGACAGGCAAATCTATAAATTGTATCACTGTAGTCAAGCTGGGACAGGAATAAGCCAGAGACCAACCATTTACGGGAAGAAATTGAAAAACAACATTTAAGTCTGTAAAGGAAGCCAAGAGTGAATTTCAATTTCTTAATTAGAACTTCAATGTGGTGTTTAAAGTTTAGATTTCTGTCCAACCAAAAGCCCAGATATTTGTATGTATCGACAAACTCAACGGAGCTACGTTACACATTATTACATCAAGGGTGTCCATGGAGAGGCTAGAGGACGCTGACTTGGGAGCATGAAAGCATTGCTTTGGTTTTCTTACTGTTCAATAGCAGTTTTGAATCAAGAAGTGCATGCTGCAGCGTGATCAAATCTGATTTTAAATTAGAAACGGCCATATCCAGAGAAGGAGCACATGAGTATACAATAGTGTCGGATTGCATAGGGTTAAGGAGGTTGTGTGAATTTAAAAAAAAGTTTTAGCTGAGTAGAAACTAGGGAATCAAGAATCTTTGATAACACAGAAAGATTTGAGATACAGTAGGACGATAGTTATTCAACTCAGTGGGATCACCAGCTTTTAAGAGGGGCGATACAAGAGCTTCCTTCCACACAGCTGGCAGTGTGTGAGTGGACAGGGAGAGATTACAAAGATCAATAACTGGTTGTGCTATAATCTGAGCTGACATTTTTAAAAAGAAAGGGTCGAGGCCGTCAGGCCCGGGCAGACTTTTTAGGATCAATTGAGTGCAAACCGTGTAAGACTTCAGAGACCGAGAAAGAAGCGAAATCAAAAACAGGGGAGTTCATCTCTTGACTATGGCTGTGAGTACGACCATGCAGAGAGTAATATTATTATTATTATATTATAATTATTATTATAAAATATTAATAAGACAAATACATCTGATTGACACAAGCTTCAATCCTGGGACCATTACTATTTTCGCTCTATATAAATGATTTACCATCTGTATGTCCTGACACAAACATCCAAATGTATGCAGATGACACTGTAATATATGTACATGGAAGCAATATGACACAAGTGGCTAATGAACTGACAAACACCATGGTTCATGTAACAACTTGGTTGTAACAATGCTGTTTGCAACTAAATATTTGTAAAACAGTATGCATCTTCTTCACCAAAACAAAGTCCTCTTGTGTTGCGCCAGATGTTTTTGTATCAGGGGAGAGGCAACATACAAGTACCTTGGAGTCATGATTGATTCAACACTCAATTTCAAGGCTCAGGTTAAAAAAATATGTAATAGGGTCGAATTTTAGGTTCACCAGAGATTACATGTCAATTGAGGCATCTCTGATGTACACACACTCTAAACCTACTGTTTAACTACCTGGGGCCTATGCTACGAACCTGGTTCAACCTAACCTGGATATGTTTGAATCCAAAACATACGCGCTCTCGCTAAACTGTACTACGACGCTGGTTATCAAGTGGATCGCTCAAGCCAGCCGTGTCCTATCTAGTTAGGTGCGCGTTCACATGAAAGGGGTGGTATTTGGAGCATTCGACCAATCACAAACATGGAGAAGCGCACTGACAGCGCAGCGTCATACTTCCTGAATGAAAAGTGAACTTTAATACTAGTCAAAAATGAAGAAGTTAAACTTTAAACATCCATGACTTAAACACTTTATCCAGGATAAAAGCCACATAGCTGCACCTGCAAGGTGAATACAGCTGGAAAAAGAAAAAGTGTTTGAATGCGTACATTAACAGGTTTATGATATCACTGCCCCGTGTAAAACACGATCTGACTTCAATTACATTTGTCTCGAGTGTTTCGTCAACTTATGTGTTGCTTAAAATAATACTTCTGCATACAGTATGTGACACTGTGAGTGTTGCACGGCCAGATACGGCTCAGCTGACTCAGATAAGGAGATATATGATACATTATGAAGTGATGTGCCGCGGACTGTACTTAATGTTACTCTGATCCGGTTACTTATGTTGTGGCAGATATTTAAGTAAGCTTTCTTAACGCTAATGTTATAATAGTCAGATTGCTCTGAAGATGGAGGTGATATTCTATTAATGTTCACGTTCACACAGTCGGTGATTTTTGCCGGCCGTCTTTCCTGCAACGGCAGTTTTTCTGTAATTCCTTTCTCCTGTAATATGACTTGATCGCTTTAAACTCCGCACACTGAGCTCTGATTGGTCAGCAGGCGGTGCTTTCACTGAGTTGAGCTCTTAGCCTGCAACCTAACCTGGTCCCGACCAGGTTAGCTGCTTAGCATATATTACCATGGAGATCTAGCCTGCTAAAAAGAGAACCAGCTTCGGATGACCAGCAAGCCGGAGTTTTCCCTGAATTTAGCCGGCTAAGCGAAAATCCTGCTTCGCAGTATACCCCCCAGGTCACATGCCTGGTCGTTTTTTTCGCATCACTGCCCAATACTCAAAAAATACAACTTGCTAAGCTGGGTGGGAAAACCTCATTAAACATGCAAATGCTTGCCTTTTCTACAAGATTGTCAACGGCCTTATCTCACCTCCTCTTATGCGGCTTTCACACCAGCGCTTTTCCCTTTCTAGCTCCGAGCGGGAGCTTTTCTGATTCAGCTCCGGTTTCCCTTTTCAGCTCCCGCTCTGTTCACACCGCCCACTGGCGCCCCAGAGCTGCCCCTGCTGCGTCATGACGTCACCATTTACATCGCTGATTTGCTCCCCAACGACAGCCATTACGGCGCTCACAACAACAACAGCAACAACAATGGGGAACTGCGTCGGGTCGATGATCGTGTTGCTTTTAATCACACGAAGCCAGAATAAATTGAATAACGACTTCTCCAACCTTATACTTTGCTCCAGAGTGCCGTGGTTCATTGTTTATTAATGTGTTTCTGCAGCATTTACCGACCGCTGCAGTGCTGCTCTTCCACGGGAGTTTATTCCCCCGTTAGCTCCCGGTTAGCTCACACTGCAGCGGCCGCTCTAAAGTATTCACTGTCCGACTCACACAAGCAGCTGATGCATATCCCCAGTTCCCCTTAGCCTAAGTGAATGTGTGTCAGTCTGAATTGACGCTGTTTGGCATCACAACGCTGTTATGAAAGTTTCTCTGGTATAAAACGGGTGATGTTAGCATAGCAACCGAAGCTAAACGGACTACTTGCATCCGATAGCTGCAATAATACAAAACAACACGTCTGCCTCTCTCCACAATGATCGATAACAGTGAACGGATGGTCAAAGTAAGGTACAAATAAACAGAATCACACGAAGCCTGGTTAGTGTTGCCTGACTTTATAAAGTGTGTTTATAAGCACTACTGCTTGAAGGCAGGCATGACAGTCGACCCATGTTCAGGGGCAACCCAGCCTCACGGCATTTCGTGTTCACCAACACGATTTTTAATCTATTGATTCGTGTTCACCAACACGATTTGCCCCTTTTTTTTTCGTGTTGCACAGCACGATTTTAAAAGCAATGTATTTCTACTGGTAATGTGTTTCGTGCCTGCAGGCTGCAGCACGTCTTTTTCTCCGGTCGGGTCGTGGAAGACCGGAAGCTGTGTGGTTCATAAAAACATGTTCTTACTCAATATCAAGCCACAGTTATTGCTTTTATTTTAAATCGTATAATTTCGGACTTTTGTTGCCGTCTGTGAGGAAAATAAATGGGGCTCAGAGCCTCAGGATACTGAAATCTGTATTTTTTAAATTGGTTTTTCCTTCTAATTTGTTATTCTTTTCAAAATAACACACTGTTATTTACTCACCAATAACACACAATTATCCTTGCTTTTATTTATTGGTTTAATTCCATAATCTCGGGCTTTTTTGGCGTCCGTCAGGAACTGAATTTCAAAATAAATATAACCGGAAACAGACGTGGGCATTTCGAGCGATTACCCAAGATCCTCAGCTATGGTTTTAAGCTCGCTGATTGGATGTGTTATCCGCAATGCATGCTGGGATTTGGTGTTTATATTATATGAAATCCGGAAAACATTTTAAAAGAATAAAATAATACTTAATTCCGAGTGCTCTTGCTTTTCTCTTTGAAAGTCATCACATAACGGCATTGTAATACACGGTTCGGCTGCATTACATATTACAGATCTGCCGTAGTTCTTTATTTAGAGAGCCCTGATGAGAAGACCTTTGGAAAAACTGGAAGAAATGCCGCCGAAACTGAATACTTGACGTGGATCATAAATATATCAACAATTAAAAAACATCTTCAATTTCTCTTCACACAATACGTCTCCTTGCAGTATCAACACTAATTCGGCTGACTTTTACATTTGATCTAATTCACAGATAGGTTATATTTACACCATAACGGTGCACAGCTGATATAAAAGGACTGTAGTTTTTAAAGATATTACTGATTTTCTTTGAATGTAAGAATGTAAATACTGAGTCTGAAATCGTATAGCAATATGCTGTAAAATTATGTGAAAGCATGCATGAAACTATACATCTTCAGGTGTTGTACATACACACTAATAATACAAAGTTATTATGGCTGTGTGTATCTTGTGTACACCTCCTAGTGGTTAAAGCATGTTATTGAATTATTGTTTTTATGTTATATTTGATTAAAAAAATATTAAGAGTACATACTTTCATAGGGGGAAAGTATAAATATAGAAATATAGAATATAAAAAACCAAGAAGATACTATAAGTGATCTTTACAATAAAACAGTTTAGTGCAGGATGTACAAAGATATTAATAGGAGGAGGTGCAAAACAGAAAAACGAATTAACCTTTATTTAAACATTAAATAACAGATTAAGGTACAAACAAACAAAGTACTTCATGTCTAATATATTGCTTTCCTGCAATGTTAACCATGTTGAAGCACTTATTTGAACTGATATTATACATATGTATGTAGATAGAATAAGAAATGTGCAGAATATGACAGTTTAATGGTGGAGGTACACACATATTGATAGATGTCTTGTAATGCACTGTTGAGGAACCGGCTGTGACCCAAGTTTTTCATTCATTGCATAACTACACCGTAGTTGTGTATGATATGTCAATAAACCTTTGAAAATCTTGAAAGGGATGTGCAAAATAGCCATAATATACAGTCTTTAATTAACTATTAGTAGAGAATAACGAGTAATGAATATACTTTATTACTTGTTTCCATTCATGTCAATTGCAGATACATGTTTAGTCTTCTCAAGCACCAACTATCAAATATCTCTCCTGATTGTTGGCACTTGACAATCACCTTACCTGAATTTTACTCAGGTGTAACTAAAGTCTGATTTAAGGGTTGTTTATATTTCACATAATTAATCAGAATCTGCAAAGTAACTCAAATAAGTGCAGTGGAGTAAAAATACCAGGTTAACCTCTGAATTGTAGTGGAGTAGAATTACAAAGTAACAATGAGCTGTCATGTGGGTATATATTAATGCTGCGCATTATGGACACAAGCGATTTTCACCCATTTATTAATTATATGTTTTACATTTGATAACACCAATGTGTTTAATACTGGCAACTTCTAATTGTGGGAAAAACGAAAACGTTCAGTAGAGACGTCCCATAGAACATTTTGCGAAACACAATAGCCAGCATGTGTAGTTCTGGGGGGGTGTTCGATTCCAGTTTTGGATAGACTGGCGTGGTTTCGTTCCATTTCACACAGCTGTTTGACGCTCTGCGTAACCTTACGGGAACTGTAGTCCTAAACGATAGCTGGGGATTATGGGTAGTGTAGTGTCTTCGGCCATCCTAAACTCAGAAATGTTGACAATCGCAATGATGCTCGAAATGTCCCTTATAGGCCTACGTCTGTTTCCGGTTATTTTTATTTTGAAATTCAGTTCCTGACGGACACCAAAAAAGCCGAGATTATGGAATTAAACCAATAAATAAAAGCAAGGATAATTGTGTGTTATTGGTGAGTAAATAACAGTGTGTTATTTTGAAAAGAATAACAAATTAGAAGGAAAAAATATTTAAAAATACAGATTTCAGTATCCTGAGGCTCTGAGCCCCATTTATTTTCCTCACAGACGGCAACAGAAGTCCGAAATTATACGATTTAAAATAAAAGCAATAATTGTGGCTTGATATTGAGTAAGAACATGTTTTTATGAACCACACAGCTTCCGGTCTTCCACGACCCGACCGGAGAAAAAGACGTGCTGCAGGCAGTAGAAATACATTGCTTTTAAAATCGTGCTGTGCAACACGAAAAAAAGGGGCAAATCGTGTTGGTGAACACGAATCAATAGATTAAAAATCGTGTTGGTGAACACGAAATGCCGTGAGACTGGGTTGTCAGGGGAGGTGGGTTTAGTTTCCTGCACGCCTCGACGTAAGCGACGCCACCTCTTAGCTCCGAAGCTCTTGCCTCTAGACCGACAATTTTTTGGAGCTGGAAGTAAACCCGATTCCGGAGCTAAGAGCCGGCGCCGCTGCGGTGTGAACAGGAAAAACCGGCGCTTTTCAGGCTCCAGCTCCGAGCCGGAGCTGAAAAAGCGCTGGTGTGAAAGGGGCATTAGACAGTTTATTAACATACGCACAACTGCAACTAGGGTAACAAGAGGTGCAGTGAGAGGAGATTGCATTATTCCACTCAGAAAAAGTTCTTTCAGTCAGTCTTCATTTTCTGTTAAAGCTGCTCAGCAATGGAACTCAATCGCACCTCCAATCAGAGACCAGACCACATTCAGGTGATTTCAATTAAAACTCAAAACATGGTTAGTGAGGAATCAGCTCTGCCAACACTGACCCAATCTTCTGCTCCTTACAACCCACTGCCTGTGTTTTAACATGTTCTTTTGTTTTGTTCTGTTTTATTGTTCTGTCTTGTAAATTGTTTTATTTAAGTATTCCAGTAATGTCTGTTGCATGTTTTAAATGTATTGTATTTGTTTAAAATGAAATGTGTTTTAGGTTGACTTTTAAAATATGTCCAGGGACTACAGATGAAAAATAGCCTCTTGGCTAACTCTGGCACATTTACAGAAATGTTCATTAATGTGCACTGTCCCTGTTAAATAAATGAATACATAAATAAATGACTTTGCTCATCAAAATTGTGACCAGCCTTTTTGAAGTGAGCATTAATGTTAGGATTTGTCTGTGTTGGTATTTTTCGTGTCCTTTTCTATCTTTGGGTTTCCTATTTTATTTTGTAAAGTGTTCACCCCGTTTCCTGCCTGTTTGCTTTCTGTCGGTTTCCCTCTCTGATTACCCAATTGTGTTCACCTGGTACCTATGTGTTTTCTCCTCCCTCCTCACCTGTCTCGTGTTTATGTGATTAGTCCTGGGTGTATTTAAGTTCTGGGTTTTCTGTCTCTCTTTGTCGGGTTGTCTTGTCCTCGGTGAGTGTTCTGTTCTGCCTGTGTATATGTAGCCTTGAAATAAAGGAATTCTTTTCACTTTAATCTGCATTTGGGTCCTACCTGCTTCACACACCGTAACAATTAAAGGCGTTTGACATATCATTTGTATCTGAAATAAAAGAATCACTGACCGTATTCTTTGAGACTAATTCAATGCCAATGCTGCTTGGGCAGTTTGTCTATATTGTTTTTTACTGAAATTACTTATTCTTAATGAAGGTGCACTTATAAACCACCCTTAGTGGTGTCATGATCCTTCACTTTATGATTAGGTGCTTGACAGTCTCTGTCTTTCTGAGCGCCTGATGTGCTTACTAACTAACTTCATGATGACTCATCTCATACCACTGTGTACACATCATTATTAAGTGTTTTATTACACCCACAGATCACAGAGAGATAAACAGACATTAATTCCTGTGTAAAGGTCTCAAAAGTAAATAATGCAACAAGTCCTCCAACTCATACGACCAAATAGGTTGATTGTTCAAGCCCTTATTACGACCTATAATCACGTTTTAAAGTTTTCGACCTTTAGTGCTCCCTTTGAATGCTAACGCTACGCAGGGTCGTATATTCACAAATAACCCTCTCTGGAAAATACAACATTTTAGGATAGTTTGGCCATTAAATGCTTTTTGATTAGATTTCTAGCGAGAAGTGTATATTGTACTTTCAGAATCCACGTCCAGTGGATGTGTAGGATCTATAGTTTCATAGATATTACGAAGATGATTTGAGATCTCGCCAGGAGAACGTGTTACATATATGCGGCAGCCTCCATGTAAAGTTAGCGTCAACACTCACGGGGTGAAAACAGTATTACCGGTCTCGAGGTTTTCATAATTAAACCGTATTCCCCCCACTGTCAAATGATTTTAAAGCTATATCTGCAGTACTCATCTACTAAAATCAGTTTATCCTTGTTAATTACACAACATTAATTGGTTTAAATTGTGTACAATGCTTGTATTTTTCCCATTGTTTTTTTTTTTCCATTCTGAGAGAAACATTTCTTTTTTCAGAGGTTTTGATAAAACATCGAACTTGAAGCTTGGTGATTGGATGTTTAAGCCGCAATGCTTGTTGGGATATGGTGTTTATGCGATATTTATCCGAAACCCCATGCATAAACAAGAAAACAGCATTACATTAGCAGTCTCTAATGTAGTGACCACAATGCATGAAAGGCTTTTTTTTTTTAAAACGTTGTTACTGAAAAGCACAAGCACGGATCTTGAACCCTTGGTGATTCTAGAAATATTTAATATTGTGTTTTCTATTTAACTTATTGTACTATGATTATTTTTGTAATCATGCATGGTATTTTTTTTATTAACCTTTTTTTTTTAATCTCACGTACCCCCTTCAGTACCCCAACGTACCCCCAGGGGTCCGCGTACCCCCATTTGAGAATCAACTAGACTACTGTTTTTTTAACCTGCACCGCTTAGTGGTTAAAGCACGTTATTGAATTTAGTTGTTGAATAAGTTATATTTGATGAAAACATTTAAATTTGAATGTTACGGTGAGTGAAGCAAGCAGGACCCAAATGCAGATAACGCTGAAAAATACCTTTATTTCAAGGATAAATAAAAATAACTTGGACAAAACAGAACTCTCACCGGTGAACTCATTCACAAACAAAACTAGGCCCACCAGGGTGGGTGGAGGGGGTCTGGAGGACGGGTTTTTGGGCTGACAGCCCAGGAGCACAGCGGAGGACCCGGAAGGGATCTCGGGCGGGCGGACGGCCCTGGGGAAAGGCAGAAGCCGAGAAGGGGGACTCGGGCGGACGGCCCGGGGGCAAGGCAGAGTCCAAGGTGGGGGACTCGGGCAGACGGCCTGGTGGCAAGGGAGAGTCCATGGTGGGGCGAAGGCCACAGCGGGCAAACTCAGGGGGCCGAGCATGAGGGCGAAGGCAGTGGCAGGAAGAGTCAGGGGGCCGGGCCTGAGGGCGAGGACCGCGGCAGGAAGAGTCAGTGGGCCGGGCCCGAGGGCGAGGACAGCGGCCGAGGACCGCGGCCGGGAAAGTCAGGGGGCCGGGCTCGAGGGTGGAGACCGCGGCTCTCAGGGGGCCGGGCTCGAGGGCGAAGACCGCGGCTCTCAGGGGGCCGGGCTCGAGGATGAAGACCAGACAGCTCTGGAGGCCCGGGCAGGAAGGCGCTGACGGGACAGCTACAGAGGCCGGGCAGGACCCGGTGTCGGCCGGACAGGAACCGGAGCCGGTGGGACAGGCTTCGGCAGGATCCCCCACGGAAGAGGACCAGGAGTTGGCAGGACCCCCGGCGAGACAGGTGACGGCGGGACCTCCAACGGAACAAGACATGGGATTGGCAGGACTCTCAGCGGGTCCTCCAACGGAACAGGAAATAGGGTTGGCAGGACCTCCGGCCGAAGAGTAGTCGGCGGGGCACCCAACGGGACAGGACATGGAGTTGGCAGGACCCCCGGCAGGAGAGTAGTCGGTGGGACCTCCAATGGCACAGGACAAAGGGTTGGCAGGACCCCCGGCAGAAGAGTAGTCGGCGGATCCCTCAAAGGTCTTTTAAGTGGAAAGGCATACGCAAAGTCCCTCTTTTGCCTCAAAACTGTGTGCGAGTCAATGGAGAGGCTGTTGATGGAGCGGTTCATTGAGGAGGAAAGCATCCTTATCACTGACCCTGCTGCACTTCTCAACATGACCCAGTCTTGCAATCGAGAGCACCTCGATGAAGCCCTCAAAGACCGCTCAACTCTAACCCTCATCGAGAAGTATCACGCCTATGAGGAGAAGGTGCTCAAGGGTCACCTGGGAAAGACAGCTGCCTTATGGATGTCATTTATTAACCACTGTCATCTTGTCTTCATGCTACTCCACTTCGTTAAGACCAACAACATCCAGTTGTTTCACAAATGCAATGGAGAGATGGCAAATATCTTCTTTGCATTTGATGGACACAACTACTCAAGGTTTGTGCTATTTACATGACAATTTACCAAATTGGCATTATGAGAAAAGTTTGAAAATAAATGTTTCTATGTGTAATCTGTGCATTTCCTTATCTGCAGATATCTGACTTGGCTGGAGGTCTATCTGACAAACCTGGAGAACACACACCCTGGGGCCAAAGAACTGCTTTCTAAGGGTGCAATTGCGGTGGCCCGCTCAATGATACCAGGGGCACTTAGTGCAGTCGACAAGACCATGGAGGAAACGTTCATGCGCTTTGCCAAATCATCAGGTACATTTCGATTTTTACCCAGACATTGTGTATGTACATGAACAGATATACAGACATTGTATCAAGATTATTATATTATATAATACAATTGTATACTGCTCTCACAAAACTATATTTTATTTGATGATTTCTGAATTAAAATGCATGTAGCTTATTGTGTGGGAGCAGTAGATCACATATTTGTTTCATACTTTTAAGGTGGCTTCACTGGACTATACAGCCAGTTTGGGGCATACCAGAGGTGGTATCGAACAACCTCCACATGCGCACAGTTTTATGAAAAGACCCTTGAGATAGTGGACCTCATCAAAGACCCAGACTGCCAAAGGGCGGGGAAACATCGGGAGCTGGAGAAGGCAGAGGTCAAAAAGGGGGAGGCCATTCAGCGAACCATCGAGACAATTAGGAACTTTACGAACCCCTTCACCATCTCAGACAAGGACAGGCTCTACTCCCTGGCTTCTGGTGCTCCTGTCCTCATGGAGGTCGAGATGGACGTGCTACAAGCAGAAACTGTGGGCAAGGCTGCTAAAGCTGAGTTCATCAAACGGCTACAGAGCAGAGAGCCAGGTAGCTTCTTTGACCCAATCAAAAAGAAGAAGCTCAAGACCATGGAAGCTTGTAACAAAAAGGTCACCCTCACATCCTCACAGGGAAAGGTAATGAGATGTTCCAATACCTGAGGTCTACTATATTATTGAAATTAAGTATTTGAATAACCTTTATTTTGTATTGTTGTGACCCCATATTTTGTTAATGATACACTATCAATATCATTCCAGGTCATCCAGTATCAGGAGCAAAGCAATCTTGCTTTCCTGCTTCTTGTCAAGTCACAACGTGCAGAGGAGCCATTGGACTTGGAGGAACTCATGAAATATCCCCTAATGCCTGTGCCCCCTAGCCTTGGGACACCAGATGGGTTTTTCTCCAAGACTAATAAAGCGGCTCTTCTGCACTACATTCTGGAGGACACCACCCCAAAGGATCTGCCATACCCTAAGGATGCCCTGTTCATCCAGGATGGCATGGCTCTGCTCCATGTCCTCACCAACCTTCCCTCAACCTGTGGGGAGATATGCCTACAAGTGCTTGATCAGATGGTGGCCAAAAAGCACTTTTTGTTCTCGACTGACAGTTACCATCCAGGATCTATCAAAGCACAGGAGAGGTTGAGACGTGGCAGTTCAGAGAAGATCATTTTGGCTGGACCAGCAACCAGGAAGTCATATGACTTCAAGATGTTTCTCACAAATGATGACAACAAAAAGCAACTCTGCCAGCTCCTGCTACGAGTATGGAGTGATCAACAGGCAGCTTCAAGGCTGGAGAGAACAGAAATGGCAGTGCTGATCGTGGAAGGGAGAGCCCATCAACTTCTCTCCTCAAATGGCAAGGTAAATTGAAAGCCCATATTAAAAGTGATTGATGGTTAAATTATACTCTAAGTGATTATCTGTGATTTGTGTCTAGTCTCTGTCATTGTTGATCAAAGTGCAATGTCCCATTGTGTATCAGGTTGAGGTACGTGAGCTCCCCACAATCTACAGCAACCAGGAAGAGACTGATACAAGGGTGGTACTCTACCTTCATCACGCTGCTGCACTTGGGTACAATAATGCTGTAGTCAGAACACGTGACACAGATATCTTTGTGATTCTTCTTTACCACGCTCATGCCATCAGGCTGACTATATACCTGGATACAGGGTCAGGGAAACATAGACAACTTCTCAACCTCTCTGAGCTCGCAGAATCCCTGGGAGAAGACTACTGTGCCACACTTCTTGGATTCCATGTGTTCAGCAGAGAAGACTGCACCGGTGCCTTCAAAGGGAAGGGGAAGGTGGGGCCCTTGAAAAAGCTGGAGAAGAACCCGAAGTCTCACAGGGCGTTCAGTCAACTCGGTGACAACTGGAATGTCAAGCCTGAGGTGCTGAAGCAGTTGGAGCAATTCACCTGTCTGATATATGGAGAGAGTCGTGAGTCTTCAGTGGACGTAGTCCGTGCCAAGTTGCTGCGCAAAATGGTGGGGCAGGACGATAAACTCACTGCCAAGTCTAAGGTTGACCTGGCTCGCCTTCCTCCATGCTATGATGCTCTGAAGCCGCACGTCCAACGTGTGAACCATCGCGTCGCCCTGTACAAGCGAGCTGATGAATCAATTTTAGAAAAACCAAACCCCTATGATGAGGAGCAGGGATGGATGAGGACTGATGGAGTGTTGAGACCTGTGGTCCTGTTCTGCCAACCTCCCTGGTTGATCTCCTGGACACGACAGAGCGTGAACAGGAAGACGAAGAGGAAGAGGAAGAGAAAGAGGAATTTGACTCTGATGATAGCATTGAAAACGATGATTGAGTATTAATCAGATAGTGGAGAGCCAAACTTTGACTGCTTATCTGGAATGGGAAAGAGTAGTCACATACTTATATTATGATGTTTGACCCTTGCTGTACGCTAGTACAAAACAAATAAATATTGGTTAAATACACAACATCTGTCTTGACACCTTATTTGTTCACTTACTGTACTGCAATATTGGCGTCTCTTAATTTGCATAGCATGCCACAGATACATGTGATCACTTTGGGAATAGTTTTATTGTGATCTTTGACCATCAAAACATGGGTCTAGACACATTATTTGTTCATTTATCTGCAATATTGGCTGAGATAGAGTGAAAAGTGTGAAAATTCCGTTTTTGGTAATTGTGACACTAATTTGCATAAAAAATACATGTGGGACATCCAGACAACATTTTAACATAGCTCATCATTTTCTACATACTTATTCTACTTAGGAAACACTGATTATAAGAATATTTCTGTGTCGTTGCAAAATATACCCTTCTTGGTACAAGACTGAAATGCTATTTTCTTGTAATGGCGGCACTAATTAGCATAATAGCATGCCACATACACATGTGATCACTTTAAGAATAATTTTATTGTGTTCCTTGACCCTCAAAACATGGATCTGGATACCTTATTTGTTCAGTTATCTGCAATAATGGCTGAGATATAGTGAAAGGTGTAAAAAGAGTGAAACTCGATTTTTAGGGTAAATAAACACTAATTTTGGAAAAAATATATACGTGGGACAATTTGCCAACTTTTTAACATAGCTAATCGTTTCCTACACAATTTTTCAAATCTAGAAAAGCTGATTAGAAGTATATTTCAGGGGGGTGCATGATACCCCCTTCTACCCACTAGACCAGACCTGGGCATTGTACGGCCCGCGGGCTATATACGGCCCGCGGGCTGATTCTGACCGGCCCGTGTTGGAAATTACAAAATAAACATATTTTCTAACTTTACCTCATGCATGGACTAAAGCTGCATTGCTTTTATTTTGAAGTTGTTTTTTATTCACGTGCATAATGACGCAATACGTATATCAAGACGTGCACATGATTGGATCCTTGTCACAAGACGACTTTAGCCCTCAAAATGTCTGCTAAAAAAAGAAAGGTAGATGCTGAATGCAGGGTTTTCAACACAAATTGGACTGCTAAGTATTTATTTACTGAAGTCGGAGGTAAAGCCGTGTGTTTAGTTTGCGGGGAGCAGATGGCCGTTTTTAAGGACTACAATGTGATTCGGCATTACGAGACGAAACACGCGGAGAAATATAAAAACTTGACTGACGCTGAAAGGGCGCGGACATCGGAAGCTTTGCTAGCTAAGCTGCAAAAGCAGCAAGGCTTTTTTACCAAGCTTCACACATCCAGGGATGCAGCAACCAAGACCAGCTTTGTGATATCCCACAAAATCGCTAAAAACAGTAAGCCGTTCTCGGAGGGGGAGTTTGTCAAAGAGTGCTTGGTGGACTCTGCAGCACTAATATGCCCTGAAAAAAAAGCCGCATTTGAGCAAGTCCCGCTGTCTAGGCGAACCGTGACTAGAAGGATCGAGGAAATTGCGGGGAATCTGGAGCTTCAGCTGCAACATGAAGTGGCAAGTTTCGCCTTTTTCTCCTTGGCTTTGGACGAGAGCTGTGATGTCCGCGACACAGCCCAGTTACTCGTATTCGTCCGCGGGATAACACCGGACTTCAAGATTACAGAGGAGCTGGCAGCAATGCGGTCGATGAAAGGGACGACGACAGGGAGCGATCTGTTCACAGAGGTAAACGAGTGCATGGACACGCTGGGACTGAAATGGGACAGACTGGCAGGTGTCACAACGGACGGTTGTCCAAATCTTACCGGAAAAAATTTCGGACTTTTGAAACGTATGCAGGATAAAGTGACTGAAATCGACGCGGATCAGAAACTGGTATGTTTGCATTGTATTATACACCAACATGTGTTGTGCAAGTCTGTGCTAAAAATTTACCATGTTATCGATGTTGTTACTAAAATAGTAAACTTCATCAGAGCACGGGCATTGAACCACAGACAGTTTGTCGCACTTTTGGAGGAGCATGAGACTGAGCATCGTGACATCGGCAACCACACAGCTATCAGATGGCTCAGCCTGGGCGAAGTGCTGAAAAGAGTTTGGGACCTGAAAGCAGAGATTCAAGAGTTTTGTGAGAAGAAAGGCAAAGACTTCCCAGAGCTGTCAGATGAGAACTGGATGGCAGATTTTGCATTTGCTGTTGATGTGACTGCACTGATGAATGAACTGAACACCAAACTTCAGGGCAAGGGCCTTTTTGTTCATGAAATGCACAGCCTGGTGAAGGCTTTCATGACGAAGATGCAGTTTCTTTCAAGCCAACTGGAGAGCAACACTCTCACTCACATGCAAACTCTGAAAGAAGTCACACCATCAGCTGATCACCTCCGCAGGTACTCATCCATGTTGGGAGCATTGCATGGAGAGTTTTCAAGGCGATTTAAAGATCTCAGAAAAATCGAGGATGAAATGCAGCTGGTTTCCTCTCCCTTTACCTGCAGTGTGGATAATGCACCCAGTGATGTTCAACTGGAACTCATCGACCTGCAGTCTGATGCAGTACTGGCAGAGCACTTTAAGTCAGCATCTCTGCTGGATTTCTCCTCTTCTCTCAAGGAGGAGAACTTTCCAAACATGAGGAGACATGCTCAGAAGATGTTGGTTCTCTTTGGCTCTACCTACATATGTGAACAAACATTTTCAATTATGAAGTTTCAAAAATCCAGGTATAGATCCTCCCTCACTGATGATCATCTGTCAGCTGTGCTTCGCATCTCCACCTCAGACATTCAACCTGACTTCGATGCACTCGTTAAAGCTCAGCAGAGACTAGATTTCTCTCACTGAACAAGAAAAGAGAACTTAAAAACACCAAATGAGGTGGTTAGACTACAAATGTTGGCATTTAAAGGCACCAACTAGCAGTGAACTGGGACACTTTCTTTGGAAGCCTTTTTTCTCAAAATCACAGTTCAGTGATGTTTAGTGACAGTTCAATATGATATATCTTGCTTAATATTTGGAGTACAAAGACAATATTGTGATGTCTTTAGAATGCTAAGAACCTCTTTCCAACAGTAAATGAAACTCAAAATGTGTTTGAGTGAATGTGACTGAAAATGTTTACTAATATGAGTCACAAATGGTGAACAACATTCATTTTGTTTACCATTGTTTTGGGAAATTCGATTTAATAAATGACATTTTTTTGTAAAGCAACCTCACTTTTTCATTGCTTAACTATAACATATACTCTTACCAGCTTGTCAAAACAATGCTATTTACTGCTTTTTATAAAGAAATACAATTAATATTATGCAGAATTGAGTTCAGCCTTTTGGCCCGGCCCTCCACAATATTTTCAGTTTCTCATGTGGCCCCATGGAAAAAATAATTGCCCACCCCTGCACTAGACTATAAGGCTTTATTTAAACATTAAAGAATACTTTAAGTTAAGGTCTTCTTTGAATAAGAACACAACTTTGGGGCATGGTTTCCGTTAGCCGGTAATTACCGGTTTTTAGATGGTAAAATGTATTAAAAACCGGTAAATTCAAAACCTGCCGGTCAAAATGTCTGGTAATAATTAGGGAGGCTCCAATCGATCGGCCGCCGGTCATTATCGGCCGATATTCACTCTTAATAGTTTGATCGGTGCTCTCTATAAAGGCCGATCAGGAGAGCTCAGGGGCGGATCTAGACAAATATTCATGGGGTGGCAAGAGGGTGGCAGGAGATTTTGAGGGGTGGGAACCCCTGACAGAAGTATATGCTGATTTAAATCGCAATCATATAAATCAATTAGGGTACGTAAATGTTTGTGAACCGTTACACCCCTACAATCAATTTTAACTTGGAAAGCCACAATATTAATATTTTAAATCAATCACATAGGTGATATTATTGTGGCACATCAGTAAAGCCTTACATATAAGGTGGCAGACGTAATTTAATGAATTTTAACTGAACAATAACTGAATGAGTTTGTCTCACTCTTCGACCAGCAGGGATACCAAATATATGCAGACTGCTGCAATAAGTACATTAATTAACTGTCTCATCGATGTTTGTCTGAATGAATATGATCAACAATCATATTATTCCTATCAGCTGTCAATCACTGTTAATAAATAATAATAATAATAATAATAATAATAATAATAGATTTAATTTGTTAGCGCTTTTACAGGTGCTCAAAGACGCTTTACAGATATAGTGAAGAACTGTTATGATTCACATATTCATTTATTATTGAATAAACTATATTTTTTGGAGGAGTTAATGATGAATATTCATCAAGATGCTTGCTCACCCTCCTTCAAATTTGAAAAACAAGTAATTATATAATTATTGATATACAGTTACAACCTTGACTTTACATCAGAAAGAACAAACATTAAAGAAGTGACTAACTGCATCAGTTAGGGTTAAAAAACGTGTATTCAGCTAAAACATATACATTACATCGCTGCAGTTATTATCCAGTGGAAGGTCCTTACCTACTGGCCTAGTTAAATCAAAGTGGTTACTTTCTGTTGGCTGGGCAGTGTAGTTTTACACACTGTCTGATTTTACTTTCTCAGGACTTAAAACTGTTTTTTGGGGGCAGACCCCCACAAAGAAAAAAAATATATACACGCATACAAGGTCATCATCTTAACAGTTTGTTATTCTCATCGAGTCATCCGTGAGCAGAGCATCAAGTTGGCATGTCTAACAGCTGAATGCAGCGATTACTATTTTGTTCAGCAAAACGCCTCACAAACTATTAAGATCAACAGCTGTAGTGCGTTTTGATTCAATGCTGAGTACAGCCAAACTTGACATTCTCTTCTCTGTCATTGTAGACCGCAACTACCTCATTCCTTCAGTGCTTGGGTCCGAACGAAAGGCTTCTCGTTTTGCGCCGTTCCCCCGTTCAAGTGAATTCGCCACCAATCATATTTCCACTCTCGCGCCAGGACCGGGGGGCGTCTATCGTTTTTCACATAGACATATAAAGAGTAGACGCCGCATTGGCTGCTGGGGCGCAAGAAATACGGCCGCCATCTTGGACCGGTCATCCTACAGACATTCTACCCATAGACAGCAGAGGTTTCAAGATGCCAGAGCACTGTGCAGCATATTGCTGTGCAAATCGGCGGACGATTGCGAACAGGGGTCGGGGGATTACTTTTCACAAGTAAGATTCAACATTATAATTGGTTGTATTTTGTAAATAGAATATTATTGTACTGTATTGATGTCCGCCAGCGAAATCGTAGCCAGCAAACATTATGTTCATGGCCAACTGAGACTTTATAAATCGCTGCTGTAACAAGTGAATGTCCCCGTTGTGGGATGAATACAGTACAATCTAATCTAATCTATCTAGGAAGAAGAAGGAAGAAAATAAACTTGACCTCCTTCTTAAAATGTTTTTGTGTTGACTCTCAAATCTCCCGTTTTTATTTTGAAGGTTTCCCAAAGACAAAGATATGAGAAAGAAGTGGGAAGTTGCTTTGAGGAGGGAAGGGTTCACTGCAAGCGAGTCATCCGTGATTTGCAGTGAGCATTGTAAGCAGGACGAGTTTGACAGGACAGGACAGATTGTCCGACTCAGAGATGGTGTTATTCCCTCCATCTTCAGCTTCCCGGTTCACCTCCAAAGAGTAGGTGTATCATCATACGGTTATTAGCATTCATAAATGTAAATATTCTATTATCAATAACAGGGCAGGGTGACATGTGTGTGTGTGTGTGTGTGTGTGTGTGTGTGTGTGTGTGTGTTTCTGCTTTTTCATTTTAGCCAGAAAAGGGCAGGACTACGTCTCCTTCCAGAAAAGCTGAAGAGAGCCTGTCTGTGGCCCCTCAGGACGACCCAGAAGCTTCAACCTCACACTCACAACCTCAGCCTAATGATGTGAGTATTTCTATTTTCAACATCATTCATAATGGTCCTAGACAAAGTCAAATCTCTCTTGTTTGCTGCCACTCATATTAAACACACTCACAAATAAACACATACACACACAATTGAAGACATGTTGAACATGCATTCCTGGCGCACACTCACACACGCACACACACACACACACACACACACACACACACACACACACACACACACACACACACACACACACACACACACACACACACACACACACACACACACACACACACACACACACACACACACACACACACACACACACACACACACACACACACACACACACACACACACACACACACACACGCATGATGCTGGCAGTGGCTTTGACAGGTGATGACTATAAGAAATAATGTGGGCCATACTCTAGTTGTGTCAAAGTGATGTGTGTGAAGTGAAACATCACTCAAACCATGTTCATCCCTCTTTCTAGGATCATAGCTATGTCTCGCCTGCTTCTCCTACTGCTCTTAAGGCCAGACTCAATGAAGCTTTAGCAAGAGTGGAGAGTCTCGAGCGAGAGAGGAAGAATGCCATGGCTAGAGAAAAGAGGGCAGAGACCACAGTGAGGACTCTTTTGGGGGATTTGAGGGAAAAGAACCTCATTAATGAAGAACTCAAAGAGGCTTGATTTCTACTCAGGTAAAATGAAATTAGCACTTTGAAATTCATGTACATCTTACTCTTACACTCTTTATTAAACTCCTTTGTTATTATATGAAGGGGACTTATTAATTTTTTCTCATACAATTTCAGATCTTCAAATAGACTTCAAGGCAAAGCAGGGCCATGAGTACTCCAAGGACCACAGAGAATGTGCCCTCACACTCCATCTACATGGTCCAAAGGCATACAAATACCTCAGAGAGACTACAACAAAAAGGTAGTCTTAATGTTGTTCAATTTCATTTTTGGAAATTACGGTTGCAAGTACGTTAAATAGCTACTTCTCAATTTTTTTACAGGTGGCTGTGTTCGGTGGATGGCAAGCCTGGCCTGAACAAGATGATGCTGGATATGCTGGAGAGAAGATGCCAGGACGACCAGGCTAAATATGGATGTGTTTCACTCATGTTGGATGACATGGCCATCAGAAAACATGTGCAATATAATCCACATAACCAGTCAATGTCTGCTTTTGTAGACATGGGTGATGGAAACAATGAGACCGATGCTGCTACTGAGGCTCTTGTGTTCATGGTGGTTGGCCTACACGGACATTGGAAGGCTCCCATTGCATATTACCTGACGAAGTCTTTGTCACCTGAAACACAAAGGGTCCTAATCTAAATCTAAAATCTAATCTAATCTATCTAGGAAGAAGAAGGAAGAAAATAAGCTTGACCTCCTTCTTAAAATGTTTTTGTGTTGACTCTCAAATCTCCCGTTTTTATTTTGATGGTTTCCCAAAGACAAAGATATGAGAAAGAGGTTCTCAGTCATGCTTTGGAGGAGCCGCATGCACGGGGCATTCGGGTGTCATGAGCAACTTTGTGTAAATATGGTTTGGGCGGGGTGGTGTCATGTTCTTGTGTTTAACTTGAACATTTACATTTTTTATATAGATGTAGAAGTACATTTTCATTTTTTATGACATAGATATTCATTTTTACTGATATATAACTTCTGTCTATGTATAATGTATTATTGTTTCTTCATTTTTCAACTTATTAAAATAGCTGAGTATAGGCCTACACAATATGCTTCTCTATCATATATAGACCATTAGTGTTTTTTTATGTGTGTGTGTATATATTATATATCGTGTGTCTTTTGCAAAATACCTATCATACATAACATAGGCTATCAAATACCAGAATATTCTATTGCTGTTAAGCCTACTATGAATATTAAAATACGCCGAATCATGTGTCCGGTATCATGCCTACATATATGACGTTTGCAGAAAACCCCCCCCCGTGAAAATCAGTTTTGTATTCAGCGAGTTCTGATTGATAAAATGCGCTGACACTTCATTGCGCCTGCCAGACAGATTACACTGAGTGGAGCGGGTGACCGGTCCAAGATGGCGGCCCCACGGCTCGTCAGCGCCAATAGGCAGCAGCGGTCGATGCGGCGTCTACTCTTTAGAGGCTTCTCAATACTCAAATTTCCCCTCCTCGACTCCCCTCCTCGACTCCCCTCCTCGAGACTTAGTCCCGCCCACAGGAGATGCGAGCGGAGGACCGAGGAGGGGAACCGAGGAGAGAGGAGGGGAAGCAGCAGACGTTTAAAGAAATGAGAACTCCTCTCCTCTGAGCGGTCATATTAAAGCGACGTCCGTTCATTATTATGTGGCAACAGCTGCATCAGCTGTCGAGTGTTTTGTCATATTTTATAATCTCTGTTAGATCAGCTGAACATTGTTCCCCCACATATTTACCTTGAATTCATTGAGAGTGCGGTATAATGAGACAATAACAGGCTACAGATGCGGACACACACACACAAATATATTTATATAAATATATGCAATTTAAAGTATGAGAGCACTCTCATAATAACGTAACACAATCAGAGACTGGATATATCCCCCCCCTCTCTCTGGTCGCTGAAATGGGGAATTGAAATTACGGGCCAAAAGTTGTATTTGCAAGTATTAAAAGTAAGCAGAGGACACCAAACCAACTAAGACCTGTCTGTCCGCCGCATCTGCGCACACACTGTACCACACACACACCTACACACTGTACAGGACACACCTACACACTGTACCACACACACACACACACACACACACACACACACACACACACACACACACACACACACACACACACACACACACACACACACACACACACACACACACACACACACACACACACACACACACACACACACACACACACACACACACACACACACACACACACACACTGTACCACACACACCTACAGCTCCTAAAGCATAATCAGGCTACAGCCGTTGTGTATTTTATTATGTGAAGCACTAAATGGTTTTAGAAAAATATCGACTCTTTGTTTGTATATATCTACTAAACTAAAGCAAATAAAGAGAGTAGGTCTGTTATACTGAGTGATATTTATTTTACACACTGCTCTGCTTTCTGCAGGGCCTCACAGCTGTTCTCACTGTAAACATCGCGTTGCGATGAGAGCAGTTTCTAAAATAATATCCAGGGGATGCATGCAGAGCTGTCATTGGCTGAGATAAGTCCGGCCGTGCGTCACGCCTCCACCGTTCCCGGAAATGCATCCGCGGAGGAGCCGTGGAGGAACCATCAGTGTATCCTCGGTTATAGCTCCTCCAGAGAGCCTCCTCGACGCTCGATCCTCGGTCCTCGGTGTGCATTTAGAGAAATGAGACGTCCTTCAAAATGGCGCGCTGAAATTCATTTCCGGGTCACTACCGGAGGACCGAGGAGTCGAGGAGGGGAAATTTGAGTATTGAGAAGCCTCTTGAATATGTCTATGGTTTTTCAAACCCAGTTTAGATCCCACTTCCGCATTACGCAAGCATCGACGCGGCCTTACGTCACAGCATCAACCTGGCGGTTACATCCCTATGGTTACATCACTGCCTCACGCGGCACACCCGCGAAATCTGAATCTGCGGCACACCCGCGAAATCTGAATCTGACAAGCGAAATACCGTCCTTTTAAACGCCGCATAATTATACAATATAATAGTGCTTCTTTGTCAATATGACTGACGACCACAACTATGCAGTGCTGAGGTAATGTTAATTCATCATTTAATATTAATTCCTGATGGATAAGAGGGATACATTAGCAAACATCTGTAGGCTATAGCCCAGGGGTCGGCAACAGGCGGACCGCGGTCCGGATCCGGACCCAGACACCGACCTATACGGACCCGGAGCTATTATCAATACATTAATAGGGGATTTTTCGGCGCCTCCCGCTTTTTTAACGCTGATTTTGGTGACTTGTGTAATTCGTGGAGAACCGAAGAGTTTTCGTTTTGGGGGTGGGGGGGAGGGAGTCAGTCCGACAGACGGACAACTTCTCACTTCAAAAAAGAAGAAGAAATCTAGACCGCAAAAATAATTAAACAAGCCTGTACCTGTTTTTCCTGGCCAAGGACAGGTTCATGAACACAACACGAGCGTAACGTGTCTTCACGTGGTATATGTCTGAAAGGAGTGCTGACAGAGAGCACCGGAACGCCGCTCCAGCCCTTAAAATATTGCAATACCCATAAGGAGCCGTACACATGCCGCAGTGTTTGCGTGGCTGTGTCTTTAGTTGTAAGCAAAGTGGCGATCTGTTGTTATTAGCATCTGGTTAGCTAGCTATGCTAACGAATTTAAAGAGCTTTTCTACAACCAGGTGGAAGAGAGCTCTCTCCTGAGAGGCTCACATAACCTCAGCTCAGTGAGGTTAAGGCACACCTTGATATGGTCATTATAGTTATTAATGAGACTAAATGAAAAACAGGTATAAAATACTATATGACAGCAACAAAAAAGTTGTTAAAAACAACAAGAATAGAGTTTAAAAGGGGAGTGATTTGTAAAATATCCAAAAAGGAAAATATGCTACAGTTCTGTTTCATATGGGTGTTGAGAGATGTATCCATAGATCTCTTAATGTTGCTCTCAAAGTGCACCACATTGATGCATTTAACTTCAATATTTAAACATTACACATATCCACAGTATTTAAGTAATGTTAATTGACAATAAATATTGTTGTTTTTGAATTGTACTTTCTTTATTTGATTGGCAGTCAGTTGTTGATTACATGCAGACGTTGATAAAGCTACAGCTACTTCAATATATATCACACTAATTCATGAAGCAACATCCGGACCTTTGCATGGGGACATTTTCTCTAAGTGGATCTCGTTGAATTTTAGTTGAAGACCCCTGCTATAGCCTATATAATGTTTCGTTTTTTTGTTTGTCATGTAACATATTAACGTTTTGACCTTCTGTTTAGGATGTAAAGGTATCTATTTAATATGTTATTTAATGTCTATTTTGTTATATAATACAACATGTAAAATTTGACATTAATAACATATTAACGTTTGTAAAATGTAAAAATGAAATGTTGGGACATTTATAAAAATGTATTCCTTTACATAAAAGTGCTTTCCAGAGGTGTAAGAAGTGATACGATCTTGTACTTGAGTAAAGGTACAAGTACCAGAGTGTAGAAATACTCAAGTATAAGTACTAAAGTATTAGCATCAGAATAGTACCTGAATAACTATAGCTCTTTTTTTTGCTTTCATTTCAGACCTCGTGTTTTAGTGTGCTCTGGAGGCACACAGAACAATATGGAGTACCCGCAGTTGAAGGTATCTGATAAGACCTATCTCTCAATACTATGATGAACATCAAATTACATTGGATGTGTTTGCTCATATCAATGCCTCACCTACACATAGATAGAGGGTGTCGTTTTTTCTCATACTGATATTCTGAACAATCTGTGCTATTGTATTAGCTGTAAAGTGTCTCTACTGTAGGCTATTTTTATTATATGTACAGCACTTTGGCTCGACCAAAGATCGTTTATAAATGTGCTATATAAATAAAACTTGATTTTTCTTTCAGTCTTTATTTCGAACAGATTAAAAAAAAATAACAAATGTGAAAAACAGAATACCGTATTGTTATAATACAGTATTTATCCACATTCATGGTAATATTTGTACTGTATATTCAACAAAAAAATGTCTTCATATTAATAATAAATCATATGTGTCCGAAAGGGAGTAGGAGGAAGCAAATGCTTATTAATTCCCACCCCTTACTTGATCAATGATTGTACTTTAAATAATTATTATAATATTAAGTTATTCTTACATACATTTACATTTATACATACATACAATCATTCCTCATCTTCAATCACCTTTCTTCATTCTCATATTTTTCCAAAAAAGTGTTTCTGTACATCCTTTTAAACTGAATTATGCTTGTGCTTTGTTTTAACTCCTGCTCCAAACCATTCCATAAAATCATGATTTGATTACACATCATCATCATCATCTAAAACTATACCACTTAATAACAGACTTATTGTCCAGATAAAAGACAAGGCATTACAAAGAATAACATGCAAGCACATGAAGTACATTTAAAGAGAATAAACATTTTAGCATAACTATACCAATGTTTTAGGATTTTGAGGGTTGGATTTTTATTTTTCAGACTTTTTAAGCCTGCCAGTATAATGTGTATTCTACTCTAGTTCTAAGTAAAGTCAGTACATTTTAAACCTCATGGTCCTCTTTAGTTCTTCAGATCATGGCACAACTCTTACTGGTATTCTGAGCTGACACAGTATTATGTGTGTGTATTTTAATTAATAGTTGTCTGTTTCCTTGTAGGGTTGGCTACCAGGTGAGTTCAGATACCAAGTGTGCCAGTATGAAGAGGTGGTTTCACTGGGGGACCACACTGGTTTTGAGGCCACTTTGAGGCTGGATGTCCACACTGTGGAACAGGTCAAGGAGTGGGTACAAAAGCTGAAGGGGTGACATGGAGGGTGGATGTTACACGACCCAGGTTGGGGAAGCGGGTGCTTTTCAAAGTAAGTGTTGTCTTGTTGATATTTCTTGAAGTTACCTTTTAATGATCCTTTTTACTTTGACCTGCACTATAATAAATCTGCTTTATTTTGTTCAGGCAAGTTATAAGTGTCAGCATAGGGTGAACCCGAGAGCAGCCAAAAGCAGCAAGAATACCTGCTGTCAAGCAAAAATGCACACGACACTCAAGAGTACTCGTGGGGAAATGAAGTGAGTTTACTGATCCACATACTTATTATTTCACGTTTAGCTTTTTTTTACATAATATTGATATATATATATTGATTTATGTTATAGGACCGAAGACCCACACATGCCTGACCTACCATTTAAGGTTATTCTAATAAACAGGCACAACCACAATCTTTTTGTTGCGCACGCCATCCGCCACCGAGATGTTGGGGAAAAGGCAAACAGCATACTCACAGGGCTCTTTGAAATTGGCCACACTCCAACATCTGCACTGGCGGTCCTGAAACACGACCTCCAAATGGAGTATGGGCAGCGATATGTGTATGTGTCGGCCAACAGGGAGATTTGCCCCGACCTGTCTTATGTACAGAGGTGGGTATCACATCTGGAAACATGTTCAAGATACCTACTACCCACTATATAAATAACGATGCAATAAAAACTATGATGTATTCAGTGAATACAAATACGCTTTTCTACTGCATGTAAGTGACACCCATACCAACTAATTCATTTTCTACCCAGACTGTTCCACAAGGTGTGTAGGGAGGAGTATGGCACGCAAACAGGTCCCACGATGTTGGCAGCGATCAAGCTTCAAGTCGAGATTTACAACAATAAATGTAATGACACCTGTGCTCTCCTGGGAACAACTTCCCAGGGAGCTCCTCTTGTGGTTGTGTGTTCTCCACTGATGAAGATAGTGCACCAACTGAAGCACAGTGGGGAGCTGTGCTTCATAGATTCCTCAGGGAATATGGACAGGGAGAACTGCAGGGTATTCCTCCTCCTGACCCACAGCTGTGCAGGTGGCCTCCCTCTGGGCATTCTCCTCTGCCAGTCTGAGGATGAGCAGACTATTGCTCAAGGGCTGGAACAGCTAAGACAAGTTGTTGGAGAGAAGGGCTTTGCTGGCAGGGGACACGAATGGCCACAACTGGTCATCACAGATGACTGTAGGGCAGAGAGGGGAGCTTTGGGAAAAGCATTTCCTAAGGCCACACTTCTCCTGTGCTCCTTCCATCTGTTACAAGCAGTTTGGAGGTGGCTGTGGAGCAAGGAGAGCGGGGTCACTCACGGAGACAGACCGGCACTTTTTGCCATTGTAAAAGAGATGCTTTACTGTCAGGAGATAGGCAGTGTGGATAGGCTTTACAGCGAGGCAAGAGGGCATCCATGCAGTTGCAGCCAGGTTAGTGTTTAATGCAGACAAGTTAGTGATGTTTTGTTTAGCCATATGAGAGAAATTGACTTATTCTTATCAAATAACATCCAACACCCAATGTAATGAAGTGATTAAGCTTTACTGTTTGGATAATTTTTTTTGTTTTAACCAATTGCAGGTATGAAAAGTTCCTCAGGTACTACTTGGACCGGCTGTACGCCAGAAGAGAGTGTTGGGCCCTCAGTTATAGAGGCAGTTTCCTCACCAGAGGAAACAATACCAACAATTTTGCAGAAGTGGCAATGCGTGTCCTCAAGGACAAAATACTGCAGAGGACAAAGGCCTTCAACCGTCCTCAGCTGTTTGATCTGCTGACCTCGAGGCTGGAGACCTATTATGAGGCACGCATCGTTGATGTTGCCCTTGGACGCTGGGAATCATTCCAGCGAGCAAAGTTCCTCCCCCAAGATGGCAACATTGCAGCATCGCGTATTCAGCAGGTAATGGATATAACAGCTGAAAAAACATAACATGCTATAGGTTTATCACTACAGAATCAATACGCACATATGTCACTTGTGTAACAAATACATGTATCCTTGTTTGGCTTGTGATTTTGCAGATTGAGGTCAAGAAGTTTGTGGTGAAGGGATCTACACAAACTTATGATGTAGACATGGATTTGGAGCTGTGTTCTTGCCCTGCAGGACAAACAGGAGCGCCTTGTAAACACCAGGCAGCAGTGATGAAACATTACAGCTGTTTGTCACACTCTTTTCTACCGATAAACCCAGAGATGAGAGCAGAGCTGATGAAACTGACCTCGGCAGGTAAAGTCAATATTTTAACAATAACTGGTGTAATGAAACTGCCAACATTTCATGTTTTGATTACAAAATAAAGGATATACACTGTTTATTTTTGAATTTATGTTGATCCCTTATTAATGTTTTATAGAAACCATCTCTTTGGATTTCCTCCAACCCCTCAGACTTGAAATGCAATCATGTCAGTCGTTTAGAAGTAAGTAATACACAAAACTTAATTAATAATGGTGTAATTATATAAAATAATTGAAACTTTAAATCAAAATAACAAAGTAGTTCTATATTATCCATGTCCATCACTAATACCATGTGAGACACACATAATTGATGTATCTCTTGGTATCTGTAGGCACTCATGAACCAAGCACTACGCATCAGGAGCAACAAGATGAAGGTTTGTTATGAACATTTCAACTGAACAACACAAGCACACACACACACACACACACACACACACACACACACACACACACACACACACACACACACACACACACACACACACACACACACACACACACACACACACACACACACACACACACACACACACACACACACACACACACACACACACACACACACACACACACACACACACACACACACACACACACACACACACACACACACACACACACACACACAATATATTTATACCTAGACTTTTATTTCCCCTTGAACCATAACATCAGAAAAGAGGCACTCAGTGCCCCTCTACACGCTCTGACTCCTCTTCACCGCCATCCCTCTGTTTAGAGGCAGGACACTGGTATTCAGTGCCCCTCTACACCCTTTATGTACCTGTTTGTATATGTGTATGCCTTTCTTTCTCATTTGTTTTTCACCTTATGTCTTTGTCATATCTTATCCCATTTATGGCCTGTACCTTGTCGTGGTAAGTGGGCTTTTTACCAAATCAGGCCTCAAGGTGTATCTCAAATGCTGAAATATAACCTCCCTGTTAATACAAATGCATTACCCACAGTATTACATGGCTAAAGGTCCACTGCCCTCTGCAGTCATGACATCTTTCCAGAGGCTGGTGTTGATCCAACCTAAAGGACATCAGATGACCCCTGCTTGACCTCCTGCAGTTGATGCAAACAGGTAAGTGGATCATGCAGTCAACTTGGGATTGTGGGACTTCAGCATTCAGCAGTCCCCTGTTCCTTTCTCACCCCTCCCACTGTCCCAGCCTTCACCTGGTGAGACATATACACCAATTAAAAGGCATGATTATTACACAGTCAACCCTTATTCAGAGTGCCTAATAAATGTATATATTTTTTTACAGTGCGGATTTTGGCTTTTTTGGGACCATCGCACATGTGTGTAAGTAACAAGTATGCTGTATCATCTGCAACAACTGTCAGGTGGTGTTATTGATTATCTTTACAAAAGAGCCCCCACCAATATTGATTTTGAAAAATATCTTTTAATTGAAATATGGGAGCAAAAACAAAAGGGTAGAATTGATCATACCATATTATGTTATTGCAACTGTTTTTATTATATTGTGTTGTTTTGTTTATATATATAAGTGTGTGTGTACAAATGAATTAATATAAAGTGTATATATGTGAGTGTGTGTGTGTGTATAAATGAATGAATACATCTGTGTGTATACATGAATAAATACATGTGTGAGTACATATAAGTGTGTGTTTATATGTTTATAAATGAATAAATGTGTATGTGTGTATATATATATATAAAACAGTATCATTAAATAATGCTGTGTGTGTATAACTGAATGAATAAATCTGTGTATATAAATGAATAAATACATGTGTGAGTACATATAAGTGTGTGTTTATATGAATAAATGTATATATAAAATAGTATCATTAAATAATGCTGTCAGATAAATGAAGTACACAGTAATAGTCAAGGTTATATTCAATATTCTGCACTGACACCAGCTGATAAGATATTTAAAACGTCTTTTGTTTGTCCTGAAAACGACATTTGAGAATACACACAGGCTATTTATAGATGATAAAACACCAGTAATACAATCTCAGGACTCTTCGATATGGCTTTGATTACAGGATCGTTTACTTTCAGTCAACAAATCCTTTGGAAAGACAAAACACAACTATTCAATATCCTGCTTTACCGCGACCGCTATCGCCGAAGATGAAGTCTATGACGCTATCGCGTAGAGCTATGTTCTTGCGTAATGCGGAAGTGGGCGTGGTTAAATCTAAACTGGGTTGGAAAAACGATAGACGCGACCGGGGGAGGGGTTACATGACGTGCATCTTGTGGTGCATTCACTTGCACTCGGACATTAGAGACCTTCTCTCATAAATGTCCGATGAGCCACAACTTTTCTTTCAAAACAAAGATGCCAACTGGGGTGGCAAGGCTATTGTTTAGGGTGGCAGTTGCCACCCCATGCCACCCCGGTAGATCCGCCCCTGGGAGAGCTGGATCTGATCGATATGGACATAAACGCGAGTGAAGTGTAACCGGACGCGAGAGAGAGATCAGATCAGCTGCTGAGTCAGACCGAGACACGCAGCTCTGCACAATCACCTGAAGCCCCGCCCTCTGTTTAGCGAGCTGCAGGAGCTGCATGAGAAACTGACGGGCTGTCAGGAGAGAGAGGGAGGGAGAGGGGAAAAGAGAGGATCTATTTCTCCCGTGTTATTATTCAAATGTAATGTAAACTTTTGAATAATGTACGTTATCTATTACAAGTAGTTTGTTTGAATGTAATAATTATGTTGTTTGTTGTTTGTGGAATAATTTATTGAAAAATGAATCTGAATTTTTCGATCTGTTACGATTATAAACTGAAGCAATATAAAAATGAGCCCCGTGAACTGAGTTTTAAACTGAAGCATATCTGCTCATAGTCCGGTATTACCTGCTAACGGAAACTCTGCTACACAACTCTTATTATTATTATTGAAATATGACCGGTAAGTTTCAAATTTGTCTGGTAAAATAAATTCTGCCCGGACATTTGACCGGCGAGAAAAAATCCTAGCGGAAACCCTGCTTTGGGGGTATCAACAGATACATATTAAGTCTGACAAAGTACTTAACGTCTAATATATTGCATAGTTTATTTTGGCACTTGACAATCACCTTCCCTGAATTTTGCTCAGGTGTAACTCAAGTCTGATTTAAGGGTTGTTTATATTTCACATCATTAATCAGAATCTGCAAAGTAACTAAACTAAATGTAGTGGAGTAAAAATACCAGGTTAACCTCTGACCCGTCCGAGTCCAGTTCTGGATAGTCTGCCCTGGTTCCATTCCATTTCAAAGAGCTGTTTGACGCTCTGCGTAACCTTGTCGCACTGTCACGCCAACATCCAATCACAGAGCTTGAGGACTAATCACGGGGTTTGTAAAGCAAAGCGGATGTTGTAGTCCCAAACGATAGTTGAGTATTCTGGGTAGTGTAGTAGTGTCTTCGGAAACTCGGTAGTGTCTAAACTCCGAAAAAACTATTTGTTTCTCCGAATCGAAGGTTAAAAGCACAAAAGCATTGTACACAATTTAAACCAATCAATATTGTGTAATTAACAAGGATAAACTGATTTGTATTAGTGGATGAGTAATGCAGATATCACTGTGTAATCATTTGACAGTGAGGGGAATACTTCCGGTTTTATTATGAGAACTTTGAGACCGGAAATACTGTTTTCACCCTGTGAGGGTTGACGCCAACTTTACATGGACGCTGCGTAAAGACGTACACGTTCTCCTGGCGAGACCTCACATCATCTTCGTAATATCTATCAAACTATAGATCCTACACATCCACTGGACGTAGATTCTAAACGTACAATATACACTTCTCGCTAGAAATCTAATCAAAAAGCATTTTAATGACCAAACTATTCCACAATTTAGGATTTTCCAGAGAGGGTTATTTGTGAATAAACGACCCTCCGCAGCGTTTGCAATCAACGGGAGCATGTTGTTTCTTAAACGACCACTAGAGGTGCTACACTTTAAAACGTGACTATGGGTCGTAATAAGCTGCTGAGCAATCGACCTATTTGGTCGTTTTTTGTAGGAGGACAGGCCAAACTTGGTATGGCCTGTGTTTATATTTAAAGGGTAATTATTGGGCTGGTATTTCATATTAGAGTTGAAACACTGTTTAAACTAAGCAATATAGTTAATTATTGATCTTGGAAATGAGAGTTTCACACCAATCCTGAATCAGGCTCAACTAAATGGCTTTTTCAATCGTAGTACATCAAGGTCAGCTGTTAATATTTCATCCATAGATGTTTTATTTGCACCTTCACATAATGCATATCACACTATTCAGCTTAATATAGCTTAACTTAACTTGCCTTTCCATCCATCCATCCTATCTGAAAATGAGGACCATGTTCTACAGTTAAAAGAAAAGGCTATGTGTATATACATTAAGTGGAAATTAAACTGTTGAATTAAATCGAAAGAGGGCGTTAATGTTATTTGATGAGGTTAATGTCAATTTTAGAGCCTGAGTTTAAAACACTTATTTCTGATCAGAGAACCAAGACCTATTGTTAGTACAAGTGATATTTATTTATTTGTATTTGTTTTAGATACACTGTCATTTATATGATATGACACTGTAGGCATTAGTAAATCAGTCAGGACATTTCAACAATGCTCCTAAGTACTTCAGTTTCACACTTGAAATGAGAAGCATTGATAAAGCTGAGCTAAAATTGTATAGTTTAACATCACACTGGAATCACCCTCATTGTTC
This sequence comes from Pseudochaenichthys georgianus, assembly GCF_902827115.2. NCBI lineage: Eukaryota > Metazoa > Chordata > Actinopteri > Perciformes > Channichthyidae > Pseudochaenichthys > Pseudochaenichthys georgianus. The sequence continues at coordinate 24,842,991 of NC_047515.1, forward strand.
TTTCAACGTTTCCTCAGATTTTTTTATGATCTAAGCCAGGGGTGCCCAACCTTTTTTGAACCGAGAGCTACTTTTAAAGTTGCCAGTCTGCAGAGATCTACCAGTCCAAATAGAGAGGCGTAGCTATTACTGACAGCCTACTACCAGGTAAATACACACTTCTACTTGTATAAAACTGACCTTTGTACGATTAATACTTCATAAAATACTGCAGATCCTTCATCTTACCTCTTTCTAATCTACACACATACAAGTATTTAACTGAAGTTACACAACAGTGTTGTTGATACAGAGTTGGAGTTTATTCACACGACACTACAGTGGGAAATGTTTTCAAGAAACATTGAACAGTGCTGCCACATATGACACAGGGAAAAGAGAAAAGACTCTGAACCCTTTCTTTGCCATTATATAAAAATAGTGTTGCTACAAAAGTATAAATGAGGCTTACTAATAAGACAACTCAGATCTGAAGCTACTCAGGAATCTGCTGCCAAAGTGCAATAAAAAAGACAAAATTAATAGAATCAAACCCTTTTTTGTATCATTTTAGTAGATTATAAAAAGAAATGCCTTTAAAATAGGATGCAAGCAACACTAGTTTCTTAACCTGAATTGATAATAGACTATAATCAATTTAAGTTTGCATTCTTATACCATTTTGTACAATAATTATAAGGAATAAGTTCAAACAAACTAAAACTCACAGCTGATTAATAACGGTATCTAACTTGAGTTTTTATTATATCAAAAACCTGTTGAAATGCTTCTGTTATTTTTATTACGCATCGGCAGCCTCCAGGAATGCTTCTTTCACAACTTCGCCGTCTTTAAAAGACTTCATGTGTTTCGCAAGAACGTGACTGACACGATAAGATGCTCTGGAGCAGCCTTGCTCTTGTTGTTGGGCCTGGTGAAAATGGACTGCTGTGCATTTAGCTGTCCTCTCAGGCCCCTCCCCTTTTGGAGCGTAGGGCAGAATCAGGGAGTAGCATGAAGCTGCAGCGTCGGAGACAACAGTTACAGGACCGCACTTGTAGAACCGCACACACAGGTCCCGCGTCACGGCGGCACGTGACGGAGCACGTTCACATGAATGTGAACGTCAACGCAGAGAATGTGAGTAATGTGAAGTGCTTTTACAGTTTTATTTGTTTAACATTAATAACAATTCCGGTGTCTTGAAATGAAGTGTGATTAGCTAACATTAACTATGATAGTGTTAAGGCAATACAAACAAACATCTGTTTGCTTATGATAGCTTCTAACCGTATTAAAGTCTCTAAAAACAACTATTCGTTAGCTATAGCCGCGTTCACACTGCGGTACTTTTCCCACAAAGGTTCATGCAAACTTAGTTCATGATCGCGTTCACACCAAAAAGAGCCGGTACTAAAAGTAGTTACTAGCCGCGTTCACACCGCAGGACTTTCCCTGGTACTTTAGTTCTTTAGTTCCGTTAGTACCAATAATGTCGCGTTCACACCGCCGGGACTACTCAGTGCCGGGAACTCTTTTGGAACTCTTTTGGTAATTTTTAGTCCCTGCTAGAGAGGTGGTACGAACCTGGTGACAAAAGAGTGCCAATTTCTATTATATTTCTATTGGCTGGGCGAATTGCAAACCACGCCCCGTTAGACTCTGAATTTGTTTTGTTAGGCAGCCATTTTTTCCCTCGCTACAAAACCACATCCACACCTGAGCGAGTAGTTTTTTTGTACTTTAAAGCAGTTATGACCACACGTACTACAACACCGGAGCGGTGGAATGATGAGGAAGTGTCGGCGCTTCTGGCAATTTACTCCAAGGACGGGATGCAGCAGCTTCTACAGAAAGCAGTTCCCAACTCCAAATGTTTTGAGCGATGTTCGCTACTTGAGCTGGGAATCGTGCACAGTGCACACGGATGCCGGGTAAAAATAAAGAAACTCAGGCAGGACTATAAAAAAATTAAAGACCACAATAATAAGAGTGGTAACGATTTTCTATTGTTATTATATATATATATATTGCCACTGTTTTTTAATACTGACACCTAACTTGCACTAAGGCGTGTCTGCTGCTATATATATTGCCACTGTTACATTGTTTTGAAACTACTTACACTTTATTTTACATTTCACACTGTTATTTAACTTCAATTTACATGCATACGACACACCTGGAACAGCATGATGCCGTTATTGTTATGTCTTGACTGTGCAATAAAACAAACAAACTGGCGAAGCTTTATTTATTGTGTCCCACCCCAAATTTGCAGAATAGAAGAATGTGAGAGCAGACAGGTGTCGGTGGTTGAATTTATCAGAAACACAAGTCTTACACACATAAACACAAGTAATTTATCATATCATTTGTTTTAGATAAATAAGGGAAAAAAACCAAACAAGGGTTGATGTCCTTTTCCAAAATCAGCCTGAGGGGGTAATATATAATAAATACATAAAGATAAAGTCCATTGTTATAATGGGGTATTTTATTTGTAAATTACCCTTATGAACTCCATCATGTCTAAGGTCGGAAAGTAAACAAACGCCTCATACAGCGGATGGGCTTTATACCCCCTCCCCCCCCCCGTGTAGTTCTTCTTCTCTCGTTTTTTTGTTGTACTCGCCGTGAAGTGGTTTTGCGGCCTGCCAGTAAACCCAGAGAAGAAGAAGACGAAGTGACGTCAGCGTAATCGTGCCTCAGGGAAAGTACTGCGGTGTGAATGCGATTGGCACTAGCCCCCTGGTGGATTTAGTGCCGTGGTACTTTAGTGGTACTTTAGTGCCGGCACTAAAGTACCGCAAGTCCTGCGGTGTGAAAGCGGCTAATGCGAACCTTTTTACCCCCTCGAAAGTCCCTGCTAGAGAGCAGGGACTTTCGAGCGGCTCTTTTTTGAGAAAAGAGCTATATTCCTGATTGGCTGGGCGAATTGCAAACCACGCCCCGTAAAACTCCCAAAAAGTTTTGTGAAGCCGCCATTTTATTATCCTCGCATTAGCATTATTAGCATTAGCCCAGCGCAGAAACGCAGAGAGACTAATTTATGGCAACACAAAATAAAACATGGGAGCGGTGGAGATGAGGAGGTGTCGGCGTTCTGGCGATTTACTCGGAAGGCTTCAGTAGAAGCTGCTGGGAGTCCCAGCAGCTTCTACTGAAGCCAGTCCCCAACTCCGGGGACTTCCGGCCGGGGACTTTGGGCGGCAGTATACGCCGTGAAGTGGTTTGCGGCCTGCCAGTAAACCCAAAGCAGAAGAAGAAGAAGTGACGTCAGCGGCTTCATTTGCCTAATCCACCCCCAGGGACTTTTTCTGGTGTGAACGCAATCTGTACTTAGTTCATGCGAACTAAAGAGTGCGCATGAACCTTTGTGGGAAAAGTACCGCAGTGTGAATGCGGCTTATAGCTTTCGGCAAAAGCATTACCAAAAGCATTAGCTTCGTTAGCATATTTGATCATTTGTTTAATGAAACTAGCGTGATTTTGCCAAGCCCAACTAGGTGTCATAGTTGAGTAATTGAATCACTAATTACAGTAAGAGTGTGAGTAATGTGAATCATGTTTTTAGTTAACAACTATTCTGTTGTATTGAACAGCCATACAAGCAACAAGTGCTAAATGTAATCTGTTAGCCTATGATGACTCGCTGCAAAACCAACTGTTAACCATTTTGTTTATTTGTTTAATGAAACTGTATGTTATGGTTATGTTATTTGACAGAGGCTTTTATCCAAAGTGACTCACAAAAAACATAAAATAACCATAAATAACATTAGAATTTCAATATAAATAGTTACATAGTCAAGTTACATTGCATATTACAATTTAACAGGGTAATTACTCATCTGTAACCTACTACATTTAAAAAAAATAAACTTCCCAACCCTAATGATTAATTATAGTCAGCTAATTAATTAAACTTCAACGGATGACAAAAGCATGTCAATATGTCCACTACATTAAATCAGCAGTAGCCTAAGTTCTGTCTTCAGTGTAAATGGTTCTTTAATAGTCATTGTATTACAATTTGAATTCATTGTAAATAATCTTTACTGTGCTGACTGCCTGTTTACCGTTTATCAGACAGTGTCATCATTTTGACATGTTTTTTAATATTGCATGAGGTGTTTTAGTCAGTTATTGTTGAGATTATTAATGCATATCAATTGTGCACCAATGCCTTAGCCTATGCAATACTTTAGATGACGTCTTGTTCTTATTGTTTCAAAGGCATGGCCAAAGGTTTGCCTTCTGGACTCTGGAGGCCAGAAGCTTGCTGGAGGGAACCCTTCAGCCAATATTCAGAGTGCCACGACACTCTATCTCCCTCGAGAGGGAACAGCAGACCCCGCCTCAACCCCAGTGAAGAAACAGCAGACCCCGCAATAAAAATAAATACAAATGTATTCTGAACTGAAATGCCTCTCGGTCAAACTGCTTGTTTATCTTTTGCAGGCTGGTGCATGAGCACACTAACAGTTGTTTTTCAGTAATCTAGCACCTCTTCGAAGACACCTTTGATTTATTAATAATAATAATGAAACGACAATTATGATACTGTAGAAGGAACAGTGTTTAACAGTGTTGTTTTCTTTTGAATAATAATGAAACGAGAATTATGATACTGTAGAAGGAACAGTGTTTAACAGTGTTGTTTTCTTTTGAATAATAATGAAACGAGAATTATAAACATACCCAAAACTAAATTAACAGTGTTGTTTAATATACATATAAAAGACTATATTTTTGAAATTCTCAACTAAATTAACAGAATATATATATAATAGGGGTGTAACGGTACACGTACCCGTACGAATATAACGTTAAACGTAACAAATTGAGAACGTGAACAACTTCTTGGAAGTAATCTCATGAGCAAGTCATTTCATTGGACGAGCTGGTCAGAGGGATGCGTTCAAATGTAGTCGGTAATTTGAGGAACTGTCGAAATGGCGAACGCAGATAAAGTTGAGCTCGAAAATCCTCCAGCATCATTGAAGTCTCCGGTTTAGGAACATTTTGGTTTCGCAGTTACGTACAAGGATGACGGACAAAGACAGGTGGACCGAACCAAAGCTGTTTGTCGGCATTGTTCAACTAACATTGGTTACGCGGCTGGCAATACATCAAACTTGCACACTCATTTGAAAAGGCATCACCCGAACGTGAATATCACCGGTACCAAAAGACTGAAGTGCAAACCCAACTCCCACGAGCATTTAGCCTCCACCACTCGCAAAAACTTCAGACCGAGCCAAAACTATTACAAACGGCAAATATCCTTATGTTGCCATGTTAGCAAAGCGCTACCTGGCTGTATCTGCTACTACCTCTGTCCCTAGCGAGAGGGTGTTCTCCACAGCAGGAGACATTGCTAGTGCCAGCAGATCTGCCCTTTCGGCAAGCAATGTGGACAAGTACATTTTTCTTTAAAAAAACATGAAAATACAATGACAAGCAAGTCCTAATGTCAAACTGGCTGCTTAGGTACAGTACAGTTCCAATACAGATTATTTCAGTCAATTCAAAAGCTGCACCTTAAATGTTCATTTTATTTTATATTTATTTCAGTGAATATTCATAGTTTAATAATAATTAAAAACCCAAAACTAATAGTTTATGTTTTGTGAGTACTAGTACAGTAAAGTTCAAATACAGATTATTTCAGTTCATCGAAATGCTGCACCTTAATGTTTATTTTATTATATTTTGTATTTATTTGAGTGAATACATTATTCACAGTTTAATAATAATTAAAAAAAAATATGTTATGTTTTGTGATAATTTTTTCTGCTGTACCGAAAACGTACCGAACCGAACCGTGACCTAAAAACCGAGGTACGTACCGAACCGAAATGTTTGTGAACCGTTACACCCCTAATATATAAACATTCATGTGAACGTGCGTTGACCGTCACGTGTCACAAGATACGTCCCCAGCTGACCCAGAAATCGACGCAGGTTCTGGTCCAGGCTCTCGTCACCTCACGCCTACTACTGCAACTCCCTCCTGGATGGTCTACCTGCATGTGCCATCCGACCTCTGCAGCTCATTCAGAATGCAGCGGCTCGTCTGGTCTTCAAACTAAATTTTCCCACACCACTCCGCCCCTCCGCTCCCTTCACTGGCTTCCGGTAACTGCTAGAATTCACTTCAAGACACTGGTACTTGCGTACCATGCTGCGAATGGATCTGGCCCTTCCTACATCCAGGACATGGTTAAACCGTACACCCCAGCGCGTGCACTTCGCTCTGCATCAGCCAAACGACTCGCTGCACCCTCGCTGCGAGGGGGACCCAAGTTCCCATCAGCAAAAACACGTGGGTTTGCTATCCTGGCTCCAAAATGGTGGAATCCCCATTGAAATCAGGACAGCAGAAAGCTTACACACCTTCCGGCGCAGACTGAAAACTCATCTCTTTCGACTCCACTTCGAGCGATAGAATGACTAACAAAGAACTGCTAAGAGAGCACTTATATACTAATAAAGGACTGGCTTATCTAAAGCCAGTTGAGTAGCACTTGAAATGATTGGCTCTATGAAACCTGATGTACTTATATGATTCTGTTTTCCTCAAGGTTGTGTCTTCCTGGTCGAATGTACTTGTTGTAAGTCGCTTTGGATAAAAGCGTCAGCTAAATGCAATGTAATGTAATGTAATGTGTATGGAAAGCCTAAAGTGCCACTATTCGCGTAATACGCGCGTTTTGCGCGCATTCTTGACTCATAGAAAACGCGCGTTTTATACGCGTCAAAAACGCGCGTTTTTTTGTTTAAAACGCGAGTTTTTCGTGCGTTCTTGACGCGTAAAAAACGCGCGTTTTTTAATATGATAATGAGCCCCACCTTATGTTTTGCATAGCCAGTACATTTAAAGTGTGTGCAACCAATCAGTGAAGAGTTAAGCCAGACTAAAGCAATCTGTTGATGAAAAGTTCCTGTAACCTACCCCATTGTGAGATTTAGATCAATTTAGATAGAAAGAATAATCACAATAATTAAATCTAAATTAAACATTTACAGTAAATAATACAAAGTATAAACATATCTACAGGCACAATTTCATTATTGTTATGCATACTTTCTGTTATGTAGTTTATTAATGGTCCCGTGCTTTCAGTTTCCATCCAGTAATATAATCACAATGCTATTTTGAAGGTGGGTTCAAAACAATCTATGTAATGCGGGAGCCGCTTCATCCAACACAGTACTCCGGTTAGAGAGATGACACCTGATGGGAAATACAGTCTCAATTGGTACACACTGTGAATATGAGTGGGAGAAATGAGTGTAATAAATGCTTTTTAGACAAGAAATATAAAGTTAACTCAACTAGTTGCTCAGTATTTTTGTATTGTCAATACTATTACTGCATAACTAATATCTCACATCTGAAGGTTTAAAGAAAAGGCACCTTAAAATAAAGATTGGTCTTTCAATACATTAGCTGGTTGATTTTGTCTTTTCAATTGTTTATCTAAAATCAAGGAGCTATAACTGGTACTTATCGTTTGAAGATACAGTCTGGTTATAATGCTGTTTGAAGGAGGCACACAGTTACGGCCCGTCTACACTACAGCGTCGACAGCGTCGAAAACTCCAATCTGCCCATTCACTTTGAATGGGGTGACGTCATGTAGCCTTGCTTTTTCGCCGAACTGAATTGTGGGTAGCAGAGCGGTCCGTCTCCGCCGTCAGAAGTTGAACAATGTTCAACTTCTGACGCCGGAGACGCCGGAGTAGCCAGCACCAGCCAATCAAATCCCGTTTCCCAAAATCTGACAGCTGAAGCCATAGCCAATCAAACCGCGTCTAAGCTGGGAGAGATATCCCGACGTTCATTTCTATATTTCAAAAAAAGTCGGAGGAGAAACTAACTATCGCCGTAGCAAATCACCCGGTTTTGTATGACCAGACCCTCTTCACCTACCGGGATACAAACCGGAGGAACCAGGCATGGAGGGAGGTGGCAGAGACAGTGGGTGAAACTGGTAGGTTTTCGCCTGTTTGGGGAGCTTATATATATATTGCTCCCATAAAATCCCCGGGGTTTTTTGCTCTGTATGTCAGGGGCGGGAGATTCATGTGATTGGTTGTTGGTCGTGTTGCTTGAATAAAATCCCCAAGCTCCAGACAAGCCCAGCTCCAAGCTTTTTTTGAAGCTGTAGTGTGGACGCTCCGTAACGGCCCGTACACACTACAGGCGTCAAAAAAGGCTTCCAACGCTTCGCCCATTCATTTGAATGGGGTGACGTAGGATATTTTCAAAATTCGCCGAACTGCATTGTGGCTAGCATGGCAAGGCGTTGCAAGCCTCGCGAGCGTCTATCGGCGTCAAAAGTTCAACAATGTTCAACTTTTGAGGCTCGAGGCTTGCTCGAAGCTGGCGTCAGCCAATCAAATCCCGTTTTTGAATTCCCGTCATTACAAGCACCAACCAATCAAACCGCGTGTATGCAGGTCTCGACTATTTTCCTTATGTCAGAAAATGGAGGACAAATTAATCATTTCCGTGGCAAATGTCCCAGTCTTGTATGACTGTACTCTGTTCACCTACCGGGACCTAAACCGGAGGAACCAGGCATGGCGGGAGGTGGCAGAGACAGTTGGTGAAACTGGTAGGTTTTCAACTGTTTGGAGAGTTTATATCCAGTTTACTTCGTTTTAGCATTGAACAGACAGCTAGTAATGTAGCATAATAACATATTGTGGTGACCACCTTCGATCGCCTCCGACTCCCATATCTCTCGGCACTACAATATCATATATATTAATAAAAAAATATTATAAGTATAATATATAACATAACATATAATACATGCACAGCTATCAAGCATAGGCAGTATATTTAGCCAGCTAGTAATGTAGCATAACATATAATATATATTAATAAAAAAATATTATATATAATATAAGTATAAGCATAATATATAATATAACATAATACATGCAGAGGGTGTCGTTTTTCTCATACTGATATTCTAAACAATCTGTGTTGTTGTATTTGCTGTAAAGTGTCTCTACTGTAGGCTAATTTTATTATATGTACAGCACTTTGGCTCGACCAAAAATCGTTTAGAAATGTGCTATAAAAATAAGACTTGATTTGATTCACAGCTATCAAGCATAGACAGTATATTTAGCCAGCATGGAATGTAGCATAAAAATAGCATTCATTAATGGAGGAATAATTTAGTAAATTAACGAAATTCACTTTATTATTTATTAACTTTATTATTTCATTTCATTAGAGAACGTCTGCAAGAAAAGATGAAAGAAGTCTGCTGTCTGCTGTGACCAATTGCCCAGCCAACCCCACCAGTGGTGGAGGAGGACGGGGACTTTCAATTCTTCAAGAGCCTCTTACCCACCATGAGGCAGATGACAAAGGCACAGAGGGCAAGAGTCCGCCTCGGGGTACACCAGCTCATTTTTGAGGTGGACCAGGAGAACAATGTATAATTTTATAATTTTTTCACACATACTGATCCACATTAAAAATGTTTACACTCATCACACACACTTCACTCAAATTCACCAAATAAAACATTATTTCAAGTATGTTATGGCTATACTGTGTCTTCACTTGTTCATGTGGTTTGTCAGTTGCAACATACCAGAAGCTTCATGTATGTCGGTATATATAATGTGCTTTCTTCTGTAATTGTTCAGTGAAAACCTGTTGAGTGGTTTATCAGTAAAAACAGGGCTGAAAGAAAAAGGTTGTTAGTCATATCATAATATAATAATATCAATTCAAGAAACATGTTTATTAGCAATGTTTGATTTTAAAATGGCTCATTTGGAACATTTGCTCTTTAAAGAAAATGGGTAGCTCTTAAAAGAGCTTTTGGTTTGGAGGAGCCATGGTGACCCTACACCACGTTATGCTGCCATGACACTGCACCCTCCTCATTCACATAGGAGCAGAAGGTCTCCCGCAGTTGGATGGATCGGCGTGTGGCGTTGTTTGAGCCCATCATAGGTGCAGGGTTGGAGCTTCATCACTCGACTTTGCGACGACAGGTGTGCATGATGACCTTCCTATTGTCTTCCTGCGGAGGACGTTGTGCAACACACAGGTGGCCTTCACAAACAACTCTGTTACCTCCGGGCTGGTGGTGATGACACGCCGGAACATTCTCCACGGAGATGAGAGGATGCCAAACGCACATTCAACCACCAACCTGGCCGAGGCGGTAGTTGAACAGCCTCCTGTGAGGTGACGTCCAGGGAACGGACGCAGCAGGTTGTCCAGCAGCGGAAAAGCCTCATCTCCAACGAAGACACGGGGGAGAAGGCCGAGCCACTCTGCTCCTGGGATGAGGGTGTCAGGTGGTAGCTGCAGACTGCCATCTCGGAGGCCCTCTCCAAAAGCGGAATTCCGCAGGCTCCCACCGTCGCTGCTCCTTCCAAAACCTCCGACATCCACTACCCTGAAGAGGTACTGGGCATCCACGACAGCCAGCAGTACCAAGGAGTGGGTGGACTTGTAGTTGAAGTAGAGGGACCCAGAATTTGCCGGAGCCTGGATCACCACGTGCTTCCCATCAATGGCACCAACGCAATTTGGAAAGTTCCAGCGCTCCTGGAACCCAGCAGCGATGGCTCTCCAGTCCTCGGTCTGTGGTACCGGCATGGTCTCCTCGACCAGGGCGGTCCAGATGGCACCCGCAACCTCCTTGACGATGACAGCCACAGTTGCATGCCCGACCCGATAGCTGAATGCTATGGTCCCGTACGAGTCACCGGTTGCCAGGTACCTGAGAAAAAAGTAATATACAAGATTTAAAAAAAAAAAAGGTTATACGCCACGCAGACACACAATTACACCACAGGCAGACACAGACACACACATCACAGACATACAATTACACCACAGACAGACACACACATCACAGACATACAATTACACCACAGGCAGACATAGACACACACATACAATTACACCACAGGCAGACACACAATTACACCACAGGCAGACACAGACACACACATCACAGACATACAATTACACCGCAGACACAGACACACACATCACAGACATACAATTACACCACAGGCAGACACACACACACAATTACACCACAGGCAGACACAGACACACACATACAATTACACCACAGGCAGACACAGACACACATCACATACATACAATTACACCACAGGCAGACACAGACACACAATGACAGACACAAATCACAGACACACAATTACACCACAGGCAGACACAGACACACATCACAGACATACAATTACACCACAGACACACACACACACACACACACACACACACACACATCACATACATACAATTACACCACACACCCACACACACACCCACACACACACACACACACACACACACACACACACACACACACACACACACACACACACACACACACACACACACACACACACACACACACACACACACACACACACACACACACACACACACACACACACACACACACACACACACACACACACACAATACTGCGTTTACCTAGCTATCTTAATTAATGTCATTCATCTGAACTAAATCACAGACTTCATTCATCCATTGCATGCATTCTCTTTCTTTATATACAGAGTCATATTAAATAAGTAGAAATACACAAAACGTACCGTAGGCAGATGGCGAGTCTTTGCTCATCCTGAAGTACTGCTGAAACAGTTCACCATCCAGGCGGAGCTCTTGGACAAGAACGTGGTATTCCCCCCGTTGCAGACGTTTTTTGAGTATCGGATGTACCCAACAGCGACGCACTTTACGTGGCCTACTGCGATACATTGAATAAACCAACGCTACCGTTGCTACAAAACCGGCATCCATTTTGGCAATAGTGAAGAAGAGCCGGGCTGAAGTCGAATAGTCCATTTAGCTTAGGAACCTTCCTAAAGGAGTGAAATGACCCGGAAGTCTCTCAGTGGCAGCCATGATAAGTGCCGTTCGAATTCTCTAGAATGATGAGAATGATAGGAAAGGAGGTTTCAAACTTCCTTTATAGCCTCCTTTAGCTTAGGAACCACTGGACCTCCCTAACCGACAGGAGAAGCGAAAATGCTGCCCCACAATGCCTTGCAGCCGCAGCATTTGCCGTCACTCAACAGTCGGCCGTTCACGGAAACAACCGATTATGACCGAGAAATGATATCATGAAAGTTACGGTGCTTATTAAGCATTTTAAAACATAGGTGGTAAGTTGCCAAAGTGCTTTGTTTTGAACGTTCATCAGTATTATAATCAAAAAGAGAAATATGAACGTTAGTTTTCACTGAAATTATCAAATAAAGTCAACATTTCAGTCTTTACTGAGCTGTGTGGAGTTTGTTCAACTTTTAAAAGATGTTTGAATGGTGATATACACAGTGATAGATGTTAAGGACTAACGATTATAATAAATACATCTGTATTGATTTTAAGATCTTTAGTTCATACAATCATACGTATTGGGATCATTGGTATTAATGTGGACGGGAGGGAGAGGGTGACGAGCATAAGTTTCACTTTCCTTTTTTATTTCAATTCCAACTTTGGTCATGAAGAATATGTTTCTCTGTTGTCTACGTTCATAAAGCAAAGCAGCAGCATCAGAGCACGGTGCAGAGTCTCTAGATGAGTTTACAGCAGTCCCTCGTTCTTATTAAACATCCATGTTGTAGTCCGCTGTATAGAAAACTGTGGTTTCCATAGTTTCCCCACAGCAGCAGACGCACACAATGACGTCCGCTGGCGCATCATAAACACGTCGGATAGTGAAAGTGCATTCGGATTCTCTAAAGTACCGCAGTCTCTTCTCCTACGTCCTTTTGAATTCTCCTATCCACTATCCCTTAACCCCGTGACGTTTCACTCAGAGGTCAAGGAATAGACGATAGGGTTAGAATTTAGGAGCTGATTTTTAAACTATCCGACTGCAGCCCCGGGCTTTTTTTTGCTTTGTATGCCGGGGGCGGGCGGGAGATTCCTGATTGGTTGTTGGTCGCCTTGGGCGCGAGAAAGCGTCAAGCCTCGGACACGCCCAGCTTCAAGCTTTTCTGACGCCTGTAGTGTGTACGGGCCGTTACGCTTCAAAAAAAGCTTGGAGATGGGCGTGTCTGGAGCTTGGGGATTTTATTCAAGCAACACGACCAACAACCAATCACATGAATCTCCCGCCCCCGACATACAAAGCAAAAAACCCCGGGGGTTTTATGCGAGCAATATATATATATATATAAACTCCCCAAACAGGCGAAAACCTACCAGTTTCACCCACTGTCTCTGCCACCTCCCTCCATGCCTGGTTCCTCCGGTTTGTATCCCGGTAGGTGAAGAGGGTCTGGTCATACAAAACCGGGTGATTTGCTACGGCGATAGTTAGTTTCTCCTCCAACTTTTTTTGAAATATAGAAATGAACGGCGGGATATCTCTCCCAGCTTAGACGCGGTTTGATTGGCTACGGCTTCAGCTGTCAGATTTTCAGAAACGGGATTTGATTGGCTGGCGCTGGCTAATGTTCAACTTCTGACGCCGGAGACGGCCCGCTCTGCTACCCACAATTCAGTTCGGCGAAAAAGCGAGGCAACGTGACGTCACTCCATTGAAAGTGAATGGGCAGATTGGAGTTTTCGACGCTGTAGTGTAGACAGGCCGTTAGAGCACGAACTAGTTAATGTATTTTAGCTTGAATTAAATGTATTTAACGTATAATGAAGTGACTGCAAATAAATGTATTACAAACTTTATAAAAACTTTTATTTCAGTCCACAAATACACAGAATACATTCAGGTCAATGTAGAAAAATAAGAAATACTTTAGTCCCCTGTCTTCCTCATCAGTAAAGGAAAAGTGTGTGTGTGTACAAGATAGATATTAACTTTACTCCACAATTTCCTACCGTATTATTAAATAAGTCTGCACAGCTGAGGGGACACCTGTAACTCAATTCATGTGATTTTTGGGTGATTTATTCAATAAAAACCTCTGTATTTTCAGAGTTAATCAAATGACAGCCACATTGTTACCTAAAGTGTCTCAAACATGTTTACTTTTATCCATGTATTTTTCCTTAATGTTTATTTTATTAGCTTTTCTTTTTTAATGCTTAATGTCTTTCATTTCTTTTTTGTAAAGCACTTTGAATTACCCTGCGTCGAAAAGTGCTATATAAATAAACTTGCCTTGCCTAAGGAGTGCAATGCAACTGAAAGGTACACTAATAAAAGTAAAACGTTGTACCAACAAAAAAATATTAGAGTAATCAATCACACGAAATATTTTACATTGACTCAATGAAAGTCCATTTCTTCAGATCAATCTGTATATTTTAACACCAGAGCACATTTATTTGAATGAAAAACAAGTTGTTCACACAACCAGCTTTGGCCTCTGAAGCAGCCATTACCTGATCTTAGACATGTTAATAAGTACCACAGTTAAAATGCAGTAATATGTGGGCCGCTTCCAAACATCAAACTCTTAGAAAAAACACTTGTCCTTATTATCCACTGCACTTTTTTTAAAGCAACACTGACAACTTGCGCCTGTGAGACATGTCATCTCTGAAAATGATTAGACATGCATAACTTCTACAGTGAAAATCAGTCGTACTGTAAGTGCAACTTCTGAACACAACACTTTTTCGCAAATGTTTTACAATGCATAATGATTATAAAACCTTGGTTTTAGAAACCTTACCATGTAACAATGGTAACTGAGTGAGTGCAACAAAGTGTCTACTCTGGGATGAACAGCTGGGTTCTCAGTCTATTCACTTTTGGGCTCATCTTTTTCCCCTCAAGCTCCATCGATACGTTTTGCACAACTTCAAAAGTGGATTGCAGTTATTTCTGATATCTTAAGTTCAGTCAGACAACTCACGTGTTTCTTTAACATGTTTATTAGAAGCAGCATATAGTTGAGTTTGGCGACTAGGCTCGGGCATCATCACTCCATAGATATACATAGCACGATGAGTGATGATCAAATAACTAACCCCCGAGCCTACAGGTGGAAGCTGGGGTGGTGGTGGGGCAGCAAGCAGCAGCGACATAGAGGTAGCTGCAGCAATAGCAGCAGCAAGCAATGCATGGAGAGAGATATGGCAGGTTAAATAGAGCAGCATATTAAGGAGACTCTGTTTGGTTGGTTGTAGAGTGGCAAGGGGGCGTTATGTATGAATGCAGCATAAGTGCTCGAGTTGACTGCCTGAACTAGCTCGCAGGCATCGCCCCATTTCAGTGCGTATATGAGCCCGAAGAGCATGGCAAAAGCTGTCGCAACCGAGGGCAAGGCGCTGAGGACCTCTGATCCTTCGATGAGAACCTTGACGTCTTTGGGTCGATGAAACTGATCCTCTTTCCCAGTGACAAAGGTTTCCATTGTTGCCTGCCTCAGCGTCCTGCATATCATGCAAAAAAAAGGGGAATGGATGAGGACCACAGAGTGTAGTTCAACAGGCCTGAGGCGCAAATGTTTCCTCAAGTTTGCAGCTACCTTTTAAAAATACAAGATTAGAGTGGATAGATGAAAAGGAAAGTTCTCAGTTCAGTCGGCTCAAGAGGTCATCACAAATGACTATCTTTCTAACCAAGCAGTTATTTGCATGCAGTACAAATATGTTTTCTTTTATGAACAAACTTCTTGTGAGTGAGTGGGAGGTCTTACCTGGAATTCTTTGATGAGATGGTCAACAGGTTCACCCAGGTAGATCATTAGAGATTTGAGGATGCATTCTCTTCTGATGGCGATGTCCACAGTCTGAGTAGGAACAGAGATATATATAATAAATCAAATGCAAAAAATAGGACGATTCAGCCACTGCTCCCACAGATAAAAAACTCATAGATACCTCATCCAAAACCTGTAAGATCCCGGTGGTCTTCTGTTTCACAATTCCTCCCCTGCTCCTGATGACCTGCAGCAGTTTGGTGGAGTGTTTGTCCAACTGCGCCAAGAACTTTGTCTCCAATGGAAATGTTGTTATGCGCATGAACTCAGCATTTACCTAGAAAATATAAGCAGCATAGAAAACACAAATAACTGAGAAATTATAATACACATATTTTTTATAGAGCCAACGGTTTGATTAAAAGTACTCCAAGTCAGCTTGTATGAATGTAACATTTAAATTAATTAATCCACATATTTATTGAAAACCACCACCAAATAAAGACACTAAGAGTAATAGATGTAAAGCTTATATTGTGATATATATTCAAAAATAAACGTAAACATATTTGCTGTCTATAGTTGTTAGTTAGGCCCTCATTTCTTCTCTACTACCGGCTTACAATCAAGGGTTTCAGCAAAATAATTACCTCTTCCATGTGAAAAAGTGCAGGCCACCGCTCCAAGAGGCCTTCAATGCTTGGCCTCTGATGCACTATTTCTTGTCTTCGGTATCCAAACGCCTTCGCCATCTTTTCTTTTATTGATTGCCAATTGTTTCTTTTCTGTTGTTCTGCCAAAAGGGAAATTGTCTCTTGCTCCATGCTTTCTGGAGTCTCACCAATCGACAAGGATGCAAAATGGTTGGCCTCAGCTCGCCTGGCTCTCTTTAAATTCTTCGCAGGGTAGGACTCTTCTTGAGACTTGGTCTTCAACGAGTTCACAGCAAGCTCTGCAGATGATTTGAGCTTGGTGTCAGTCTAGACTGGTTCGTTGTGTACTCTGCATTTCCTCTGTAATTGACATTCTGTGTCATAGGAGAAGACCGGGATTGGAAACACTTTAGGCCACTGCTGTGTTCTTAATGATTCCGAGGAAGAGCCGCTAAGTAGTACTGTGTCATCTGTATTCACAGATTCAGAGGAGGAGTCTTCACTGTACAGTCCACTTGTAGGGGTACTATTTAATGGTATCTCAACTGGGTACAAGACCACAGTTGTAGAATCGGAGTCTAATTCGACAACTTTGATCAATGTTAAATCTTTAATCGCATGTGTAGATGTAAGATTAACAAATGTGTTCCCAAAATCAGTGTCTTTATTCTGTAGCCTTATGTAACCTGCTAATCCACATGAATTCTTGACCTCCTCAATGAGCTCTTCCATTGAGTTGGGAATCCCATTTCGAAGCTCCAGTCTGACGCTGTTGTGGTCGTTCAAGATGATCAGCAATCGAACAGGTGGTTCAATATCAGCCATGGCGCTCTAAGAGAAAGAGAGAAATAGAGAGATGTGAAGAGGGAATTAATGAAATGCAGGTGTACACTCAATACATTCTTTCTTTTCAAATTGCATTGTGTTGTACTTTACAAAGTATTACATACAAAGTTCATATATATATATATTAGGGCTGTCAAACGATCACATTTTTTTTTAAATCAGATTAATCACAGCTTAAAAATGTATTAATCATGATTAATCACCATTCGAACTATGTCCAAAATATGCCATTTCTTTATGTATATTGTTGTGGGAATGGAAAGATAAATGAAAGAAGGCGGATATATCCATTTAACATACAGTATGTATGTTTATTATAACATTGTTCTGTGTGTCAAAATGAAAGACAGCCCACTAAAATTCGTTACTCAAAGCCTATACTTTATTTTAGGACAGTGGTCAACATGTTGGTGATGTAAAAATATATAACACAATGTTGTAAACTAAAGTTACATTTACAATATCTTTATCAATTTAACTCGAAAATTAAAATATAAGTCGCTCGTCAATATGAAAGAAACACACTTACTCTGTCCTTAAATTGACGTTTAACACCAGAATTTCTACTCTGGTAATACATACATAGTCTTATCTATTTATTTACAATAGAAAACACGCAGCCCGCCTGTTCATACTGTTTACAGGCCACCAAGCCTCAGTTAAGAAAAGGTAAAGTTAATAT
Source organism: Pseudochaenichthys georgianus (assembly GCF_902827115.2). Lineage (NCBI taxonomy): Eukaryota > Metazoa > Chordata > Actinopteri > Perciformes > Channichthyidae > Pseudochaenichthys > Pseudochaenichthys georgianus. The sequence goes on from NC_047515.1 coordinate 24,860,826, forward strand.
ACTTAATGTTTGTCTGAGTATATTTACCTTTGCATCTGGCCATGACCCATGCTGGTAGACCGCTAACGCTAGCATGCTTTATTCAGACATGGACTTTAGCCTGTAGTCGAATTGGAGTCATGGGTGGGTAGTGTTTTTACAGTCCACTAGCTCAGTTAAGAACATTTAACGTTACAGTTAATGTTGTGTTGAGAAATATATGCTCTGCTGAGTGTTCTTCACTGGATAATGCGTGGTCTGAATAAAGAATGCTAAACGTTAGCGCATGCTAAACATTAGCACAAGCTAAACGTTAGCGCATGCTAAACATTAGCACAAGCTAAACGTTAGCGCATGCTAAACATTAGCACAAGCTAAACGTTAGCGCATGCTAAACATTAGCGCAAGCTTGTACGGCCTACTCAGTCAGAGTCACGGCCAGACACACGTAGGCTAACGTTTCCCATAAATAACGTTACATTTTCTTAACTGAGCTACCGGACTGTAGTAACGTTAGCCACCCATAACTCCAAGCGGGCTAAAGCTAATGTCTGAATAAAGCATGCTAGCGTTAGCTTATAAGGGCTATCAAC